>NC_056735.1:498465035-498840035 GCF_019279795.1 Protopterus annectens | reverse complement strand
CAGGATACCACCACAGCAGCAGCCTGTAGCCGGTGAGTATGGTTCATGTTCATGCATGACAAGACACTGTGCATGTAATGGCTATGGGATATTCCATGCACACATCTAACACACCTGCCCATACTGCATGCTGTACATGTTCATGTTTTGTTGTTGTGAAATACACTGTGTCACAATAGTGACCATGCTGGGGTATCGGAAGGGTACAACAGACACGTGCAAGATAGCTAACATCCTGTCATTGTGCAATGTATCCACAGGGATGAGAAGTATGGCAGGACACACGGCCTACAGTAGGGACATGTGTGAAACACCCTCATGTCTGTATCTGCACACAATCAGGTTATGTAACTGTGGCAGACGTAACCCTGACCCCACGACAATAGTGACAGCAGTGTGTGCACTCCAAGGGATGTGCACATGAGTAGACCTTGCAACCATGCAGAGTTCTGGGACATGTGTAGGACACCCCCCACAGCCATGGTAAGGTCTGGTGGGTGTCAGTGTAATAGTCCTGTACTGGTCATACATGCACTGCTGATGTTGTAATCTGTAAAGCAGACATCAGGCATTCACAAATTATATCTGTTTACATATCATCCCAGGTATGAGGTGCTGTAACACATAGGGGCTGTGAGCATTGGAGCTGACATAAAAGACACAGTACTACATAAGCAGCAATTGTTTGTACATCTGTGTGGTATGGTGCACAGTACAAAGTAGGGTGCAGAACAGGTTGACAGTAACACTTTTTACATGGCTGTAGTGTTAACAAGGGAAGAGCCATCACCTACCAACACAGCCCATGCATCACACACATGTATACTGCTGCTAGCATGAGGTCACTATAGTTGTACTGCATGCTGTTGAGCACCAGATGTAATGCATGCTGACAAAAGGGTAATGGGAGGACTGTGTGTACAAATATGGAATCAATTTGGATTACAAGGTTAGGGGCTCTTTTCAAACCTGGATTAAATGAATTGGAATAAGTGTCAGCCTACCTTTCTATGCATTATAGTTTGCATATTTCCTATGTATTATGGAATGTATATTTTATGTATTATTATATGAATATTATCACATTTATAATATTGCATATATCATTCTATATGAATATAATATTGTTTTCAGCACTAATTGTGTATTATAACTTTAGTCATGTTTTTGATATATGCATATTGAATGTGGGTTAATTTAGGAATATGCCTTTAAGACATCTTGTTATATCAACACATCTTTCTATATAAAGGCTGTACCAGGATGGAGCAGTTTTTCATTAATGTAATTATTTACACTGAAGAAAGCTTAATATAGTTGAAACTGGTATGTTTTTGGATTAATAAATGATGACAATATAGCCGCATTCTACCTTGTGCTGGTTCGTTTTTGGATCATTTTTCCATGTCTGTTAACCTACCCAACCTCCCTCCCCAAATAAACCTACAACCCCTCTCCAACATCCCACTTCCATCTGAAAAGAAAATGGAAGGGCAATCTGTTCCCATGAAACAATCTCACCCCATACATGGCTGTCCATTTCTCACGTGTCCACTGGACACATGTATTCTGGTCTAATTGGCATCACAATGAATGTATGTTGTCCTCACCCTCTCCCAGGGAGTTGAGAGCCCAAATCTACCTCCAAATTCAGTGTATATGCACAGCTGTTGCTGTAGCATAAATGGGCAGCTATGGACCTTTCCTGCACATGCCTAGCTATTTCCCCTACTGTCTTACCCTCTTTGTGCCTATTTTCCACCACTTTCCTATCAACCCTTTTTTTCTTTCCTTTTAAAGAGGTTAGCATGGGGGTAAGTGGGAGTGTTCTGGGCAGCAACAAAATAAACTGCCTCTGCAAGGCTCATACCCAGGACCCTACACAAAGTGATTTACCACTAAACCATGGCAGATATACATAACCTTGATGTTTTCACAAACATATCATCCAGCCCAGTCATTCAACAGTACAGAGAATGTATTCCAACATATAAATATATGTGTGTGAGTAAATATATTAATGTCTAAACATGTACAATATACTGATATATGTATATCTATATATATATATATATATATATATATATATATATATATATATAGGAATATATACATATATAAATATGTATAAACATATATACATGCAAATGTCTACATCTATGGATATATATGTCTACATCTACATGTGTAAATATATACAGCAGGTCATTTATATGTCAGCAGATATATATATTTACATATATAGGTGTATATGGACAGACATCTGGTGATAACAATGGGGATATAACAAAAACATATATGTCCTCATGCAATGTTAATGGTGTTGAGAGGCCCCACACAATATATGTCTGGTACAAATAGGTATACTCCCCCCCAGCCAAGAACGTCCCCCCTGTAATACAGTAACAAGTGTTGCAGATCCCATAACCAGGACCACACATGACATGGCCATCCCTAGGATACATATACATAGACAGATATATGCAGATACAGGTATATATATATATATATATATATATATATATATATATATATATATGTAAGTACACATACACACACAGAGATATGTACAGTAAGATACATATGTAGTACGTTCACACAGTATTGAGCAGCCAGTATTCCTACAGTCACCACCTTACCAACTGGAGACTGTATGAGCCACCCACACGAATGACATTCATAGCCTGCAACACATACCCCTAGAGATATCAAAGGGTATAACACCACACACAGGTGCCCATAAATGAATGTGAAAGCTTAATTTGTGTACTATGACAGTTGTATATGCCATGTCATGTAGCCGTTTAGACACTGACATCCATATGAACAGCGTAATGCAACTGTGAAACAGTTATACTGAGCAGTAATCTGGAAGGGTTGACATATGTTGCTGTCCAGGCGAGGCCTTCTAGTAGTACAATAGTAATAACAGACTGGCCCACAGCATACCAGACAATCAACAGTATGTAATGCAGAAGTATAGGTCAGCAGCCTCTATCTACACTCTGTACACAATCCATAGGGGGTACAAACCCCAGCTGACACAATGGGATGTATCTATTACATAATAAGGCATAACTAACACCATCACAATCACACTGACAAACAGAACATTCTGTATGGCAGGAGGAAGTATGCCTGCATTTACCCATGGTGGACTGTATGGTAATGTACATCCAGATACCTTAAGGCAGCTTACCCCAGATACCCACACATGTTGTAACAGTCTAGGTTAGTCATGGTGTACCCCCCCTACACTCTCTACTACTGGACCATATACCATGGTTACGTACACTGCCCTTTGCAGTGCATAAGGGCACACATGTATTGTCTAGGTGAAGCCCACATATATATGGCCCCAACCCCCCAGTATGTGTGGGGGATGCAACAGCAGTGCAGGGATGGAAGGAATAACAGCATGACATACACACAGCCCACTACATAACAAACACTGACAGCATGTCACATGTGCAAAGCTAGGTATGTAGGTGGAGGACAGAGGCTGGAACACAGGCGCATATGTGTAAAACTGTTGCCATACAGTAAGCAAGATATGTATATGTGTACATATCTATATGGATATATGTATAATTATATATACATATATGTTTGCCATATGTCCTGCACATGGAGTGGAGCCCAACTTCAGCCCCAATAGTCCCAACCTCTCAGTGCAAGGGGATGTCATATATATATTGCAAGTATATTTGTAGGCTATTGCTACTGTAATAGGGATCGTCTTCACAGACATGGTGTGTGTGGGAGGCCACATCTGCTGTTAACATGTGTGCCATTGGCTACTGACAGACATCCTAAGGTCATCATAGTACAGTGCCAGTGCTAGCACAGTAACACCCCTGTGGACTACAGCTGCGATATGCCCAATATATGTGGACAGTCTGACACACGCTGGTTAGTCCAGGGGTATAAACAGAGCCTCTTCATGCAAGACATGTTGACCAGGCCTGTCAATGTGGATGTTAACAGCCATGTAGAAGGGTATAACACGTAAATACTGGTATACATTTGCCCCCTTAGGTTATGCATTCATACACCCCTGTCTGTCCTGACACATAATAACCATTGGTACAGAGGTGCCATGGCCACATACTACCCACTAGTTAGAGACATACATCTGAACAACATCCCACTGCTTTGTCTGACATACATGACTGTCATGGTGGCCCGGCAGAAATACATCTGGCAAGTATCTGGACATACCATCTCACTGGATAAGTACAGTAATCTGCTAGGCATGTAACAAAGCACAGTGCAAGCTACAGGCAGACTGACTCAACACTGGGCTACATCTCCCATGTGGGAATACACATGTACCTGCATAGATAGCAGGCTCTACAGGCATGTCACATCACAAAGTAACAGACACCTGTGTGAAAGTGCATAACCACAACCAATGTGAACACAGCCACAGCCACATATGGTAAGCTAGTATAATATTACATTATATGAACTATCAGTTCTACACCATTCTCATATGTGCCACTCACAGAATGTCCCTACATATACTGGGCTGCTACCCAGTTTGGTCTGACAGCTGTCTGTGGTATGGGACATGTGTGTGTATGGCCTTACAAACATGTATGGCAAAATGGTACCATACAGTGGGACAGCATGTGACATCAGATATAAGGGCTGCTAGAACAATGACATCTGCCACAGTCTGTACACAGGCTAAAGTACATATTAACAATACACACACTGCCGACATTCACCATTACTACACAGACCTCAATACTGTACAATCATCCACAGAATGTTCAGGTGATGTCATGAAATATAACCCCTACTGTACATAACATGTGTAGCAGTCTGAGATATCACTGGCTTGTTATCAGATACGATGACACTATTTATGGTGTACAGCACATATGCACCACTTCATGCACAACATATGTACAATGGTTGACAGAGGTGTGTGTGACAGCCCATACAGAGGGCCAGTATAGACATGTTGCTGTGATAACCTCATAAATTTACCATTGTAACGGGGTTTGTTGCAAAATATGTCCTATGAGGGATATGAAGTCAGTAACTGTCACAGCCTTCACCATCTACAGACTGCATTCCTCACACTACCATCTGCATTCCACAGATAGTTGCACCATGGCTGACACATGACAACAAAGGCACAACACTGCCCAGTCTGCAGATGACCCTGCGGATGGAGAACCCTCATAGTCATGGAACTGACATGGCAGGTATTGCGACGTGTACGACAGGCATATCCAGACAAACACTGTTAAACCAACATTACTCCACATGCAGTATAGCACTTACAGTCTGTAGTCAGGTCCGGCACATCCCCCTCCTGATTGTTGCCCTCTTTCCACAGTGTATGTTGTTAGAGGTAAATCCCCAATCCATCTGAGATGCTATTTGCCAAACAACAGATCAAATTCCTGCTCACAGTGACTGAAAAGGGCCAGCACCACCATATTGTTCCTAGGAATTGGAGTGTGTTTCCATGCAATTGGCTATGGGACTGTTACCACAGCTGTTCCATATACAATTAGCTAGGGAAAGGCTGTATTTCATGCAGAGGCCATCAGCTGATCATGAGCATCACTTAAAATACACATGCTGCTGCCTAGACATAGCAGGTGCAGGTCTCCAAATCCATCAGATGGCGTGGGGGAGGCAGACGGAGGCAAATACATGTCAGGGAGGGGTGGTAGAATAAAACAGAAGCATGTTTGTATCACACACCTACCAGCACAGGGTATCAAACCCCTGACAACTATTTAGTGCTATCACAGTTTGATGCAGTTATTGGATGTGCCACATGGGTTGCCTGCTGTGGAGCACTCAAAGCATATATGTGATGGTGAGTGACATCTGCAACAGAGATACAGTAGATATACGATAGGTGACGTACATGTGCCTGTCTGCATGAACAGCTCCCAGCGTCAACACAGGGACACACACACATTTACACACTTGGCAGGGCCAGGAGTGCCACTTATCACTAGTGGTATTGCCACAACATATCAATGTGCAGGTATCACATGCACCACACTGGTCATACGGAGGTCGTATGGGCATAGAGTATGATGAGGTGTCAGACATCAAACAGCATGCTTCAGTATGCCCTGGGGGGTTGAAGTGAGTGTGGATGTGGTCAGCTGCACCATACAACACACACACAAACGCACAGGGTGCCAGTTCTGACATGCATGGTGCATGTCTGCATGGGTGTGTGGTAGTCAGCTTTGCCAGCAGGCTGTACAAGGGTTGCGGATGGGTATACCTTGGCATCAGGCCACATGACAATGGTCTGCATTGTGTCTCAGGCCTGTAGTTTTTGCATTTGCCCACACGGGTGGGTATTGCATCCCCCATCCAGTCACCTGCATGACTATTGTGTGTGGCCAATGCTGTGCATCACTTGCCATGTGTATGCTCCTTACTCCATGACATGGATGGTGTCTGGGATGTGCACACCTCCCACATGCATGCGCAGTGACATGTGGAACTGTACCTGGGGTGTCTGGCCCATGTTGTGAACACGGATTATCATCGGATATGCCAGTCTTGCCCACCTGTGGCACGAACTGGTAATGGGCAGCAGGTTTACCCTGCACCTACATTGATAGCATGCTAACAGCATTCCCTGATGTCAATGTCATCTGTCCATACAGGGCATGTTATCAGGCATGGTATGTCCATTGGGTGTCACATGTGAAGGCACCACGGGTGGTGCAGGTGTCCATTTGGGAACATGGAGGAGGTGCATTGTCTGCATGTACATGCATATTGGACAGATGGGCAGGGTAACATACCCTCTGTAGCCCACTGCTATCACTGCAGAGTTACTATCAGTGGCCAATATGCAGTATACTACCCACATATTGGTTGTTGCCTAGGCATGTGTGTGCTTATGACACATGGGTTGTATGTGTGGTCTGGCTAATAGTGGGGTTGCTAACTGTGATTGGCTGGCCTTGATGTCACATGTCTGGGTATGGCTTTGCATCCCAGCCTCTCAGTTAATTTACATCTGTTATCCCTGTATGGTTGACATGGTGATATATAGTAGGGCCACCACAAAAGAACTGAGCAAAACCCCCTCCATATTGGCCACAGACTCACAGCCACCTGTACACAGGATACACATTACACACACCTGTCATGTCTGGGAGTAGAGCCTCTACCTAGTTTATTACACTACAGCACTACACAGTTATAATACGTGCCACAGACATTACTGGAGTAATTTGTCCCCAAAGGTGTATTTCACAATGTATGACATCAGCAGGGTTACCAAAGTAGGGATTTTCAACTATACTGCAAGTGACTAGCCTAAAATGCATTGCTCCCTATGCAGACAGTGAGACACACACAAAACACCCACAACTGACGTGTGTGTGTATAAAACCCCTGACTGAGGTCCATATCACACTACAACATGGAGCTGTTATAGGATGCACCACAGGGATTACTACAGAAATCCTTCCCCAAAGGTGTATTTCACAATGAATGACATCAGCAGGATTACCAAAGTAGGGCAGTTCAGTTGTACTGCAAGTGACTAGCCTAAATTACATTGCTCCCGACATAGACAGTGAGACACACACAAACCATCCACAACTGACATGTGTGGGTATCCAACCCCTGACCAAGGCCTATATTACACTACAGCATGGATCAGTTATAGGTCGCACCACAAGTATTACTGATGAACTGTTTCCCCAAAGTTGTAATTCACAATGAATGACAGCAGGATTGCCACAGTAGGGCATATGAAATGTACTGCGGGTGAGTAGCCTATAATGCATTGCTCCATACACACACATTAAAACACACACTAAACATCCAGAATTGCCATGGGTGAGATGGAACCCTACCACAGTTCTTAATCACACTACAGCAGTACGTGGTTACAGGACATGCTATGGAGATTACTGGGCTACGCTCTTCCCAGAGGTGTATGTCTAGGTGAGTGACATCAGCAGCCTTGCCAAAGTTCAGTATATGAATTGTATGGAGTGTGAGTATCCTAAAAAGCATTTCTCTTTACTCAGTCAGACACACACACAAACACACAGTTGCCAGGTCTGGGGATAGAACACCTACTTAACTACTTTACCACACTACAGGAGTACACAGTTACAGGACGTGCTACAGAGATTATTGGGTGGTGACTTTCCCAGAGGTGTATTTCTAGGTGAGTGACATCAGCAGGCTTGCCATAGTTGAGTATATGAATTGTATGGAGTGTGAGTTGCCATAAAGTATTGCTCTCTACTTAGTCAGAAACACACAGCTGCCAGGTCTGGGGTTAGAGCACCTACCTAACTACTTTAACACACTACAGCAGTATGCAGTCACAGGACGCACTACAGAAATTACTGGGCTATGACTTTTCCAGAGGTGTATTTCTAGATGAGTGACATCAGCAGCCTTGCCAAAGTTGAGTATATGAATTGTACGGAATGTGAGTAGCCTAAAAAGCATTGCCCTCTACTCAGTCAGACACACACGCACAGTTGCCAGGTCTGGGATGAGAATACCTACCTAACTACTTTATCACACTACAGCAGTACACAGTTACAGGACACGCTATGGAGATTATTGAGCTATGACTTTCCCAGAGGTGTATTTCTAGGTGAGTGACATCAGCAGCCTTGCCAAAGTTGAATATATGAATGGTAGGAGTGTGAGTAGCCTAAAAAGCATTGCTCTCTACTCAGTTAGACACACACAAACACAGTTGTCTGGTCTGGGATTAGAACACCTACCTAACTACTTTATTACACTGCAGCAGTATGCAGTTACATGACGTGCTACAGAGATTACGGGGCTATGATTTTCCCAAAAGTATATTTCTAGATGAGTGACATCAGCCGCTTTGCCAAAGTTCAGTATATGAATTGTATGGAGCATGAGTATCCTAAAAAGCATTGCTCTCTACACAGTCAGACACACACTCGCCAAGTCTGGGGTTAGAATTACTACCTAACTAGTTTATCACTAAAGCAGTACGCAGTTATGGGACGCGCCATGGAGATTCCTGAGCTACAGCTCTCACAAAGGTGTATTTCACATTGGATGACCTCAGCAGGCTTGTCATATACTACTATGGGGAGGGCGGTGTGTGCATGGGCCATAACCCATTCATGTAGGGGTTGACATGCCACATGTGGGCACACATGGGGTTATATGTCACAGGTACATGTATACAGCTACTAGATGACTACTTCATATACAGTCATGTTGCACAGTTGGCACGAGCACCACATAGTCTGTCATGCTGACAGATGCTGATGGCTAGTATCTGCAGTGAGTGACGTGACATCTGCACCTCATGCGTTTGTGACCCTTTGGTGGTGTGCTGGGTGGGACAGTCCCAGATGGGTCCTTTTCACAGTGATCCTCTTCCACACATCTATGTCCATCAACCTTTGGCTTATTATAATGTATTGTCCTTACATATATGTCTGTATTCCTATCCACTGTGTTTGCAATGGTGCATACTGACATGTGTCTGCACTAAGAACTGCGACTGCCAGATATGTCTGGTCCACTGTTGTTTGCAAACATGGCTTTCATGTGTTTGTGTGTGAGCATGCCCAGTATGGCCATCTGTATTGCATGTGTGGATCAAGTCCAGGTTGTTTGTACTGCGGTGCTGACCTTTGTGTTGTACACCAACAGTTAGCATGCTGTGTCTGCAGGGTATCCATCAGTCATTTGGTATGTACTGTTGCTACATTTCTGCATGGGGGGGGCACCTGACTGTTTCTAAATTTCTACACAGGAGTGGTGGGGGGCACACCTGACTGTTACTATAAGTGTACGTAGGATGGAGGGGCACATCTGACATTTTTACACATTTGCTAGGACTGTACTGGTATGTTGGGAACTCCATTTCAGTCTGTAGTCTTACCTATCATGCTGGCTAGAAGCATACCAGTGTACTACAGATCCTAGCTTTCACTGCCTACATATTAGTTTCTGACTTCCTAGCCTTCACATCTTACATCCAACTGCCTGGCCTGCTGTAGTCTGTCTGTGTAGGCATGGGGAGGGTTACACATAGGGCTCATTCAGAGGCTGTAGTACAGCATTTGTTTGTGTTTGTCTACACCTATTCTGCTGGCTGTAACTGTTGTTGGGTATGTGACCTCCACAACTGGCATGTGTGAGTCACTTACCTTGTGGATGTCCCAGTATTAAGGGTGGTGCTGCAGGGTTGCTTATGTCGGATGCACAAAGTACACTCCCTATAAATGGCTGAGCACTGGTAGTGTTATGTTTGGCATCCCTTTTACTGTATGTGTGACTCAGAGAGAGGTGACATTCCCTGGGTCCCTACTGTGTCAGTGCATGTGCTATGCGTTGCCTGCTTGCCAAGGTCAGGGCATACCGGGCACATCTCCTTCTGCCTACTGGAGCAGACTCAGGTTGTTCCTCCTCTGAGTCACTCTGTGCCTGTGCAGGCCATGGCAATGGTGGGGGGCTGTGTGGCCTTGCCCCATGCTATTCTTGCTGCAGCTGTTTCCACAGGATCATATTGTGTAGCATGGTACATACAAGGACAATTTGGGTACATGGAGTTGGTGAGTACTGCAAGGCTCCACCAGGTGTGTCCAGACACTGGAACCATGACTTGAGCATCCCAAACACACACTCTGTTATGATTCGTGTTTGTATGTGCGCCTCATTATGGAGTTCTTGCTTGGGTGTGTGTGCATTTCTGATGGGTGTCATCAGCCATGGCTCCAGTGCGTATCTAGCATCCCCCACTAGGTGACCATGTGGGATGTCCCCATTGGCAAATCTCTGGTACAGCTGCATCAGATGCCAGATGTGGGAATCATGGTAGCTTCCAGGGCAGCCAGCACACACATTCATTATTATGCTGTGGGCATCGCACACAACCTGACAGTCGATGGAGGTGAAGCCCTTGCGGTTGATGTAGACCCTACCCCGCTCACCAGGTGGTGCTTTGATGCATATGTGCGTGCAGTCTATTGCACCCACTACCTCAGGGTATTCAGATATTTGATGGAAGAGACGCATATTGCTGGCCAACGCCTCACGGGTGATGGGGAGATATACGTGCTCACCGACATGTGCTGACATGGCATCCAAGAACTGGTGGAGTACCCTGGATGCTGATGCCTGTGATATCCCCATCATATCCCCAGTTGGCCTTTGGAAGGTACCTGTAGCTAGTATTCATAGGCCTACACATACCTTGGTATCCACTGGGATAGGTTCCCCTCTGTTTGTTCTGTGTGTGAGGTGTGGCCGGCACAGCTCAACAATCTGCTATAGGAGGTCCTTGTCCACCCTATAGCGCTCCACTGTTTCTAGCTCATGTAGCCCTTGGTAGGTTACCCTGGGTCTGTACACTCTTCTCTGTCTCCTCACTGTGGGTTGCTCAGCAGCATTCACATCCTCACCACCCTCAGCCTCTTGCACATGCTGGTTTATGATAGCAAATACAGCCCCTAACATTTTTTCTCTTGCTTTTGTTTTGTAAAATGTCCCCGTTTGTATACACCAGTAGTGCAGAGTTATTGGGAAAAACAAGTGGGAAAGGTGTTAGCATTGTTTATAGTGGTGTGCTGGGCTGGGCTGGTCTGCTGCCTGTGTGATTGGCTACTTCTGATACATTTCACCTGTCAGCTAAGCTAGTTCTCCTTGGTTACCTTCTTATTGCTGTTTTCCCCTCACATTGCTTTCCTGCTTAAGCCCGGGGGAGCACCATGCAAACAAAGTGCTCAAATGTGCACACTGCTGCTATTTCCTGGTTTAACTTCTTTTTTCTTCCTGTAAAACCCAGTGCGCAGCATGCACACCTGCTTACACTTTGTAAAGAGTGCTAGGCAGGTTTAGACACACCCCTAGCTTAACTGTGCTAAGCTAGGAGCAATCCCAAGCCACTGGACTCCAATCCACTTACAGTATGTCCGACACACACCCCCATGATGTCACCTATATCCTAGTCTTGCACCCAGCTATTCATACTCTTACACTGATGGGACCTGTCTCACATGCTGGGGAAAACGGGGATTCACTATCCTTCCCCTCATTTACATAGGATTGCCTGCTAATGCATAGTTACATGTCCCACACTGAGCCTCCTCCCTTAGCAACCACTACTTACTGGCCAGGTTGCTTCTGCCTGCCATTGACTTGCATGGCAGAATACTTATTTTAGTTAGAATGCCCATTTTAAGTTGATTTTCTTATTTTCCCCCATGCGCACTGCTGCCCCATGCTTAAACAGCCGAGATAGTTGTTTTTTTCATTTTTTTTTATTGTTTGCAATGCCAATGGCCTTCTACTTGGCCATTGACATGCTTGCTCAGTGATATGCAGCCTTTATTTGGAGCTGTCATAGCTCCATTTTTGATTTTGCAGAAATGTACCCGGTTACTAACCAAGTACATTTCTGCAGATTGCACTAGTCTTGCACGGACTATTGCAAGCTTCCTGGATTGCAAATTCATCTCATTTGCATGGATTTCTCCTGCAAATGAGATGATTTGCATACCAGGGCTTAGTCCTTGCAGGATTAGTGCTGGAGCTCTCATGCACGTCCCTGCCCACTGTTCCTGGATCGCATGGCAGACATATTGCCTGCGTGGTCTCCTGCACTCATCTTGCACTTCGTGCAAGCTTTTGAGAATCTGGGGGATAGTATAATATGTTAGTAGTAAAGCAACTATGAAAATACTGTTACATTTAAGATTGAGAAGGAAAATAATTTTAAAAGTAAGACTGCTTAGGGCTACCTGGGCTGTTATAAAGATGATTAGTTTTAGATAGATGAGGAGAGAGAGAGAGAGAAAGTGCTACATTTGTGACAGAAGGAGACAGGGAGATAGTGGTTGATCTAATCAAGGAAATAATAGATTGATTCTTGTCAACTTAAAATAATTTAGGTAAACAAAATGACTCCTTGTGGTTAAATTGGTATCTTTCTGGCCTGATGGAGAAAGAGAGGGTAGTGGAGAAATAAATATCTGCACAAACGGAAGAAGGTATGACCAAAAAAAATATTCTAGCTGGGAGATGTGCAAAAGCAGGGGAAATGTTTGCTATGATTGTTTTAGTGGCAACTTCAAGGTATGTGTCTTGACTATCCGTTTTATTTACAGTGGGCTAGAGTTCCAATTTTTAGTGACTTGGTATAAGTATAGAGAAACACCAGATGAGTTGCTTATATTGGACATGGAGAAGAGTAATGTATTTCTTGACCACAAAAGTCTTTGAACTAGAGTATGATTGGAGCATATTGGTCAGTGATGGGCATTTTTTAGGGAAATTAATTATCTTGAGTTGTGAGTATATAATGTAGTGGGGAAGTTCTAGCCAGTGTAAATCTCGAACAACTATGCAGTGGTGGATTTTCAAGTGAGGTATTTGCTGCAAATTTGGCTATTTTATTGTAACATGTGTCAAGTTTAGTTTTAAGGGTAGTATTGAGATTTGTAAAGATGAGGGTTGCATATAGAGGGATGGAAATAGGTAGGCATTGACTATGGATTTTCTTGCACACTCTGAGAAAACGTTTTGCTGTGTATAATGATCTTAGTTTCCAGTGGATCTTTCTGATGGAATGGAGCAGGTGATCATATTTAAGACTGTTATCAAGTAAGACACAAAGTAAGCTCGTTTGTGATATGCATTCAGTTTTTGTATTGTCAGATGACAGGATGTGGCATTCATGTTTTTTTTTTCTATGAGACTTTTGGGTAGAAGGAGCATTAACTTCGTCTTTTTGAGGTTGAGGAGTAGGTTTGCATTGAGTCAGGATTCAAGGGATAGGAAAGGAAAGCCTGTTGGGATATTGAATATGGAGTATATATATATATATATATATATATATATATATATATATATATATATACTGTATATACACACATACATGTGTGTGTGTGTGTGTGTGTGTGTGTGTGTATGTGCGTGTGTGTGTGTGCGTGTGTGCGTGTGCGTGTGCGTGTGTGTGTGTGTGTGTGTGTGTGTGTGTGTGTGTGTGTGTGTGTGTGTGTGTGTGTGTATATATGTGTGTGTCAAAAAAGAGAGGCCAATGTCATGAACATTGGAGAACTCTGACTGTAACCAACAGGAATGTTGACAGGTTTTGTTTCTACTTAACTGCGTGTTGCCTATTTGACAGATAACTATGGAACCAGGTTAGAGCTGATTTGTTTAGACCAAGAGTTGCTAGTTCATATAATAGTTTCTGATGCGATATAATGTCAAAGACTTTTAACAAATCAAGAAAAACATATGAGATTATGTCCATTGTTTCTGTGTTGATTGACAGTGTTGGTAAAGCTGAAGAGGGCAGTTGTGGTACTACAGTTTGTGCAGAATCTGTGCTGTGTGAGAGAAAGTAAGGTACAATCACTGAGGAATTTGAATAGCTGGGAGTGGGAGTGGATGCATCTTAACACGATTTTGGATAGGGGTGACAGGATCACTACAGTTTGGTAATTAGTCAGGTCTGCCACCTATATGGAAGGAGATTATGAATGTTTTTAGCAGATTTTTGGGATCTGGTTTTCAGTTATGGATCTGTTGAATAGGATGAAGATGGGGAATGTTATGGATGTGGCTACGATTTTTATATATTTATTTGGTAGGACATCAGCTGCCAGGGTTATAGGCTTTAATTTTATTAAATATTCTTTTACTGTTGCATGTGGGACAGGTATGGGCATGAATTTCTCTGCAGTATTATGGGTTTCTGTGATGGTAGATGCTAAGATGTAATTTATTTAGTGATTGCTAGGACTGACTTAATGAAGCAGTGGTAAAAACAGAGCTGGAATGCTGCCTAAGTTCTTATTGATTGTTGCAGAGGGAGGGTACGTTTGACCTGGCCATAATAATTTTTATTGGACAAGAAGAGTTGTTTTGATGTGATTTTTGGAGGTTTCAGAAACAGGAATTTTTGTCATTGATTATTTGCTGCTTAGATAGGATTCATAGACTTTGATATTCCTGTCTGGCTTTTTGACTTTTAGTTTTGCACCATTCATTCCAGGTATGGTCTTTCTTAGTCATTATATATTTGGTGTCACATGTTAACCATGGAGCCAGGTTTAGTCTGACTTACCTGGTCCTAAGGGGTGCCTGTTCATTTAGTACTTTTAAAAACATCATGTTAAAGTGGGTGACTGCTTCATCTAGGGGCAGTTTTCAATAGGTTCCAGTTGTATTGAGAGAGGACTAGGACTGAGTGATATTGTCCTATTTTTTTGTGTGAACATGTTTATATAGTACTTGTCTAGGAATGTTTTGTCTCTGTCTTATTATATAAGTTGGGAAGTGGTCTCTAATAGTGTCTGGCAGGGTACCATTGGAGGTTATTGCATCTGGTATATTTGTTAGAATCCAGTTGTGTGATTTCATTCTTTGTCTTTTTTCTGTACTTGGGTGGTGGTGTTTATCAGCTATGAGAAGCCAGATAAATGTATGCTGGTTGACATTATGCAATTTTGTTTCCAGTCAGTTTGTATCTCCAGTGATTATGGTTTCCTGTGTTATTTTTGCTGTTTATCTAATACAGGATATATTCAAGTGTGGCTGCATTATTACCTGGAGAAATATAGAACTCAAGAATACAAACTGATTTGTTCTTGTTCATTTTCAATGAGGTAGCTAGGACTTCAGCATTTTGGAACTATGGGGGAGTGGTATATGAGGATATTTAGTTGTTTCTAGTGAGTTTTTGAATATAACTACTGTGTCACCCCCACATTTGTGTTGTCTATCATATCTGATTATATTATATCCATGGGGGGGAATATTTCATTATCATTTATTTTGGGTTTCAGACAGGTTTCTTTTATTACTATTATGTCAGAGCTGTAGCATTCTAGGCATGCATGGAATTTTAGAGTTTTATTCCAGATGTTTTGGAAGTTTTATGTCAAGTAGAAGAAGGTTGAGGTCTTTAATGAGCAAAGAAGAGTGAGGTGGGGTTGCTTGAGAAGTTATGCGGTATGGGTTGTGGGATAGTGGTGGGTCCAGGGTTGGGATGAATGTCATTGTTTTAGTTTGAAGGAGGTAGTATGTAATGGGTAGTCAAATTTGGATTTGGTTGTGTTAATTAGTATTGAATGGGTCTATTATAATTGTTTTTATGTATTTGCATGTATGCAAGTGTAGGAGTGACTGTGAGTAGAGTTCAGGTGGTAGGAAAAATGAGATTTGTTTAAGTATGTCTGTGAGATGTAAACTGTCAGTGAGCTGTTGTATGGGCAGGTGTGAGCATAAAAGCTTGTGATCTGTGCAAGTGAGATTAGAATAGTCATTTTGAAAAGTTGCATGTATATCGCTGTTTGAATGTATTTGGAAAAAGAAGGCACTATAGATGGATGTAAGGCTTTTACTAGTGTAGGAGAGTGTGTGGAAGAAAGGCATATTATGTTAGGTGTGAAGATCTTAGTATTGAGATGCAGCTTGTTTATGCTTGGTGATAGTGGTAGTGTGGGGTGGGTTAGAATTATTTTGTAGTAATGTGTGTTGACGTTTTGGAGGGATGATGGGAGTGGAGTTGTAACAAGGGAGATGGATTTTGTTTGTAACTTGTAGCTTATGTTATTGTCATTTTTGTTGTTACCATAAATTTTTGTCATGGCGGCTTTCTCCCTGGGCCTCCTTTGAAAATGAGTTCTGTAGCCAGTCAGACTTTTCTGCAAACAAAAGTAGATAGATAGATAGATAGATAGATAGATAGATAGATAGATAGATAGATAGATAGATAAACAGATAGATAGAGCATGCTTTCACCAAATCTGGTGTATTTAAACTGTGCTAATTGCTTATTAGTTTCATTAAAAGTACCCCTGAACTGGTAAATAGCAAGATTTTTTCATTCCCTCATTCAGCCACCATTTGAAAGGCTTCACACCACCATTATTTATGTACAAAATATCAGTGATTCACCAACTTTGAGCAAAGTGACAATGTTCAATGAATTAGGTCACTTTCTGAGTTGGGCATAATGATGTATCCTGCTCACACTTCAGCCATTCAAAGACCAGTTTCAAGGGACAGCTAAGGTTCTCCACAGTGCTATGCATCTACCAAAATTTTGCCTGCTTATATTTAACTTTTACACCCCAATACTAATTATCAATGAATAGTCCTTATAAGAGTATTGCCATCATAATGATATATGTTAGTTCAGTTCCTTCAACCAAACATTGTTTTATTAAGAACCATGAAGTACAAATGGAGAGCATGCCAGCACTGCACCAAATATTTGTAACTAGATAAAAGAAAGGGAAATATTCCTCTTTTAGTTATTACTTCTCACTATCAGGTGTCAGACAATATGGATTGTTAAAGCATCAAGACATAATGTTGTATGTTGTTTTCCCATGATCATTTTTTTTCCTTCATATTGCAACATCTTCACTGGGAACAAAGGTTGATAGTGACCCAGACACCCTTGAATCAACCAGTAAATCAGGGTTAGAAGATTCAATGAGGAAAGATGGTAAGTTAGGAGCTAGCATTGACTGTATACAGTGGAAGTAGATATACTGTGGGTATACCAGCAACAACCTGCCACAACAGGGACATGCCTGCCAAGTACCAAATGCTGTAGCTGTTTAGCATGTGCAGGAGTGCATGTCTAGAGAACTGATTGTCTGTGGTTGTCCTTTTGGCTACAACAAAGAAACATTGTTTAGGATTCAGTTACGTAGGTGGTAGTCTACCATGACTGGATTTCAACTCATGGGTCATGAATGAGCTGATTGGGTTGCTATAGTACTGAATGTTACCAGGCAGCATGGAGAGAAAAGGACAAAAACATGAACTGCAAAACAAGTACTACAAGCTCCTGTAGCAGCATGTAAACACTGCCTCAAATGATAATTTCAGTTATGTAAAATAAAGTAAAATACTCTTCCTGTCTATAGAAGCACTGACAAAAGCATCAGCCCATAATGCTGCTTTTTGAAGACAAACTTTTTAGTAGCACAGTAGATTTAATATTTCATCAGGATGATGAGCAGCACTTGCAAAAGCATGAACACCATTATAACATATGTTCCTTCTTCATGACTCTTTAAAGAAATATGCATTTGCATGTTAGAAGTAATGCATCCTCTAGATTCAATAGCACAATTAAGCATTAAGACCATTATTCAGCATGTTGTGTCCACATGATAATAATTTCTCCTGAAAAATATGTTTTATTGTTATTAAAAACATGAGTAGCAACACAAGAAATCACTGTTTCAAATCATAGTTTAAATCAGGTAAAATAAATTATGTATATTGCTTACATGTGGCTATTGTTCTTACTACTGAGTACCATAGAAGATCACATGTAAAAGTCTAATCATTATTTTACAAGCTCATTTGTAACCTATGATGTTACAATTTGTCAGCACAAAGACCATCATAAGACAATCATGGAGAAGCAACATACGTTTTGCTCCTAATAAAAAGTAATGTTGCATTTATTACACTCCTGTGTTGATGATTTAAGATAGCCTTCATATGTAGCATTCAAAAACCAGCGGCTAGCTGAGATGTTCTACAGTACAGTAGTTTTTGCTCACATAAATACTAAAGCAGCTTTTTATGTTTAACCATCATTTTGCTCTTCAGAAAAAATCAATACTTACACTATTGATTTGTTTGTGATGCTGTGTTAATACAGCACCCAGACACCCTGTTTTCCATTACTAAATGACTAAAGAATTTAACTGAGCAAATATCTGTATCATTCTATAGCTAATCTGTTCCACAGCTCTGCAATTTTTGCACAAAGGACTGATGCTGTACCTTTCTGCTTTAGACTTCTTTTATGTGTGCCTCCACATTTGAATACTAATGTACTGACATTACAATAGATTCATTCAAGACTGCTAGAAGACTATATGCATTTTTAACTATTTATAAAGGGGTTTTACTGAGGAAGAAAATAGTGTATATTTTGTTTTCACTTTCTCACTGCAAGATATTCTTTTTTTCTCTGTGCTATTCATAAATGATAGGTACATACTTTGAATATTATTCATAAAGCAATATTTTCCTTTTGCTCTTATCATTGACAAATGATGCTGATATAGGTTTCACAATTGTCTGTGATAAATCACCAAGATCTTTTATTCCTTTGTATTCTGGCCTATCAAAGCACCACCAAGAGCATAACATTGTTTGTATGCAGTCCAGTAAAGCATCATAGTACTGCCTGGCTGTGATTTGTATTTGGGACTTGCTATGCATTGTTGTTTAGCCTGCTATAAAATGGCATATCCATATTCTCATCTAAGAGCACACTGTCACCTGTTGCATATCTGCTTACTCATGTATTATGAAGAATAACATACATAAAAATATTAGAAGCATGTATAGTTAAAGATGAAATGGATTGATGAATTGGATGATCCCAATCCCTCCACACCACACACTCCAGTGACCTCAACCGCATTGCCACAATCAACAAAACATGCTTGAGGGACAGGTTCATAACCGAGAGACTGCCTAAGCTATGCAATAGACTTCCCATACATGTCAAGCAGAGCACCTCTCTGACCTCTTCAAGAGAAATCTTGATGAGTGGATGGGAAATAGAAAATTCACCCCAGGGATCACTCCAGAGACTTTACTCCACAGAAGCACTGGGAACTAAGGTTGGGTTGCACAATGCCAGGGTAATCCTATGGGTTAGGCTTGTAAAGGCTCCAGAGCCATTAGCCTAGTACACACCTATGAACCTGTGAAAGTAGTGCACAGGTCAGTGTAATAATTAATGTTTGTTGGCTGAAGTTAGGGAGGTCTAGGTATCAGACAGCCTTTTATTTCATATCTCATGAAAAATTATGTTGTATCTAAGCCTAGTATGTCTGGTTTCTGAGGACCTTTTTATTTATTTATTTAAAACATATACAACAAAGGTGGGCATTTGAAAATAAGGAAATGGTTTTGGTTTACCAAACACTGTCACTGGCAATTCACCACAAAGTCATACACCTCGGCTACTAAGCAAACTTTAATAGAAATATAGCTAAGGAGGTGGGTCTGACAGGATAAGTATAACTAAGAAGGTAGGTAAGAGAGGATAACTGGATAATTCTAGCAATCTCAACTTATGTTGATTCAACTCGGATAGAAAGCAATATAAATACTTATCTGATGATTTCATGACACAGCAGATAACGGATACTTAAAGGAAGAAAATGAAGTATAATTTTGGGGATGGATTTGTGGGTATATGTATGTGTGTACTTGAGTATCTTGACTAGTTTAGGAAATCACCCACTGAACATATCTGCTTGGAATATACCCATATTTTATATAATTTCCCAGTCTTGTGCCAAATCCATAAATTTTATATTGTAAGGTTTCTAAAATAGCTTATCTGGCTGGTATGTGAGTGTGGAGGATATCCTAGATATATATGTAATATTTAATTTTGAGGGTTTACTATCAGAATGTTGAACAATACATCATTGAATCCACTTACACGAAGTCCAAACTCCGAATGATGAAAACATTGAACACCGATATTTTGAACTGTAAAATCTCTCCCCCTTCTTGACCCATGTTAGCAATTGTTTTTAGGGGTGGAGTGATTGGAAATGTAGCCATTCTAATTTTTTTGGGCATTTTGACAATTCGACAGTATGGATTTTGTGTAAATAGTTCAATGGTGTGAATGAATGGTGAAGTACGTTTGACATTTTGATAGGAAACCAATTTTGAGACGTAACATATAAGCTATTTATGCAATAATTATTGGTAAAGCTTTCAGATTTGCAGTATTTGCCCATGAGTGCTGAGGTTAGAATATAAGGGTAAAGTCTGAGTGATGTAAGTGATACACATGTGGGTAAAGACTTTACAGTCTACACACATCTATTGATTACTGATATTAGACCATGGAAAAACTTCTACTCTGCATAATGGAGAATAGATCACCAGAAAATCACTGTGGCAATCACCTCTTGTTAAAACACAGAGTTAACTTTTGCTACAATGGCACAGATAAAAAAGTGTTTTTTTTTAAAGAGGTAAGCTCCTTGAACTCAAATTATGTATCCCCAAAAATTATATCTCCAAGCTTCATAACTGTGCAACGGTAAGGAAGGAAGAAACTCCTGAAATAGTGCACAGCTGCTGATCCATGAGGAAATGCACGACATCCATTGGCAAACAATGTTTCATTTGTTTGTTGGCCTGTCTCTGTCTGTTTGCTTGCTTGTTATTGCTTATGACTTTCTATGCTGTGTTGCATGTCATTTGTGGATATATACTTTTTCAAATCCTTTAGATACCAACACTTTATCTTGAAATTAAAAGATTATTGCATCTAACAAAATGAAAACATTTTAATAGGTTTTAAAATAATACAGGCTATTGCCTTAAGAGAATGAAGAAATGTCCTGTAATCAAGGGATTGTTTATAATAGAAGTGATGTTTCTGAGATGCACACAAAAATAAGTATAAACAAGTGGACAGGGCATGCAGACTGGGATGTGCAGAACATTGTACAGGAATGTCAGCAGCTAAAAACCAAAACAGAGGCATGAGTTGTTGTGTGTTATATGCAAGGGAGCTGTGTCCCTTGAAACTGGTCTTTGCATGGCTGAAGTGTGAGCAGGATACTTCATTATGCCCCTACTCACGAAGTGACCTAACTCATTGAACATTGTCACTTTGCTCAAAGTTGGGGAATCACTGATATTTTTATCTTTGGATGGGCTTATTTCAATTATTTAATAAACAGTACACTACTGAATAAGCCTACCTTCATGGCATAAATCAGGAAAAAGTTAGCAAATCAAGGAGGATCAAAGCAAACCCCGAGGTCAAAAATCTTAATCTTCTGCCTAATACATAGCAATTGAGACGTATGTACACTAGTCATTGTTCATTTTATTTTGTGATAAAAAATGCATTAATTGTGGTCCCAGTGACTGTAGATCTGTATATCTGAAGCAGTATTTTTCAGCGAACAGGTTTAATTCTGGAAGGATATAAAAATGCTATCAGATTCGGACTTGATATGGGCTGCATTACTTGATCTATAGTATAATTAGTCTTCTGTATTGCTTTCTGAAATACCAAGTATTGAAGGAGTGGTTACAGTGGACTGAGCAGAACACTGGACAAATGAAACTTTTCTTGTGGCTATACATATGTATGTATGTGGCTTGGTTTACAATCAAAACTTGGAAACTGCATTGATTGACTGGCATGTGGTTGACTTGCAGTTTCCAAGTCGGCATAATGTTGAACCAAAAATGATCGACTATACTACAGTGAATAGAAATGTGGGTCAATATTTTAGGTTAGACATTGTGTAGGGAGGTCGCAGTTCAGTGAGGAACAAGGAATTAGCCTATTTCCTCACTGTAGTGTGATCTCGGAGTTGGTATATTTAATGTGCAGAGGGTGGGAGTGGGGGGTGCAGGGGGGCATAGCCCCCCATTCAAAATAGAACAATTAACACACCATTAACTGTTGAATGGAACGGCATGTTAATGTGCATAGCATGGGTGACTGACGTCACATCCTGCCATGTCAAACTCTTCGAACCAGGAAGTTATGTCATTTCCAACGTTCTGCCTTTTAGATGTGTTTGAAATTGACTTTTCCATCGACATTTTGGTCATTCAATGGAAGCATTTTCTAGAATATGATAGTAAACCATTTGGCTTTGATGAAATGATGGCACAATGTGTTGAATATGATATGATCAAAGCAATGTGATTAAAATATCTCAATGACTTTTTAATTTTGAGTTCTTTGTTGAACTCATTTAAAATGGATATGTATTTAAGTAATAGAAAAGGAGGGTGAATATGCTTCTGTTGGTTGCTTTAATTTTTGTTTACTCATTCATGCATTGTTTAAGACAGTATAAACTCCTAAGTTTGAGCTTTTCCTTTTAAATAGTAATGAGGGAACAGTAAACTTTGCTCAAATAATTACAAGAAATGCCCCTATGACTGTATCATAATATTAGTGCTGAATAAAAAATGTGATGTTGTTTTGAAAAACACACCCACTTAGGGCAAAGCTTAAAGTACTTAAAGTATAGTATTAAGGCTATATGAAGTACATGAAAGCAGTAGGCTTTGTATTACTTCATATGCATTTGGATATTGTAGACAGAAGTGGCTATGCACATGCATGCTTAAATGACTTAAGGTGAGCAGCTGACTGCACACCTTTTATTATTAACATTTTTTTTAAAATAAAGAGGTTTAATATGTTTTATAATGGGGTATCCCTCTTTGGTCACCTTGATGGTTTCATTATAGAGTAGAATGGGGGAGACAGGAAAGACTGAAAAGGAGGAGACACAGCAAAGAGGGAGAAACTGAAGGGACACATCAATTGGACTGTGCTAGAGGAGGTGGAAGAAGGGGGCACTGTGTTTTAGGTGGGGGATAGACTCCCTCTATATTTTCAATTTTTTTTTGTAAATATAATAAAGCAGTTTGGCTGGCAAGTAGGTAAAAGGATGTAGCAGAAAGGATAAGGGAAAAAGGGCTGAAGAAGTGCCAGTAGGATTCTCAGTCAGCAGAGACTCAAACATTTCTACTGTCAGATGGTGGTGGAATGGAGAACCCCAGTGGTGAGGGGGTACAAGCCCATGGCAAACAGTGGTCAGCACCAACTGGGACAGTATCTGTTGAACACACTAAACAAATCTTTGACTTTCTGAACCTGCCTGTCTGTCTGCCCATGACCTGCTCCAGCATATCCTCAACCAAGTCCCGAAGCTCTTGTTCAGTGAGGCTTGCCAGACTGCCCTGGTCTGGGCTGCCTGCAGGACAGGTTCAAGCTGTCTGTCACTAAGAATATCCAAGGATGGGCATCGGCTGCTCCAGAGGATTTTGAATCTGTAAAAAAATGAAAATAAATGTGAGAGAAAGAAAATAATAAAGGACAAAAAATGCATAATTAAAATAAACACAGAAAAAAAAAGGGGATGGACAAAAGAGAAAATACACATAAATTCTCAATTGATATTAATTTAAAGCATTTTAATTTTACAAATCTTTACAGAAATAAAACAGAAATATGGAAGTGCTTATGCAGACTTTTGGAAGAAAGTGTAAGGGACTAAGTATGCTTAACTGGCAGGACAGTGTTTGCTATCAAGTTATGGTGGCGTTTACATGTTGCAGTTTACTACATAATCATAATGATTATTTTTGTGCCTGATAAGCATTTCTTTGCAAAACTGCACGGAAAATGCCCCTTGTAAATATTTATATGTTATAGAATTAATTCAAGATAGAATACAGCATTTTATATAGTGACATAGCTCTGACTCTTGCATGTGGTAATGTACTGAAAGTACTCTAGTTCATCAGTTACTATTCTGTAGTAATTATTTCTTTGTGTACAGTAATAAAATGAGTTAAAGACAGAATTAATGTCCTTATATACTGCCATATCTATCACACTTACTTGTAGTAATGTGCTGAATCCACTGTAGTTCAGTTACTTTTCTGTATTATTTATTTATATACAGTAATGAAATAAGTTAAAGACAAAAATACAATTTACTACTTTATTTAGGCTTACCAGTGGATTCCACAAATCTGACTGTATGCCTTTCCAGCTGTCTCCTGGGGATTTCTTCTTCATTAATAAAGAGAAGACATAAGACAATTCTTGTTTACCTGTATTTCCCTTTTCTCCTCTTAGCATTCCTTATATGAGTATTATGTCTAATGCATTCCATTCACTACCTACATCCACAATGTCTAAGGTATAATGCCTAAAAGAATAACCCCATCTTCCAAGCGCAATCAGAACAGTTGAACAAATCGCTTTCCTATACAATTGTTATACTAATAAATACTTTTTGGCCTACATAAACTGTTTGCATGCAACTTAACTACTACCTAAACTGATAGTAAATGAAAATATGGAAATGCAAAATATTTTTTTGCTTTCTGTATAATTACATAAACAAGTAGTTGTAAGTGTACTCATGTAGATGTATATCTGTGATTTACATATCTATAGCTATACATATATATATATATATATATATATATATATATATATATATATATATATATATATACATGGGTCTGGGCCAGACCATCAAAATGCCACAATACCGAATTACAAAACATTGCAACGAAACACCAGAACATCAAAGGATGACATGCTTGAACTACAGAACATCGAACCAAATCTAATAAGCATATATGCCTGATACGACAGTTTTGCAGGGGGGCAAGCCCCCCCGTACCCCACTATGATGGGGGCTTCTCCCCCCAACACTCCCTAAATTATATATACCATCTCCGAGATCACACAACAGTGGGGTAATGGTAAATTTCCTGATCCCCATTGTACTGCAATCTCCATTCCATACTACTGTGTACTTCCTGACATCCACACTGTTGGGTCAATGTTCTGTGGTTCGAGCATGTCGTCCTCCGATGTTCTGATATTTTGTTGTTTCCATCTCAATGTTTTGTAATTCAATATTGTGCCATTTTGATGGTCTGAAGTAGACCCATGTATATAGATAGATAGATAGATAGATAGATAGATAGATAGATAGATAGATAGATAGATAGATACATGCATGTTTTTATTTTACTAATAACTCATACATATGTTACATTCATATTTATACAAAAATTATGTAATCAACCAAACATTCCATAAATTTGTATGCAGATGGAGTTCAGTGTGCAGACATGTTTATGCTTTCTTTTGCATTATTATAATAACATTATGGATACATATATGCAGTTGCACATTTTCCATTAGCAAGTACCCTCAATTATATAACCTCCTTATAGGTTATTATTTTAATCCTATGTTTAATATGACCCAAAAATAGTACTTAGCATAAAAGTCTAGCTTTCTTGTCTCCACTGGGTCAACTCACTGAGCTAGTTGGTCAGGCCTACATTTTTGTAGGTCATTGTGTCTGTGATAGCACTGTTGACCAGAGCAGATGATCCCTTTCAGGGATGACAGGTGATCTCCCAATTTCTGCCAGATGTCTATTTTTTTGCATTTGGAACCTCTAGTGTATGCTTTGATCTTTTCCAGATATGACTCCCTGACAACCTAGACCATAGTTTTGGTATCCTCATCTGACCAGCTTGGAGCATGGTTTCATGCCTTCACAGGTGTTTCCATCATTAGAAGTGCCAGAACCAGATGGAAGAAAGCATGAGCAGGGGTGTGGTTCATCGGTTTACAATCACTCAGTCTGGGGTGTGCCACCACCTTCTAAACTCAGCTAACAAGCAGGGGCATTAGAGCAGGTACTGTTATTATAGTCAAGTTTGTTTAACCAAAAACACTTTGTCACATACATGTTTTTTTTAAGGAATGCATTCATATTTCATTTATATTGGCATAAAAACAGTATACAATCATCATTTTTCTTTTGTATTACTTTTAGTTCCTGTTGTTGCTCTACATTGCCTTAGCTATTTTTTATTCAAACTAAGAACCAGAACACCAGAAACCAAAAGCAAATCTGGAAGAAGGAAACAAAATGCAGCGTAGTAAAAATACTTTAATAAGTAAAAAACAGTTAAGCACTTTTGTCAGGTTTAACAAAAGACTTCTTCAGAACACCAACTTACAAAACAGTTCATTTTAAATAACCCTCATATTGTACATCACATGACAAAAAAGAGCCAACCACAGTTAAAGGCATAAGTCCAAAATTAAATGGAAGGTTAATTGCAAAAATACACAATCTACTTTAACTATAGTGAACACCTAAAAAACAAAAAGTATAAAAAGCATAAAATCATTAAATCAATACATAAACTCATTTTCTAAAGCAGTTTTAAATTTAGACTATTAAAGAACATAATTTTAATATGCTCGTAATAGAGAAACTTTCGTTAAGACCAGGGTGAATACAGGCATTAAGCCTTATTTACCATCTAAGTTCTTTAAGCTCTATGATGTCATACAAAGGACCACCCCTTGCATCTTTATCCAAACCCATAAATTCAAAGGAATGACTAGGAAAAAATTAAATATGTTCTGCTAAAGCATTATTCATATTTTGTTTCCTAATATCAAGCATATGTTCATAGATTCGTTCTTTGAATTTCCTTTGGGTTTTTTCCACATAGGAGCCACTAAGTTGTGTACAATGGGCCAAATACACAATCCCCCTTGTGTTACAATTACAAAAAAAATTGTTTTTTAGCCATGCACTATTCACTTTAACAACCTTCTTCACCATAAGGTACTTACGCTGGTTACAAGCACCGCATTTAAAAGTACCATTTTTCTTCTGAGTCAATTTCCCATCTAGGTAGTTACCCCCTTCCAAAATCTGTTTAAATGACTTCCCTTTTCTATATATAAGTTTGGGGACATTGCCAAAGATATCTGTTAGTCCCTGAAAACAGTAAAACACGTTCTAATTCTTTCTTAAAATATCCACAATCTGTGTACTTATAGGTTCATAGATTAGTACTAAGCGAACTGCCCTTGCGAGCCATTTTAAGCCTAGCCAATTATCCCTTGTAAGACTCAAACCCTGCACCTTGTGCTTGCAAGGCAAACACCTTAACCATTAGGCCACCCTCCCAACTGTCATTAGTGAAGGGCATAATGAAGGAAAGGGGAAAATTACAATCACTTGTTCTGTTATTCAACATAAAGAATTCCCCACCATCTTCAGTGGTTTTAAGTATAGGGGTATACTAGCCATTTTGCCTTTCTACAAAACCTCAGCTTGAACATTCTGTACTATGCTCAATGGGTAAACACATGATAAAAATCTATCCATTAAACCATTTGACTCCAGGTCAAAAGTGCCATCCCCAGTTACCATCCTGGAAAGACATACAAATTGTCCTTTTACTACACTTGTTTGATATCCCAGGTAGCAACTGTCAAAGTGTAGGAGGCTATTAAACTAAGTAGGTTTTATTACTAATAAGTCTCCTATTGTTGGCAACATTACAAATTTGTACGCCCAAATATGTTATGTCAAAAGTGTTAACTTTAGAGGTAAACTTAAGGAAGGATGTATTATGGCTCAAATAGTCAATAAATATATCTAAGTCATCTAATGAACTGTTCTAAACTATAAACACATCATCAAGGTAATGTATATAAATATTTTTTTTTATTATTATACCTAAATCTATTCCTGCATTGTAGCAACAGTAATATTTATTTTATTTTTTCTGGGGGGGGGCATAAATACCTATTCGTATGTGTGTGATTACCAACTTTTATTAAGTATTGAGTGGTTTGAGGAAGAAAGGTATGCAAGATAATGTTATCTGAGCATAGATTACATTTCTCACATATATATTTCAAATACAGGCATCAATGCCCTTCTAGCCTGCCAATATACCAAAACAGTTGTTCCCATAATGTGTTCAGGCTATTCTTAAAAATATCTAAACTACTGCTTGTTTAATGTAATTTGGTAGTCTATTCCATGCATCAGCTGCTCTCTCAGAGAACCAATTAAGACTATTCTCATTCCTATAAAAGTTTCTACATAGGTTATCTGATGATTCTCTACTACTTTTTGATAACCCCAAACATTCCCAGAGGTAGTTGCCTATAACCCTGAATAAGGTCTTCTCTTAAATATATAACTGAATACAAGTTCAGATATTTTAGTCTTCCATAATAACTTAAATTCTCACATCTATGGATGCTGTTGGTATATTTCCACTGTACGCTTTCCAGTTTACTCATGCTTTTTTTCTTGTAAGGTTTCCATATTGTTATTTCATACTCAAGTCTGGGTCTAATGTAACCAACAAGCGATGACTTCATTGTTCCTGATTTGCTAGACTTCATAAATCTTTTTTTATACAACCTATAGGTATTTACCTGTCACTACCCAATTGGTTGAAATGATTAGGAAAAAACTCACATCTGGCTCTACCCATGTACCCAGGTCCTTAAATGAATCTATAGTTTCAGTTCCTGTTTGCTGTATTAAATATTGACCTTTCAATGCATTCTCCCAAATCTCATATGCTTAATTTTTAATGTATTTATCAGCATGTCATTCTCCTGTGTCCAAAGGATCAATTTAGTCAGGTGCTTTTGCAGACATGCCCTATCTGTAACACATGTAATCAGTTTACCCAATTTCATGTTGTCTACATACAGACTATAGATAATCTCATATGAAAAGGATGGAACTAAAAGATACAATTTAAACAAGTATGGACCTAGGACAGAGTCCTGTGAGACACCCTAACTGTAACCAAGAATTTCACCTGTCCAATTACTGTATGATACTTGCCATGTCTTATTTGTAAGCCATGCAGCTATCCATCATATCATAGCCGTGCATACCGTAATACATATGACTCTGTTTTGCTTTTGAGCACATCTGAGTTTATCCGTGCATTCCAGTGGCATGCTGAGGACAGCAGATGACTGCTGCAAACTCTGTTGCTGTCTGCAGCCTGTTCACATGATCCTGTGGCTGCATTCATGAGCAGCTGAGAATGACATACATGCATAAGTGTCCCTATGCATTTGTGTATTACTGTAATTCATACAGATAAACATAAAATGGCCTAATTTGCATTCAAACATGCAAATGGACCTGAGTTTACATGAAATAGTTGAACACCACAGTATTAAGTTGTGATTATTCAAATTTGGCAGCAATGGATTTCTTAAGGTTAACAAAGATAAAAATATTATAATTTAATATGAAACACTTCAAAATAATGTAAAATTAATAAGTTATCTTGGAGAATTGTTTATTTTACTGATGTGACTGCAGGGCATATTATCATGGCTGTCATCTGTAAGTGGAAAATCATTACAGTAGCAGTGGGAAATGATTAGTGAGCACCGATAAAATCATTTGCTTTGTAGTCAAGTAGTGATTGTGCATACCTATGTGTTTTAATTGTGATGTAGTAAAGAGGTAAGGATGTGTTGTTGGCTGAACATACATGTGTCCTTACTTGAAGATTTCTGAGTGTCAATGAGGAATGAAAAATGACGGTAATATGATATATGAAAATAGTAGTGGCTAGGGGAAACATGATTACAAAATTATTGCTTTACTGTTGTGAAAGATGAAGACATTAGCAAAGTGCAACTTTACTTTGTTAGAGTGAGATTTTGCATGCATATGTAATTATGGGATTTGGGTTAACTTTTTTAATAGGAGTATAGAAGGCACACATGGTCATTGTAGTGTTGTTTGACTGATAACTACATCAAAAGGTTTTTTTATGCATAACTGTGACTTTTTTTTTCATGTGCAGTAATGATACAAAACAATAGATCATGACAGAGAAAGGACAACTTCAGCCATGAGTAAAATTGCATCCTAGTGGCAGCCCTTAGGACATATGGGAAACATCTATTTGTAAAGGGGGGCACAAACATACTAAGAGTATAAAAGCCTGAAATCCCGTTGTCCTGGACATTAATACACTAGGTATCAGAAACTGCACATTAACAGGGTGCAAGCAGAGGGCAAATGATTTGGTAGGATGTTAGAAGTCAGGCAAGACAGAAAGCAATTGTCTATACTAGTACTGAGGGTGGGGGATTCAGCAATTATCCCATTAAAACCCGATGAGGAATGCTTTTTCTCCATCTGTGGGGATAACTGTGACACAGAAAATGATGGTTCAGGAAAGTTGGTTTAAAAATAGCAACATATATTTGTATCAATAACGGAATACTGACAAGGAATGATTATTTCAACACATGACAATTCAATTAATAGCTGAGCTTTTTACATCTACACAGAATAACAATGAAGACAGTGTGCATGGTAAGCATTTCCCACACATCCTTAATAAGTATACAATAGCATATGCTATTTTTTATAAGTAATGCTTTCATATAATTTCTTACAGGCTCAGAGGCAGAAAAAACAGTTCCACTATACAAATAAATATGGATGATAGCAGTAGAATGGCTGTTGAAGATGAAGATGATGATGATGATGATAACATAGTTATATTTATGATGCAGTCTGAGGAAAGTGGCACTCAGTCCCCAAGTTTAATGGCAGGATCTGACACCTAGCAGTATGTTAGTAACTCTACAGGAAGGATCACAATGTCAAGTACATGCTGGCATTATACTCATGCTTGCACAAGGAGAAAACTTATGCATCTCAACACAGTATCTCCAAACCCAGATGAGCACTGGGAGGATGACGACAGACATTGAGAAGAAGCAGTGTCCGCAGAACATGTTTACAAAGGGGAGCCAGGTGTGGGAATTTGTTACAACTAGCCCATGAAACAATGGAAAGCATTGGCTTCCCAGCCGCAAATGTGCCATGACATTGTTAGGGCTCACAGCACTGCCATAGATAGTTAGTAGGAAATGGCCAGAGTTCTTCAGGGTATGCATGAGGATTTCCAGAACTACCTGGAAATAGGACAGAGTAGGGATGATGCCACTGTCACACTGATATGTAGTATGGTAAAACACCAAGAATCCTTGGCTGCTTTCATTAATACACAAGTTAAGAGTTACCCAACTCAGGCAGGAGTGAGTCTTGGAAGGAGTACTGTCCAGACATGTAGGCAGATCATATTAGACTACAAGTACTTTTCAAGAAAGTACTGTGATTAGTTGGGGAGAGCAAGAACCACAGATTTCATGTAGACCACATCAGCATTCATCTACTCCTAGTAGAACTTCTCATACATGGTCCCGATCACATTTCTGCAGCACTGTTAGAATGGTATCAGCAGGACCACCTGCATCAAGTAGGTCACAGCATCGGACCAACTCATGGTCCAGGTTTCATAAGAGCCCCTGTTAAAAATCCCTTCCATTATTGCCTGCCCTATCTTTAAGAGATGTGTGTGACATATTTATCTTGACCTACTGTGATTCAAGTTTGCCATTTCTGTTATTTACAATTTCACCTTCATAAACAATGGTGAATGTTTAACTCAAAAGCAAATATTTTATTAAAAAAAAAACAGGTGTTTGTTTAGGTCACTTTACAACTTTATGCATTTCTTTCCTGTAATGGTACATAGGTTCATAAGTTTATAGGTGTTTACTAGGCTAAGGGTCACAAGGGTATTTTTAAGCCTAGCCATGCATCCCAAATCTTTGATAAGTTCTGGTACCCTGAATAAGTGTAAGCAGAGGCTTGGAAGATGAAACATTTAGAAGCGGGGGCCTGGGAGATGAACCATTTACAAGTTGCCTTAGTCCATTAGAGACATAGGTGCCAAGCAAGGGATGAATTTCCTGGTTACACTTGAATTGTGTTAGGGAGAAGCTTTGCTTCACATGGCTGGGGAGCCGGTTCCAGAGACAGGGTAGTCTCCGGGATACATACCTATCTCTCCAGCAGGTCTTATTTATATCAGAGGCAAGGTGTAAGTCTTTTGAATGAGTCATTCCAGTGTTGTTTGTTTTGCAGATAAGCAGGAGGTCCATCAAAGTGGGGTCTGACAATGCCTTGTATGCTAGGCATAGATCTCCCCTCTACAGCCTGTAGAAGACAGAATACAGGGACAGGGTTTTTTAGGTGGTATGCACAGGACATTTTACTTATGCTCTGTATTCTTTTAGTGAAGAACCGCTGTGGATGTTCCATTTTTTGAATATGCCTGGTTGGGTACATATCAAAGGGGGCATTGTACTTAATGATAGGTCTGATGAATGCCAAATACAGTGGAACAATGACTTCCTTGGACATAGATACCATACCTTTGTGAATAAGTTGTACAACATAGAATGATTTCTTCACTACTGTAGACACATAAAGGTTAAATGATAGATTATTGTCTATGGTTGTCCCTAAGTCCCTGACTACTGGGTCATCTCTAAGAGGTATGTTGTTAATATGATAGTTACCAAGGGTGGATGACTTACAGAAGGATACTGTTATGTATTTCTTGGCATTTAGTTTTAGTCCATGGTTCTGACACTAGTGTTTGTCTTTGTCAGCCCTTCTTGGAGAACATTTGTGTCAGTGTAGGATTCAATGGCAGCTCATAATTTGCAATCATCTGCAAATTTAGTCAGCCATTGACATTGGCCTTTACTTCAGAGAAGTTAATGCCAAAAAGGAGTGGTTCAATGGCCGATCCCTGAGAGACTTCACTTGTGACTAGCCTCTTTCTAGAAGTGAACTCCTAATTTTAACTTCCAAGCTCCTATCTGTGAGCCAATTGGATATCCACCAGGTGACATACATGTTTGTACCTACCCTTTTGAGTTTGTCAACGATGCCTGAGTGGAGTATTGCATTAAATGTCTTCGCTAAGTCAAGGTAGGCAGTGTGAACCATTTTGCCCTCATCCATTGCTTTGGTGACCTTTTCAAAGAAGTCCACCTGGCTGAATAGGCATGATCTTCCCTTAATGAAACCAAACTGGGTTGGGTCCAGTGTCTGGCGATTTACTATCATTATTGATCATTTCCATGATAATTCTTTTCACAGCTTTGCATATAAGACAAGTGAGACTTATGGGTCTGTAGTTTCCAGAGTCTCTAGATAGCCCACCTTTGTGCAGAGGGATGACTATTGCTGTTCTACATGCATGAGGCATGAAGCCTGTTTGGAGGCTCCAATTAAATGGAATTTCCCGAGGCCTGATAGGTCATGTTTCATGTTATTTAAAAGGCATCCTGGGATATTGCCTAGGCCCATTGATGTGGTGTTCTTGGCCTTAGAGAGAGCATTAAGGTCCTGTTCTATAGTTATAGCAGGGAGAGTTATATTTGATGGTATTTCCTGAGGGAAGGTTGAGGGGGAGAGAGAGGTAAAGTTTGAGCTGAATTTACCCCTAACTAAATGTGGCTTTGATAGACTTTATTTGTCCTCTCGGTTGTTTGGTTTGAAGATAATGCTTTTATTCTGCTGGGTGCTGCATCTCCTTATTTTTGCCACAGTTTTCTTCCTTCTGTTATACAGCCTATTGAGTTTGTGATTCCACTAGGGTGGCTTGTTTTTTGGTTAGTTCTGTACTTCTTCCTGGTGGGTACAGCTGCTTCTTTGCAGCTATTAACATGCTTGTATAGGGTTTCTGTGAACATTTCTGCATAGGCAGCAATGTTCTCAGGGTTTATGAGGGCTTGAAATTTTGCCAAGGTATCACTTATTAACAGGAAGTTAGCCTTAGAGTAGTTCCTGAATATTCCAGGGTTAGCTTGGACTCCAGGTTTTATTTTTACTTCAAAGGAGACCATTTTCTGGTCTGACCTGACCAGGGAAATATTACACTAGAGGGTGTGCAGCAGTCTCCCATATTAGTGAGAACCAGATCCAGTATGGTTGCACCCTTCATTGGTGTATTAACAATCTGGTCCAGGGAGTTTGTGTTTACAAAATCCAGGAATCTCTGTGTCAGTATGTTTGATTTCATATAGTATTCTCAGTTAATAGTGGATTAATTAAAGTCACCTATGAATATGGTATTGGGTTAGATGTGAGTGTTTCTAATAAATTTAAATACATGGCATGAGTTTCCTGGGTCATAGAGGAGGACCTATAGCTTGCAAGGAAGTGGTATTTGATTTTGATTATGATGATTTGAACATGGAGTAGCTCAAGTGCATTGTCCTGTTTGAACAGCCTTGAGGTATATTTATTTTTGATGTAAATAGAGACACCTCCACCTTTAGTCCCTGTCTGTGTACTAGATGGTCTAAATGTGTGGAAGGCATTACAACCTTGCATTGTCAGTGTCAATGTGCTCTACGTAGCTTTAAACCATGTCTTACTGACTGCACAGATCTCAGCATTCTCTAGGGTGAAGAGAGCTTCTAGGGAGTGGAGGTTTTGTTTAGACTCCTAGCATTGAACAATAATACCTTTACATTTTCTTGTTTTTTTATTTGCTATGTTGGAAGTACTTTCAGTTTGGCATTGCCTAAAAAAGGCATTATGGGTGAAGACAATGTTTTAGCTAATATTCAAAAGTCTAGAGGAGAGAGGTGCAGTCCATCCCTGTCAAAGCAAAGTGGTTTGTTGACCATCTCCTTCGATACTGACAAATATTATTCCCCCTTAGTATGACACCAGAAAGTAAGTCAATTATTAATTATGAAAGTCATTCATCTTTTTTTTCATATTGTGGTATCATCCTTGGAGAAGGGAAAATGCTGCTCAATAATAGGCTCGTACCAGCCTGGGCCACATATTCTGAGAGCTCCATCATTTCTCTTCATATAGTCTAAGGGGGTATGTCTCAGGTCATTTACACCCACATGGACTATGACTGGGTCACACTGGTACTTGTGGTCCAATGACCTGAGTTTGTGTGCAATGCGGTGGATACTAGTCCCTGATAACTAACTGATTGTGACTTTCTCCTTACTTAGCCTGGTGAGAAAGACATTAGTGTATCTCATGATGGAGTCTCCAATGACCAGAATGTTAGATTGTGTGGTGGCTTGTCTTATGGGCTTAGAAGTTGAGGCTCCATGAGATGTGGCTGTGTGTGTTTATGTGGGTGTTGTTTTGAAAGAGTGCATTCAGAGCTGCTGAGGGTATTTTTTATGTGTACTTCATCTAGGAGGTTCTTTGAGGTATAGGAAGGTCACATTTAAGTGCCTCAGCATATGTGGGTCTATATGTCTGCTTTGAATCATGTGTGATGGGTGCAGCGTGTGTACTACTGACAACCTTATTGGCATTAGGAATTTAAGTGTGAGGTTTGCCTCCAGTAACATTGTGTACATACAGCTCTCACATACCATATAAGTTTGTTTGAGAATTAATTGGTTGTCAGTAAACATGACGCAATTTCAAAAATTTCTGTGTGACTCACAAGAAACACAGCTGTGGTCTCTTTCCTACTTTTAATTGACAATTAACCTAGAACATAAGTAAAACACAATGTAAAGAAAACAAATCACAATATACAAAATAGAAGGCAATGAAGTAATACAAAATACAGGAAAGCAAAAGCAAGCTAACCTTTCCCTCACAGCAGGATGTGTCAGAGTCTGGGTGAGCTTTTCCAGAGGTATTTCTTGAAACCTCAGGTAATTGTGGAAAGAAATCTGTATGATGTAACATAAAATTGCAGGCATTAACATCAATGCTCTCTCTAGTATCAGTCTTACAGCTGGCAGTTAACTACAACTGAAAAGCAATGATACGCAGGTTTTTATAGAAGCACAGCAATGAGAAAATTACACGATTAAAATGAGTATCTTGCCATGTAAACAAACACTGCTGCCACTTCACCCTCACTACTACACAAATGATGATAGTGTTTTTTTTTGTCTCTGAAGTCATAAATTGTTGTGTATGACAAAATAAAATATTCTGATGTGCATTACTTGAACAGACTACATAAACTTAGAAACATTGCATAACATAAAAAGCAATATGAAATGTTTTCATTCAAATGCAAGGTATAAATTCAGGTTAAATACTGAATTAATAGTTTTTACTAATTATACTACTTGAGGACATTCAGTATGTACATATGTAGGTAAAGCATCTCAATAGAATGTATTGTGCAAAACAGTTAACTGTGATTATTCCTTAAATGATGCCTTACAGCATCACTGAATAGGAGTCAATGAGCACTAAGACATAACTTTTACAAACAATAATATGAGTAACTGTTCTGAAAAAAATCATTTTAATATGAAAGAAAATGTCAGATGAACAGTGGCAGCAGACCATGCACCTCACAGCATAGCCCACAACAATCACTGCATGCATCAATTAATGTTTTGCCAAGAAAGGCAAGAAAGAGAGCACTAACCTGAATGTCATGGTCCATAGTTCTCGATTAGATGCTGCTTCTTTAACTGTGCAGCCGTATGCCTTGCAAGAGCCTGCTGCATGGGTCTGTTACTACTGCTGTAGGCGGCTCATCTTTAGTCATGCAGGACAGGAACTGGGAGCTGAAGTGACAGCAAGAGTCATTTCCCCACTAGACTGGCACATGTTCATATTGTGCAGAATGCATCATGCAGTAAACATGTTGCATGCAGTAGCTGGGTAATATTGAAGGGCACCCACAGACTCATCCAAGCACATAAAATGGCTCTTCATGAGGCTGAAGACCCTCTCAATGACAATGCGGGCATGGGACAGGGATGTGTTATAGGTCTCTTCTATAGCTCCACCTGGATTTCTCACTGATGTCATGAGCCATGACTCCAGTGGACATCCAGTATCACATGAAAGACAAAAAACAGAAAGAGAGAGAGACAGAGAAAGATAGAGAAAAGGAGGAGACAAAACAACGGAAAGTGATTTAGTATTCAACAATATATTTTATCATGAATAACTATTTAAATACAACAGAAAAAATAAAATATATATATATTTTTCCACTTACCAACAAGATGACCACTGGGCATCCTACCAGATGTGGGCTAATGTGCCAGATGTGGGAACTGTGTGCACTGCTTGGATGTTGGGCAGATACATTGGCTCTGCACCCCATACAGCGCACACACACACACACACACACACACACACACACACACACACACACACACACACACACACACACACACACACACACACACACACACACACACAATCACACACAACACACACACTACCTTGGCAATTAATGGAATGATAGCCAATCTTGTTGCAGTACTGCTCTCCCATGGACCAGACTAGGCTTTAAGTACAACATGGGTGCAATCTATCACAATGAATACCTCATGGAAACATACCATCCCAAAAATGGCATGCATAGTCTGGGATCAGTGCTGAGATGAAACCAGGAAAAAGATGTACTGATCTACATGTGCCAAAAGTACATCCAGGATGTATTTCTGCAGTATCCTCAAGGCAGATACCTGTGAGATCCTCAACATGTTCCTAGTCTGTCTCTGGCAGATTCCTGTGGCAAACAAAGTGAGGGCTATACATACCTTAGTGTCTACAGGGATAGGAATTCCATGAAAACCTTCAGTACACCTATGGGAGTCATACATACATACTCACTAAGACCCTTATAATGTCCTTGTCTACTCTGAACTTATCAAGTATCTCCTGATTATCATAGTTATAATGAGTTACCCTCTACCTTCCTCTAGGCTGTTGAGTGCTGCTGGGCACAAGCAGCTTTGCATCAGCCAAAACAAGCAACTCAGTCCTGGAATAGTATGGTTAGCAGTAAGTGACAGCATTTTCATGGACTGCAAAGTAGATAGGACTGGAAAGACTTCACTTCATATAATCTGTCAGTGGATGGCATGGAAAGCATAAACATTCCACTATGAATCACAAATAGGTTAAAATGCTTCATTAGCATATGCTGTGTTACATCATTCCTCATTTACATCTCATTATCACTTCAGTTGCTTATGCTCATTCGCAGTCATTGCATATTAGCATAAGTGACCTCTGTGAATCTAGGCTTAGCTGCACTCATTCACAGACAGCACAGATATCCTTAACGCATCCACATAATGACTATGAATATCACCCTTAGACTTCTTAGAACATGATTTATGTGTTTAACCTTTATGAAATCTCACACATTTTACTTATATCAACTCTGTGTAGTTGCCTAGGTTACATGACATTATTTAGCATCAAGCTAAACTTTATGTTGACTCTAGGCTTTAATTCTGAATAAACAGTTAATTATTATAGTGCTACATTAAGTATGAAATAAAGGAGTGATCATTTTAAAAAATTACTGCATTGAAAATGCAATATGCCATTGGTGTACTTATGGCAACCATTTATAATTCAACGACAGCTCTACCATGGTCCTGCACTGTGGTGGGCTGTCTCTTTAGCCGTGCTAAATGCTCATAAACCATTCCATAAGACAGGCATACACTTATTAGCTCGAGTGATTCATAAAATTGCTCAGCTATATACGTTAACATGGCTACTCCCAGACCCTTGTGTTAATGAACATTTCAATATTTTCTGTTCATCTGTTTTAACAGTGGTACGTCATGGGGAGTTTAGTAGACATGAATTGCTTGGGGTATTGTTTGGGGGAGGTGCATGTGTGTATGAGGTGTATTTCCAGTCTTTGTGGTCACTGCACACTCCAAAAACATGGGAATTAACCCAACTATTTCATCACCACATTTCCTGTACCCATTAATATCTCTTAACACCTTTCTTTTTGGCAGTAACTCTGAAAAAAAGTGCTAAGTGACCTCATCTGCTGATGCCATATCATCACGCCACAGTTCAGGTGTAAGTATAATTACCCTCCAATTTTCTTAGCATTAGCCTAGAATTCTGTGTTTGGAATTTCAAAATGCAAATGAGACAACAGCTTAAGCTACTTCATGTAGGTAGACACTGTGAATGAAGATATAAACCCAACTAAAACTAGATCCTTAATCAGAGGCCTATTGTTTACCTTATCATTTCTCTTTTCAGACCATCATGGTCCTACAACCTTTTCCCTTTAAATGCACTTAATTCTACAACCACAAAAATGTATCCTGAGGTTCAATGTGGAAATTTCTCCACCTTTATTTAAAAAAAAAAAACCTGCACAATTTCTTATGTGCATCTTGCATCCATACTCAACCTTCCTCAATAATACTGGGGGTATACCTTCTGGTCCTGAACAGATCTTTCAGATTTCTGAAAGAGAATAGTGTTTAGCCTTTAGAAAATTTGAAGAACTAACATTATAGTTATCAAAGAAATGATAACAAGCAGGGAAGGACTGCCTGAGGATACCTTAAAGAAGGAAATAGAAAATTGTTTCTTTTTTGTTGTAATAAGGCAGAATGTATTACTTGTATGAAGAAATTAGTGAATATGCCAACAATTCAAATGTGGCAAGGAAAGGGCATTAAGGACATCACTGTATTGATTAACATAGCTAAGACCCTAGGCTACAATGTCAAGCGAAGGCAGAAATGGGCAAAATACTGTTACAGTTCAATTCATGATGTCAATATGTACCATGCACCCTAACATTACTTGGTAAAGATGTTGTCACAGGAAGATGGAGGTTGGGAAATGTGTTATACCAACAGTGACTAGACTATTTATTTTTTGCTTATTATTTTTTTTCTGAATGCATGTTTTGATTTAGGAGTGTTTCAGGCAGCTGATACAAAAATGCAGTATTTTCGTTTTTTAATTAACTTGGGTGTGATGAGGGCTTGTACAGCTATGCACTAAAGTTTGGAACAAAAACACGACCTTGTTATTCATGCATCAGATGGATGCTGGTGTCTTAGTCAACATTGTTCTTTCTACACCATGCATTTCATATATTTATACTTCTTTATATGTGTTAGTGTTACAAGTTCCTGTACAGTATTGCTCTGTAGCCATTCTGGCTTGACTGTTGTAGGTTTCACGGCTTGCTTCTTTCACACCTTGATTATTATAACATTTGTAATGTATTATTAAGGAATTTTGATTTCTAGGTGTATGACAGAGAGAAGCTATGTCTAGTCCAAAGACTCTTCCTTAACAGAGGGGCTGGTGGAGGAAGCGACAGGCAATCATCCTACATCGATTAAAACGACAAATAAATTTAAATGGTATACAATTATTTTTGACAAGCATCCACTTTTCTGGAAGGCTATAATACACAGCTAGTACATATTAATCATATGCATACTGTGATTGGACTACAATTTGCCATATCAGATTTGGAAGTGTATAAACTTTGTTTATATTCTGAGAAATAAATTTGGTAAAAATCATAATTTGTTTTTAGAAAGATCATACAAATTTAAATTACTAGTCTGTTTCAATGGACTTACAAGTCATTGCTCTGTGCAGCAATAGTTACTCCATTCCTTTTTAGTCAGAATTTCCAGGAGTATATTGGGATGCTTTTGTGCCATTTGTTTTTCTCAGTTAATAATTATTTATTTTAATGGTATTCAGATATCTCTACAGGAGCTACAGATTTGGTCAAATTCTATGCTATGGATTTTTGCTACATTGCCTGAGTTTGTTTCTACAGCAAAGTGTACTACAGTATAAACGTCAGCTTGAGTTACAGGAATATGAGGACATTGCCTATTTCACTTGCTTTTACAGACATAATTGAATATCACTTTTCAAAAAAGAAAAGTATCACTATTGCTGACTTTATTTCTGTGATGTCCGACAAAGCAACTTATTTCAGTGTTTGAGTTATCTACAGAACTTGTACAACTGTTTCATAGAAGGCAACGGGATTCTGCTAGACTGCAACCATTAGATCAGTTTGTCAAGATGATGGCACTAAGAAATCCATTACATTTAGCTAATGACTGTAATTTAACTCCAGATTATTAGTGATACAAATTAGTTTCATTTTTTAAAGATGCGGTAATTTGTAAACATTAGCAAATCCTGTTTATGCAGCATTGCATCTTGATTGAGTTAGGTACCGAATTATTTAAAAAAAGTACAATTTATTGCTGACTAAAGAAACTTAATTTTATTGGAACTACACTGGTTTCATTTCACTAATTCCTGTTTATATAGCCTGGCAGTCTGTTTCTAAAATTACCTGTAAGTGCATCAGACTTATCACATGTTAAACAGGCTTCAGCTACTTTGGTTTCTGTAGCTTAAACTTATTCAGAGGCAAATTATTATTTTGTTTAATTCTAACTGTATTCATAAGTAGCACTGTATAATTTAGTTATAACTCTGGCCATGAATTAAAATAGCAAACATTCTAACATTAAAAAAAATATATTGCTGCGCTCCTGCCCTGCTGTGGTGGAGAGTGAGACATTCTGGGGAGGTATATCTCTGAATGCTCTCAGTGGAGACTAGAAACCATTGAGATAAAAACAGCTAGGCAAATGTGTGGGTGCAACTAAGATGGCTATCTTGCTACAGAGGTGGGGCATTCCCCCTCCAGTGCTCAACTCCATGTCAATACACATTCCACATAAAGCACATTTAGGATTCAAGCACAAAGCAAAAAGCCTGTGACAGGCCAAGCTTAATTGCAGTCAGCACTTCCTGATCTTCTCTGTGTTTCCCCCAAGGTGCAGAAAACAACTCATTCCATTGGATAGAGGAAAGGCTGATGGAACTCTAATCCATGGAGATTAGACCAGTCAGGGAATGCAGAAAATGAGAAGAGGTACTGGCTAGAACCTGATAGTATGGCTGTCACAGGTCAGAATAAATAAATACATGCGTACATATATCCACAAACCAGCTCCATTTGTGTAGAGAGGTAAAGGTCTCACTACAACTCAAGAGACCAAAGTTCAGTGGTTTGTGTAACTAAGGGAGTTGGTGTAGGTGAAGGAAGGAGTGACATGCTAATGCTGGTTGCCCATCTTCAGATGGAAGAAGAGGAGTACATACCTGGTGTATACATTCCTATTGTAAAATCTCCTGTGGAAATCAGTGATGCTACAGAAGCACCCAGAAGGAAGTTACTTTGAGGCTTTAGAGCCTTCTTAGTGGTACTAATCACTGAGAAAGTGATTGTTTCAATAGGTCACTGATGTATGTGCTAAAAAAAAAAACTCAAGCCTGAAGGTTCTTCTATACTTGATTATATAAATTACCATGACTGACACATATGCCTGGACAAATCTTGTGTGTGCTTGCTGCATCACTTGGAAGAATTCAGAAACTCTATAGGATTACAATCAAAATTCCACAAAATCTTAAAATACAAAGTCTGTTGTTTACCACCACTGGTAAAATGATAAAAGTATACATCACCAAGCCAGGATACCTAACTTATGGGTGTGAAAACTCTCTAACCCTATATGTGGATGAAACAGGCAAAGCTGTTTAGCTCTCTGTGACTGATTCTACAACCATCTGGATATACAAAGCTGATATAAGTATACTTTTTTTGCACTTGTTCTGTTTCAGTGATAGTTAATAAAACTGTACTGCATTTATTTATTTGTTTCATTGAATAGTGATTACATATTGGTGGCCTCTCTCTGCAGTTTGTTTGTTTTTCCAACCTTCCTGGCCAAGTATTGTTGTATTCTTAAACTTGGTGGCTTTTGAATTGCCCACCCATGCTGTAAATTTGTTGTTGGACACTCCTCCCAGCCATTTGTTCACTCAACTGAGTACATTGAGATCATATGGGAAGGACTACCCTCTTGCTTCTTTGATTTCGGACACTCCTACCAGTCCCATCTCATGAGCTGTGTCTACTGTGTAGAGAGAGAGCATTTGGGAAGGCCAATCTCCTTAGTTTCTTAATCTTGAATTATCTTCTGTTTTCTCCTTCTCCACTTAACAAAAAACTATACACTTTATTTAGCTACTCTTACTCTAACTCTGTTCTACCTGCTGTATTACCTTATTTTGCTTTGCTGTGTGCTCTTAAGTGTTCAAGTGCTCTTATTCTGCTGTATGTATTCATGCTTGTTAGTAGCCTGATTAAATTTATCTGCTGTTCTAAATATCTTAGTTTTGGTTTTAGCACTTATGCTTCAGGCCAGTTATTTTACATTTAAGAAGGTTTTTGTGGTCTACACTCCTTTGGACAAACCCTTATCAAAACCCTATCTCCATAACTCCACCCAAGTATTCAGAACACCATGTCTGGACAATTCCTGTCAGTTTCTCCTGCCAGCCTGGTCGACATAGGCATATTGAGACAATGTAGCAACTGTCTTATGTTCACTGAGAGCCCTCTTCTCCTAGCACATAATTCTTCTACTTGCGAGAAATGCATCTATATCAGTAACCTGGAATCCATGCTGTCTCACGCCACAGTGAGTAATCCCGACAAAGAGCACAACACACACTCACCTATGCAGAGGTCCTCAATAAAAACTTACCTACACAGCATAGACCTCCAAAACACACTCAAAACATTCCACACACAACACCAAACACATCACACACAGCAGACAACACAGCAGTGTCTCACAAACACAGCCCTTAAGGCATAGCAATAAACCAATGCAGCCCATAATGCATAACAATAAACCAAGCATACTTGTCATTCACGACTCAGTTGTGAGACATGCCAATGTCTCCCTCACCAGGCTTGAAACAAGGTCATGGTCAGTTGTCTGTCAGGTGCCAGAATCCGCCACATCACGCACACACTTACGTCTCTCCACAGGTACAAGCATGACTCTGTCATTTTCCATGTTGGTGTGAATGACTTGAGACATAACTCCCTGGACTATATAAAGAGAGACACGATTGAGCTCTCAGAGTATGTGTCCCAGGAGATATGACCCTAGCCCTATCCAGCATGGTACCTTCACCAAGAATAATACCACAATACCAACAAAAAAAATTTACTTCAACAAATGGCTTAGTTGCTGGTGTCTTTCCAAGGGGATCCAGTATTTGTCTGCCTGGGATGACATGGTTGACAGGCCTCGATGCTTTGCCAGAGGTGGCCTCCACCTGTCACCCCTGGGTTTCTGGATCCTGGCCAAAGCTCTTGCCTCCTCCATTGTGCCTTTTTTAGGCTATGTCCCAAAGACAAATATTTCAACATAAAAAATGTGTGAAAAAGCAAATTGAAGGTCATGCTGTTTAACGCTAGAAGCCTTAACCTAAAAATGCACTCACTGCAGGCTCTTCTCACACTGGAAGATCCCGATGTCTGTGCAGTCATGGAAACTTGGATCAGGGCTGTGGAGAGCACCCCTGCCTTACCAGGCTATACCTCATTCCACACATTTCAACCCCAAAATGAGGTCAGGAACATACCTCTCAACCTCTTAGAGTAAGAAATCTGGACAAAGCCATAACTAATGGGGGGACAAAGTTCCAAAAATAGGGACAATTTTTAAATATTGCTCTTACAAACTTTGAAAGCTGATAGAATAACAGATTTTGCATTAACATAAATTACTTGAAGTGTATGAAGTCTGAAACTCAAATGGGTGTCATTATTTTCTGACTTAGTCCTCAACGATTTGCCAATGATTTGCCAGAAAACCACTATTTTATGAGAAATAGAACAAAAACATGAGGCAAAATCTGGACATTCTGCGAAAATCTGTACAGTTGAGAGGTATGGTCAGGAAGACTAAGGGTGGTGGAGTCTCTATCTTCATTAAGGACAGGCACACCTCCAGACTGGTTTGCCAGCATGACGTACTGGAATTACTCCAGGTGCAACTGACAGTTGGCAAGACACCAATCCAAGTTATAGCCAGCTATAGACCCCCCCCTCCATGACTCTGGAACCTACTCCTACCTGAACCTACTTGACTCCATCAAGGTACCCCCTAACACCCTGATCCTTGGTGACTTCAACTACCTCACCATAGACTAGGTGAACTATCCCTGCACTAATGCACTCACCCAACAATTCCTTGACTTCATCACTTCAAACACACTAGATCAGCTCACTTCATCCCTCACAATGGGAGATAACATTCTGGACTTGGCTGTCACCAGCATGGGTGACCACTGCACCACTCCCATAGTATGTTCTTCACTGGAGAGATCAGATCATTGGTCTGTGTCATTCAAAGTTTCTATCCCACCCACTCCCTCCCCAGCCATAACCAGCCTAAAAAACTTCTCAAAAGCTGACTACAACCTCCTAAGGGAGGGTATCAGTAGCTTCACACCACTGACCCCCTCAGATGATGCAGACAACTATCATGAAGAGTACACCAGTGCAGTATACAAGCACCTTTACAACTGCATGGACTCAGCCATACCCAACAGAACTAAAACCTGCTCCTCAAGGAAACACAAACCAGTCTGGTAGACATCCTCTGTCAACAGGCTTTACAACAAAATGAAGAAACTGTTGCCAAAAGGTAAAAAGAAACAAATCCCAAATCAGAAAAATTCCCTCTTCTACCTCAACAAGCAAATTAGATCACTAGTGAAAACCTCCAAAGCCAATTGTGAATTGAAACTAGCCTTTGAAACAAAGGGAAACCACAAAGTGTTCTTCAGTTATGGCAGGAACCTCCATGGCAAAACCCAGGTTTGTCCTGAATTAGTACTTAATGGTACCACTTTCACTGATCCTGTTGATTTAGCCAACCTGCTACCAGATAGGTTCAGTGCAAACCTCACCCCCATCCCCCCGCAAAGGCCCATTCAACATCTCCAATACTTGTCCCAGACTTCACATGTCTGTAGATCAAGTGTTAAAGGCCCTATCCAAGGCAAAGAACACAGCTTCCATTGGACCTGATAGTATCCCAGGCTGTATTCTGCACCATCTCCAGCAAGATCTAGCTGTGCCATCGATATGCAACCACAGCCTAAGTACATGCTTCATTTCAGCAGAGTGGAGAACTGCCATTGTCATCCCCTTCCACAAAGGTGGTGCCACTACTGACCCTGGAAAGTATCACCCCATTAGCTTGACAAGTCTGATCTGTAAAGCCATGGAGCATAATATTATGGATCTCATAAACAAGGGCATAGGTAATCTCCAAGCACATAACCCCACACAGTTCAAATTCTTCAAGGGAAGATCTTGCCTTTTGAACCTGGTTGACCTCTTTGAGACTGTCACCAAGGCCCTGGATGAGGGGAAAGTCAGTACATACAGTTTGCCTTGACTTGGCCAAGGCCTTTGACACAATCCCCTACTCGGGCATCATCAAAAAGCTAACACAATTTGGCCTAAATCCCTGTTTCATCAGGTGGATGGCCAGTTGGCTCACAAATAGGATCTACAAAGTCAAAATAGGCACCTCCATCTCAGAAGGCAGACCCGTCACTAGTGGTGTTCCCCCAGGGATCTGTCCTGGGACCCCTACTGTTTGGCATCTACTTCTTAGAGGTCCAGGCAAAGACAAAAGGCCTGTGGCTGACCAAGTTTGCAGATGACTGTAATGTGGGTGCTGTTGTTGACTCCCCAGATGATAACATATTGCAAGAGAGTCTCACAGCAACAAATGACTGGTGCCAAAGTCATGGCCTTAAGTTAAATGTAAAAAAATGTATTATCATACCATTCGGCAAAAACACGGCCCCCTACTGATTACCACATCAACAGCAACCCCCTAAGCAAATAACCTGTGGTGAGAAACCTGGGTACTCAGGTTGACAACAATCTTACATTCGACCATCATGTAGCAGCAGTGGTCAGAAAAGCCTTTTACTTGGTTCATCTCATAAGGAAAGGGACTGCATCCAGAAAAAAGGAGGTTATTAACTCTCTGTACTCCTCTCTCATTAGGCCAATAATTGAGTATAATGCCCCATTTGGTATGTACCTCTTCAAACACCTGCACCAACTGGAAAGGTCACAGAAATACTTCACAAAGAGAATCCATGGCCTCCAAAACCTGTCCTATGTGGACAGGCTCAAATCACTATCACTTTGCTCGGTATCATACAGATTGCTCAGAGGTGATCTGTGTCTCGCCTACAAGGCAATATCAGACCCTGTCGTATTAAAGATGCTCCATATCTGTAAGTCTAACTCCTCGTGCATTACCCACTCAAAAGGCCTAAATCTAATATGCAGCATCAACAAAACCTGCTGGAGAGACAGGTTTGTCTCCCAGATGCTGCTCCGTCTCTGGAACAGACTTCCCATACATGTCAAATAAAGTACCTTGCTGACCATCTTCAAGCGCAACCTTGATGAGTGGATTGGAAACCACAAATTTGTCCTAGGGGTACCACCTGTCTCCCTCACTGACAGGGCGACAGGTGCTGACTGAGGTTTCTTTTTGGGGATAACCTCTTGCCTAGGCTTGTAAGGGCCCCAGGGCCATTAACTTAGTAACTTCCTATTATCCTATGATCCAGTGATGCTCCACTTATGTAACACATAGAAGGGCATAGAGAAAGCCCTTCTAGAGCTAGGGTTCTTTGGAAGAGTCTCAGAGTGCAAAATTGATGAGGGTAAGGCAGATTGACAGCAATTACTCACCTTTCATGGTATTTAGAACAAAACACCCTTTCATGGCAGGGGCTAAGGAATTAACTTATTTAGGAGTTAAGGAATTAACTTATTTAGGAGTTAAGGAATTAACTTATTTAGGAGTTAAGTTTGCAAACAATCTACAAGACTCCATTGATGTTACATTTGATGATCTAGTGAGGAAGATTCAGGCATATTGCAAGTTATTGGGGAGGGGGGCTGAGACTTGATTTCCAACAAAGGATCTTTGCCATTGAGTGGTTTGTTCTTCCTTAGTGCTATATGCAGTTCAATTTACCATAAGTCTGAATAATACTACATGGGCTGGATTAAAAACTGTGATCACTTCTTTTATTTTGGCAGGGAGAAGAAAATATCTTTCATGGGACATTTTGTTCTTATCCAAAGACATGGGAGGCCTAACACTAATAGATCTTGAGCTTTGTAAGAAAATAAGCTAAGCTAAAATGGCTGCAAGGTCTACTTTCCACGCAGGAAAGTGGCAGTGTGGAAAAGGATCACGCTGAAAAGGTCAGACACCATGATAACCGTATGCAAGGGATTACAAGGGGTGTAGCCTCCAAGCTAGGAGGTCAGGTTAATTTTAGAGTGAAGTGGTAAGACACTCATTGAAAGGTTTTCACTGACTAAAAATAAAAACTGAATGACTAGTTTGGTATTACTACAACTATCTCAGTTTAAAGGATTATCCTCTGTGAATGTAAAGATATGTGTAAGAAGGGTTCCAGGTTTGTAGTACTGGGAAAAGTTTCTGTATTCTGACAACAAAGTGATGTAGAATATAATTAGGGAGGAATATGGGTTAAGAGCTAAAGATGCACATGGATGGCCAAAGTACTAGAGGTAAGATCTCAGTCTAAGATCTACTCTGTACCTAGACCCATCAGGCCTATGTGCATGACCTGGCAGGTATATATTAAGGAAGGTAGCAACATGCCAAAGAGAGTAAACTCACAAATTTATAAAATCCTACTGAATAAAACACAAGTTCAACATAGGTACACAAGAGTTTATGAGAAGGACCTAGGAATTAATATTTTGGTAGAGGAATGGGCAAGGATTGTACAAGCCCTACACTTTGCTACAATGCTAAGGAAATATACATTTATTTGGATGGCAATACCTGTTTAAATATATTTAAACTCTGTATAAATATTTCATACCCTATCCAGATTACGAAAATATTTATCCACAGGATAAATATTGTTATACTCTGGATAGGTCATCCCATTTCTTTCCTACTGTTTCAAACATCTGTTGGAGGTGCCATACCTCTCAACTTTCCAGATTTTCAGAAAATGTCCAGATTTATGCCTTATATTTTGTGATGTCCCTCATAAAATGTGTGGTTTTCTGGCAAATCACTGAGGATTGATGCCACTAAATAATGGCATACATTTGAGCTTCAGAATTATATACTTCAGAAAATGCATCCTAAAACAAATCATGTTATTCCAGCAATTTTCTTTGTTTATAAGAATAGTATTTAAAATCTGTCTGTACTTTTGGGCCTTTGGGCCTCATTATTTGTGACTGTTTCCAGATTTCTTGCACTAAGAGGTTGAGAGATATGTTAGATGTTCACATGACCAAAGGGGCATTGGAGACATATTTTCTGGAATTATATAGAACTCCAGGCCTTGAAGCTAGAGTTACAAAAAAAGCATAGATAAGTTATGGTCAAACATGATTACATTGACACCCTCCATATTTCTGATTAGAGAAGGGGGTCTGACAGATAATAGTTTACTGCAGCTTCTGATGATACTGGGTAAAAAAGTGATTGCCAGCTCAGGGAAAAAGATAGCCCCCCCCCCCCCCCCAGTGGCAGGGGACCTCAACCATTTGATAGCAGAAGAGAAGAAAAGTACCTCAAGCTGTTCCTAGATGGAGATAGATTACACACCCGGCTGACAAACAAATGGTCAGCATGGAGAAAGGTCTTTTAAGATGCAGCAGATCTCAGACATGGATGTGAGGCAGTTGCACTGTTTCTGCTGCTGCAGGTATTTGATTAACAACTTAGATTGCTACCACTCTGACAGGAAGACATCTAATAAGGAGCTTTATCTTCGAGCCTTAATCAGCTTAATAGGAAGGTAAAATAAACAAGAAGAAGTGAATGATATTACATGACTTATGTGCTGCTGTTTTTCTCCCTCGTCCTCAATAGATATGGGCTTGCTTAATTTTACAACGGAGACTCTCCTAACTGTTGTAGATTTTTCCTACTTATCTGGCTTTAAATTTGTTGAAGACCACAAACCATATCCATCCTCTGTCATTTTTTTAATTAGAAGGAGGGGAACAGCAGTGCAGAGTTGTATCAAGTGCTGGCAATGTTACCGATGAGGACATGGCCTGGAGGAAAGAAAGACTGTGTAGCTGAGTGCGTAATTCTGTCTAGTGGAACACAGTCAGATAAGATGGTGCGTGGCCTGATTCCTGGTGAAGACCAGGAAAACAGTGTGCTAGCCAGAGTGTGATGTAGTATATTACTATATTTTAACCTTCATAATATGATATGCTGGTATGATTGCATTCTCATGCACTTACCTGTGACTGAGCCACAAAGAGTTATGACAACAATATGATAAAATCAGCTTGCACTGAGCCTTATACAATACCAAGAATAGACAAATAAAATATTAAGATATCATTTATATTCCCAAAGGGGTCCTCTGTCACTGCATACCACTACCTAAAGGTAAAAGACACTCTGCAGTTCCAAAACTGTGAAAATCTATGGCAGCTGGAATTGACTGATTAAAACATATCTTGATTAACTTGCTTGTAAATTTTAAGTTAGTTGTTCTGTACAATACCTCTGAATATCTACCTTATAAGCATGAGGAGGGATCAGAAAGAAAAAGACATTTTAGTAATCAAATATAATCTTCCTCATTAAAACGTTAGCATTATAAAATGTTATTTTGGAAATGCATACTGCTTTATAAAACATCTGTAAACTTTAATGCATTTTTATGGAAGAAATATTTACAAAATATCCTATTTAAAAATTCTGATATGATCTGTAACAAAAACTGAGATCTTACTATCTGGTATCTACCTGTGCATGCTGACATAAAAATGCTCCAAGTGGAGAAAGTGTCCACAGTCATCTTGTGTGAAGCTTAGCTGTTTACTACTCACCCCCCAACAAAAAAAATCTAAATATAATGGTTGAATGGTTTTCATACAGGTTACATTAACTTTTGGAAAGGCTTGGTATTCATATCCTAAGGCTTAAGCAGCTGAGCAGTAGTACATAATTGTTGTGATAATTTTCTGTATGATATGTGTTTGTTGGCTGAAAAGATATTCAAGCTAATGCAGTACCTCACCATGAACAGTAAAATGAAATAAAGACATGTGACATTTGTAAATAAGCTAACCATGGCAAGTAGTTTCAGATGTTCCACATTAGGACATGGTTCTCTATAATAAATACTTCAAAGGGTAGCCTACTGTTCATTATCTGGCCATGGTAATACACTTCCATTTTCTTCATATGAGTATATGCAGAAAGTACATAGCATGATATTTGAGACCTGATTTTGATGTTCCATTTTTGTCATATGTTGCAAATAAAAGAAGTTAAATACTTCTTTCTCATGACAACCTTATTCCCATGTAATAAGCTCAACCTCTAACCTCCATCTGCCACCTTAAAATAACCTAATTTAAGGTTGCAGGAGCTGAAGTGAGTTAAGGAGTTTCAATGAGAGACTTCACACAGTAGTATCTCATTTAATCATAAAATACCACAGAGAAAACTTTGAATGGAAAAATGGAAAATGTCATCCTGTGCCTATTGGGTATCTGTTTTAGCTGTCAGTGATCCAGAATGGGCTAATGGTCAATCAACCAGAAATAACAGATGGAACAACAGACTTTGATTCTCCTTCATCTGTCCAGCATCAATGTTGGGTCGAAACCTACTAACTAGGACAGTAGTCCACAGGCAAAATCCAATTAGGAACTAAGCCTTTGAGGAATATTCTAGAATGTCAGATTATGCGTACTGATGGCTTGTATGACCCAATAAGAAAAAATAGTAGTCTAACCATCCCAAAACATTTAATGAACACAAAGCTTTCAAGCCTTACAGGCTCTTCTTCACTGTAGATAAATACAATGAATAACACTCAGTTTAAATAATTACTAGGGTTGCCCCCTCACACCTCCCATAACCCCACCCATTCTCTGCCCATTTTCCACCCATTCTGTGACATCATAGTCACATCACGAGGGGAAACCCACTTTTTCCGATGGTGATGCCTTCTTTCTGCAGATTTACTATGTTTTTTGTAAAAAAAATTGTAGTAAATCCCCATATACAAAAAAATGTAGTTAATCTCTGATTTAACAAACTCCAATAGTCGGTTTCTTTTATTGAAACAAAATACTGGAGTTTGTACAGTGTTTTCTGGACTATCGGCTAATCAGTTTGATTTCCAGATAGACCAGAAAAAAAACAGGTGGCAATGCTAATAATTACAGCCAGCCAATTACAATTTACAGTAATCACATGGTATAATGAGTTCTTGAACTTGTTGTTGTTGTATCTTTCGGCTTTTCCCGGTTAGGGGTCGCCACAGCGGAACTCCTGTCCGCTAATGATTGGCAGTAGATTTTTATGTGCCGAGTTGCCAGCTCTGACGCACAACCTTCAACGGAGGTATGCCCATTCACGCATGTCTCCACGCAGAAGACGCTCTAGCTGAGAATCGAACCGGACAGCGTCTTACTGTGAGGCGACAATGCTACCGCAGCACCACCACCGTGGGTGAGTTCTTGAAGTAATTCTTCAAATAATAAATCATAATATAATATTCTATACCTAAATCTAAAAACTATAACAAATTTAAAAATAATATTTTATATATGTATATATATATATATATATGTGTGTGTATTTATATATATATATATATATATATATATATATATATATATATATACATGTATAAAAATATTTTAAGTAACGTTTTTCTTTCCTTTAATAAGGGTATTACACTATTTAAAATGTTCACACCAGGTGGATGATCTACCCTAAAATAATTAATCCAGTTGTATTCTTCTATCTTAGTGTTATTAGCTAGATCACCCCCTCTCTTATTAGGAGAGACTCTTAGTAAAACTCTGAACTTGAATGCAGGATCATCTCCATTAGTTAAACAGTGCTTATATAGTGCATTAGATTTAGTCTTTCTCTGTATCTCAGAGAAGTGAAAGGAAATTCTATCCTTAAGTTTTTGATTAGTCTTACCAATATAAAGGCATTGACATTTCTCACAGTTAGCTAAATAAATAACATTTTCTGTCGTGCATGAAGCAAACACACTGAAAACAAAAATATGCTGTGAGATTGGGTTTAAAAATTCATTAGAATGATTTATATATTAGACAATATACAATTATAGACTGGAAGTGTATTCTTCTTGTTGGTAGATCTACCTACTCTTTTTATTATAATTAATATCTTTATAACATAGATATTGTTTTAAATTTCTTTCTTTTTTATGTATAAAATGTGGTCTATCTTCAATCAATTCTTTAACTTCATTATCTGATATAAGAACAGGCCAATTCTTTTCAATAATGGAGTTAATTTCGGGGGTACTTCTATTAAATTTCATAATGTATCTCACATATCTATCCTGTGTAGTTTTCGGTCTATCAGGTAGCTCCGATAATGTCCTAAACAAATATGGTTTACCAACCATATTCCTTTCCTGCTTTATATAGGATATAGTCTTCAATCAAATTTAAGTCATACCCTCTTATAACAAAATCAGCAGCCATAGTTGTCATTTCTGTAAGAAAGCTGTCAGCAGTTGTGTTTATCCTACTTGTTCTATTAAACTGACTTCACACTACACTCTTATATATGTGTTTAGGGTGCATGGTATTTGCATGTATATATCATTTTGTTTGCACATTTTTTCTACGAATAGCTGTTTTAAACCTACCATCAGCATAAATAACATTTACATCTAGAAAATGTATATTTCATTCAAAAACTTCAGTTTAAAACAAAGAAAATCAGTGGTTTTATGGAAAAAATCAACAAATGCATATAATATGTCAACACTTCCCTTCCAAATAAGGAAACTATTGTCAACAAAATGTTTGTAAACATTTAACTTTTCATTTAAAAAAAATCCATTAGTATTGTAAATATGCAACTCTTCACATTTCAATAACACTAAGTTATCATAACTATTTGCTACTGGCGTGTCCATGGCTACTCCCAGTAGCTAATATAATGCATCATTAAACAAAAAGGCATTATTACAAAGTATGACTTCCAGCATGGAACAAATCATCTCAACTTTAGTGTTACAGAAAGTGCTATGAGTGAGTTAGTAAGTGTTTTCTAATATATTATATGCCAATGTCATTCGGTATGACTCTAAAAAGTGACTTTATACCAAGGGTAGCCAGTAGAAGATTAACTAATTCATGCTCATTTAACCGCTAATGTAATGAGGTTAGAAAATTGTTACTATCTTTAATATAACTTTTGCTATAAAAAAATTATGTTGTGTAGCTCTATTTTAAAATATTTAGACAAAGTTGTAGTGATCCACCCTACTCTCTGAGACTTTAGGTCTGATAGGGGGAGTTGTCACATGTTTATGTATTTTAGTTAAGCCATAAATTATCGGAATTACAGAGTTAGCTACATACAAATAATTATAAAGATCAGGAGTGATAGAACATTCCATCAACAAATCATATAAAAAATGTTTTACTCTATAAATAATATTATCGGCATCAATTGTACTAATTTTTCTACAGGCATGTGTATCTGATAACAAAGTAAACATCCACTCATTATACTCAGTTACATTCATTATTACAGTTTTACCCCCTTTGTCAGCTTGTTTTATAATTATATCTTCTCAGCTACTTAAATTTATTGATGCTTGCTTTTTTCTTCATTAAAATTATATTTTTTCTTATTCTGTTTAAAAGTATTTTATACAGCTCATCCTCACACATCTTATAAAATGGTTTAATTGTAGGGATACTATTAGGAATGAATACACTAGTACATTTTAATTACATATTACTATTATTAATTGCAACATTTTTAAACATGAGTTTCAAATCCTAGTTATGAACAAATAACCTAAGCTCTGTGAGACAGTCATTTAAGTTATCATCAACTGCAGGGATAAACAAAAGATCCTTATCTAATATTTTTAATTCAACATCTGAAAAAAACAGCATGAAATAAATCCAGAAAAGTATCCTAATTCAATTACTTTTTTGTTGTTGTTACCCTGCTTCTCTTTACCAGTCCCACTTGTGTAGAAATGGTCAGTCCCATCTGTATTGGTGTAAAAAAACTGCCATTTCCTTTCCTTCTTCATCTTCCTCTCATTCTGCTTTTGCATCTTATTTAGCTCAGAATTTGTAAAGGTAGCTGTAGTTGAATTGATCGTGGAAGTCTGTTTGCACTGACATATAAAAAGATCAGTTCTCTCATTGGAGTTTACTTCCTTCTAATTTACTTCAGCCCCATTACTTACTTTCGCAGGTTCTATAATACCTACACTACTCATTGGAGCCTGAAATAAAGCTTGAACTTGAGTATAATCCTCGCTCCTTATCGACATAAACTCATCTAAATCAGCTGGAGAGCTTCCCACATGAGTTGATTGTCTATTAACTACTGCTGCATTTACCGTATTATCTATATTGTAAGCTCTCACAGGTTCAACTGAATTATATGGAGGTGCAGCAGAGTTTTCTTTTCTATTAGACTGAATGCTGTTTGAGCTGGATTAATGCACCTTATTCTTAGGACAGTGAAACACATTACCATTATGAAAGTCATTTAAATCATGGATAAGTTTCTGTTTCTTAGAAGTGATAAGTTTATTCTCAAATTTTGGCTTGTATGCTTGCATCTTTAGGGCACTAGTATACATTTTGGGAAAATATCACTGAATAGTATATGTAAGCTGTTAACTTCTACTAATATACCTGTCTCCCTCTGTTTCACCTAAAAAAGGTCTGAAGCCAGTTAATAAGTTTATTTCCCACTTTAATAGGAAGCCACACCTGACAAGGAGTCATGTAAAGTATGAATGAAAGGAACAAGTGTATATTGTCGTTCTTCAACTGGGCTATGAATTTAGAAGAGTTAGTATAAGCCTGAGGTGGTGGTGCTGCGGTAGCGTTGTCGCCACATAGCAAGACGTTGTCCCGTTCAATTCTCAGCAAGAGCGTCTTCTGTGTGGAGGCATACGTGAATGGGGCATGCCTTCATTGAAGGTTGTGTGTCAGGGCTGGTAACCCAGTACGTAAAAATCCACTACCAATCATTAGCGGACCGGAGTTCCGCTGTGGCGACCCCTAACCGGGAAAAGCCGAAAGACACAGTATAAGCCCGAGGTCAATCTGTCAATCAAAATCTTCACAAATAAATTAAACAAATACAAACATAAGAACAAACTTCATTATCCAGTTATTACGTCATGGTTATTGTAATAAAATAATATTCAATAATTTTGTTTTATGACTACAGACCATCACAGTGGTGTTTGCAAATCTGGATTGAAACAAGCACCATAAATATACTGAAAGGGTCAGAGGGACTTTTAAGCTCTATACTTCAGTGTCAACTAGATTAAATGACATATAATTTAGCCATCACTAATTAGTTGAAAAACTGAATGTCAGATATATGCCATCTAATAATGCTGTAGTGCATGGTGCCCAGTGATTATGCTCTGATATTCAGAAAAAGACAAATCAGTTAAGTGCTAGAGTGCCATGAAACCTGATCTTAACAAATGTTAAGCAACCCCTGCTTAAGTTGTTAAAGTCAGGTCTCACGCTAGGCAAGACAATCTACCAGTACTGATGAGCAAATGACAGACGCAGAATAAAAGACTTGTTTCTACTTGCTCTTCATACCAATAACTTGTCCCTGACTTCCTGTTATAAACTTAGATAGCTGCCAGAATAACAGGATGTGTGTTCAACTACATTTTCTGAAGAATACAAATTCTGCAACTTAAATATATATGTAAATATTTCATAAATTCAGTTCTTGATAACTTGTTCAAAAAACACTGACTTTATGAAGAACAGACTAAACATATGAGGCAAAAATCTGGACATTTTACAAAAATCTGGACAGTTGAGAAGTATGGAAGGTGAGTGTAAAACATAAGGGACTGTGTTACACTACTTTTCTTAAAGCGCTTGCTAAGTGCTTAATGGCTTTGAAAGCTGGCAAAATACTAAGGGATTTTTTTTTTCCTGTAACTAGTAGTGCATGGAGTAGATAAAGCTCCATGCAACACAAAAAAATGATGATTGGGTCACCAATCCAAACATACTATTTTGTGTTCTTGACATGGATGCCAAGGTTCACCTCTTGAGCTTAACTCTTTAGGACAACTTCATGGCATCCATATGGCATCCATATCTTGAACATATAATAAGTTAGTTTGGATTGATGACCCACTCATAATTCTTATAGTAAAGGCATTAGGGGACTTCATTTGATTACTCATCTTGAAATGGAACTATGCCCTATAAGGTAGAGGTAATTGCTGAATTATTTAAACTGAAAAAAGCTTAGCAAACTTATTACAGTGTTATAGTTTTATAAAATATAGTGTACCCTTTGCAATGCATGACATATCTAATTGCCAGACTTATGACTGATTTATAATGATGGATACTAGCTTTTGACAAAAATTAATGTGATGATTGCATGCAGTAATTGAATATCATAACCTGTAGACATTATACATTGCTACAATAAATTAGCACCTTAAATAATCTTATTAAATAAATGAGTAGAAAACTCTGCAGTAACATATTGCCTCGATAAGAAGTAGACACTTACATGAGGCTACTGTGAGCATTTTTTCCTACAGGTTCCTTCAGTTTGATCTTGCTGGTGCATTGTACATTTTTCATATATCATATCATTAACTCCATTCATTTTTCCAAGTATTCCAAATATTACAAAGTTACAAAGATCCATAGCTCTTTTTAGGCCTAACCAAGTTTTCCTGAAGGAATAATGATGTCCTGTATCCAAGTAGAACATTGAGGGCCAGGCATTTATAAGCTACATCTGTCCATAGGGGATATGGGTGCCAGGCTTGGTGTAAATTTCCTATCCCCCAGCCACCAGTCTAGGTTGGGCTTAAACTAAGTAATAGAAAAACTCAGCTTCACATGTACGGGAAGCCTGTTACATAGGTGGGGCAGTCTCTGGTACACATGTCTGTCTCTCCATCATGTTCTGTTTAAGTCACAGACAATATTCAGGTCTCTAGACCTTGTATTTCTGGTACTCTTTGACTTACAAATATGTAGGAGATTCATAAGTGTGGGGTTTGTGGATGCCTTGTAAGCCAGGCATAGATCCCCTCAGCAATTTATAGGAGACTGAGTACAGGAAAAGGGCTTTGAGGCACTCTGCATAAGGGAGGCTTGTTAACACTTTGTATTCCTTTTGTAAAGAACCTCTGAGGTCACTCTAGTTGCTGCATATGCCTGGTCAGGTACATACCAAAGGGAGCAATGTACTCTGTGATTGGTCTATTAAGGGCAGAGTACAGTGGGATAATGACCTCTTTGGAGCTAAATGCCATGTCCTTACTTATAAGTTGCACAACATAAAAGGATTTCCTCATCACTGTAGCCATGTGGTGATTGAAGGTAAGGTTACTGTCTGCATGCATACATAGACCCCTGACTACCAGGTCGAGTCTCGACTCTTAGGGATGTATTTTCAACATGTTACTTAGCCTGGATGGTTGACTTCCCACTGTGTGTGTGTGTGTGTGTGTGTGTGTGTGTGTGTGGGTATGGCGTGTGTGTTTGTGTGGGTATTTTATACACACACAGACACAAGTTCATTCATGCAAGTGCAAGTTTTGATTGGCATACTGACCTCAGGGTCATACTAACTGGTGTAATACACAGCCCAGTTGTATCACTCTCCTGGTTACTGTCTGTAATCCCTGCATGACTCATTCTTTTGTGAGTCCTCTTGTTAAAGTGAGAAGTAAACTTTTAATGATAGGTTTCTTAATACACACACACACACACACACACACACACACACACACACACACACACACACACTTTAGACTCCAAATAAAGGGGGGTAAAAAGTGTGAGAAAATATGCATTCAGTACAGTGTGTAGACATCTAGATATTTTTTTTAGTTATACTCTTGGTGTGTCATCAGAATTTCCCTACAGCATTGTCACAACTCCAGTGGTTTATCTACATCTTTGGAAAGTTATCAGTCCTAGCAAAAATTGGCTAAACTCACTATAATTATACTACTAACTAAAAACTGTAATAAAAGGTCATGCATTTTGCACATAAAATGCAAACACATACACAATTCCAAAATACCTCAGGCATAAATACACACTAAATTTTAAATAAGGTACAGAATTAAGAAACATTACAACCAGTGGCATCCATTTCAAATTCTTAGACAGTCAAACCACATTGCTTGCCTTGAACAGGTGTTGCATCACAGTTGAATGACTTTCTTTGGCCTGTTGCAAATGTTAATGAGACATTCCACGAGAGTGGAATGCAATAATTAGCCATGCACTCTCCCAAGAAATGCCTGCATTTAGTAATTTACATGTAGATCCTTACAGCTGTATTAGTTAAGTCAGACAAAAGCTTGTTTTTGTCCATTGCACTGAATGGGACTGATCACTTTAAAGGTAAGTGCTGGGGAGTTCAGCAGATAGGTAGTATTGGAGTGTTTGTGAATGTGTGTACATGTGTAGCTGTGGGTGTTAAGTGTAGGTAGAGGTATGAGTGGTATATGGTGAGTGTGTGTGTCTGCCTTAGAGGTCAGGTCTTGGTCATAGAGCTCATGCTAAATAGAGACAAAACCTGGAAAATATGGTATAAAGATAGAACACAGCAAAAGTGGCAATTTTTAGAGTTCATAGGTTCATAGGTGAGTACTTGGCTAATGGCCTTAGACCCTTTAGCCCATAGGATTTCCCTGGCATCGGGTCACCTGATGTTAACTCCCAGTGCCTCTATCGAGTACAACCACTGAAGTGATCCCCAGGGTGAATTTTCTATTACCCTTCCACTCGTCAAGATTTCTCTTGAAGAGGGCCATGGAGGTGCTTTGCTTGACGTGTATGGGAAGTCTATTCCAGAGCATGGGCAGTCTCTGGGTTAAGAACCTGTCCCTCCAGCATGTTCTGTTGATTGTGGTAATGAGGCTGAGGTCTCTGGAGCATGTGGTGTGGAGGGATTGAGATTTCTTTAGATGTAGAACATCTAATAGTGCTGGGTCAGACATAGCTTTGTAAGTCAAGCAGAGATCGCCTCTAAATAGGCAATATGAAACAGAGAATAACTGGAGTTTTGTGAGTCTGTCCATGTAGGACATATGTTTAAGGCCTGGGGTCCTCTTTGTGAGGAATGTTTGAGGCCTCTCCAGTTGTTGCAGGTGTCTAGTGAGGTACATGCCAAATGGGACATTGTACTCAATGACTGGTCTAATGAGGGAAGAGTAGAGAGAGAGAGAGATGATAACCTCTTTCTTCCTTGATGCAAAACCCATAGTAATGAGATGTGCTACATAGAAGGACTTTCTGACCACAGTGGCAATGTGGTGGTCAAAGGAGAGGTTGCTGTCAACCTGTGTTCCCAGATCTTTTATAATGCCTTCAGTGTTCAGGGGACTACCATTGATGTGGTATTCATGGGAGCCAAGTTTTTCCCAAAGGGGGATGACGATGCATTTTTTTGGCATTGAGCTTAAGGCCATGGCTTTGACACCAGTTGGTCTCAGTGAAGCCTTTCTGTAGGATGTCTACATCACTTGGGGAGTTTATAATGGCTCCCAACTTGCAATCGTCTGGGAATTTGGACAGCCAGAGTCCCTTTGTGTTGACCTGGACGTCAAAGAAGTATATGCCAAACAGGAGAGGACCCAGGAAACATCCCTGTGGGATTCCACTCATGACTGGACAGCAGTCTGACTTGGAGTCTGCTGCTTTCACACTGTGGATTCTATCTGTGAGCCAGTTTGCAACCCACCTAGTGATATAGGGGTTGATGTTTAGTTTAGTGAGTTTACCTATGATTCATGAGTGGGGGATGGTATCAAAGGCTTTGGCCTGATCAAGGTAGGCTGTATGAACTGCCTTGCCTTCATCCACAGCTCTGGTGTCTAATTCAAAGAAGTTGACCAGGTTGAACAGGTACGATCTACCCTTCACAAAGCCAAATTGCAATGGATCCAGAGTATCGAGACTCCCTATATCCTTGTTTATTAGGTCCACGATGATGTGCTCCATAGATTTACAAATTAGACTCATCAGGCTGATGAGGCGATAGTTCCCAGGATCTGTGGTCACTCCCCCTTTATAGAGAGGGATGACTATAGCAGTGCACCATTCGGTGAGGACAAAGCCTGAGGTTTGTCTGTGATTGAACAGGGCACACAGGTGTGGTGCCAGTTCACTTTGTAGTTCATGTAGAACACAGCCAGGGATATTGTCAGGTCCCATGGAAGCTGCATTCTTGGCCTTGGACAGTGCGGTTTTAACCTGTGTAGTAGTAATACTGGGTGCCTGGCATTCATTTGGAATTGTGATTAGTCCTTTAGGGGGGAGAGGGGGGCAAAGTTGGCTCTGAATCTGTCAGCCAGTATGTTGGCAATATCTGTTGGCTCGGTATAGGAGGTACCATTGTGCAGTCACTTCGAGCAAATCTGGGTATTGCCGTGGAGATTCTTGACATAACTAAAGAAGGTCTTGTGATTGTCTTTAGTATCTGCCACAATTCTGTTTTCATAGCTAGATTTATGGGATTTGATGAGGGATCTCAATTTTTTATTGAGGCTAATAAGGTAGTTTTTCCAGTCTTGGAACTTCACCTTTTTCTGCAACAGTTTCTTCCTTCTGTTGTACAGTTTGTTTATGGCAGGGGACCACCAGATTGGCTTCCTTTTTTTGGAGGAGAGCATCTTGGTTCTGTTGGGTATGGCCAGTTCCATGCATTTATGTACATGATCGTATAGTGCATTGGTGTATGAGTTGGCAGTCATGCACCTTTTCTGCATTTGCATGGGTGCCGTGAAATTAGCCACCTCGATTTTTAGGATCGCAGAGTTCACTTTGGAGAAATGTTTTCATGGTGATTACCTTTACTGGGGGTGTGGGTGGGATGTGAATTTCAATGGTGATTAGTTTGTGAGTGGATCTAACCAGGGAGGAGTTGACTATTGGTGTAGAGCAAGGTTGCCCATGTTTGCAATAACCAGGTCAAGGATGTTGCTACCTCTAGTGGGGGTAACAATGAGCTGGTCCAGGGTGTTAGACTTAATGAATTCCAGGAAACATTGGGGAAGTTGATTAGTACATGAGTAGTTTTCCCAGTTGATGGAGGGGCAGTTGACGTTGCCCAGTATGAGGGTGTTGGGTGGGACCCTAATATTTTCAAGGGTGCTTAGGAGTGAGAGGCTTTGGACATGGTTGGGGACCTATAGCAGGCAATGACTTGAATTGCTGTCTTACCCAATGTTATTTACACCTGAAGTATCTCTGATGTGTTGTATTGGGCTACCAGTCTGGAGGTGTGCATATCCTTTATGAATATGGAGACACCACCACCTTTGGAGCTTCGGTCTGAGTTCTGCGGCTGGAAGGTGTGGAATGAGTTATAGCCTGGTAACACAGGGTGCTTTCTGCTGATTTGAACCAGGTCTCTGTTAACAGCCAGATGTTGATGTTCTCCATTTTGAGGAGAGCTTCAAGTGAGTGCATCTTGAGATTTAAGCTTCTAGCGTTGAGCAGCATGACCCTCAGATTACTTTTATTTGTAGCGGTTACGGTGGTAATTTGGTCTTTGGAACACCACTTAAAAAAGGCACTATAGGGATGGCAAGAGCCTTGGCCAGTATCCAGAATCCCAGGATTGACAGATGCAGGCCATCTCTGGCAAAGCATCGAGGTCTGTCAATCATGTCATCCCAGGCAGACAGATACTGGATCCCCTTAGAATGACACCAGAAATTTAGTCAGTTACTGAAGTCGATCATTTTCTGCTTATATTGTGGTATCATTCTGGGTGATGGTAGGATGCTGCTCAGGGCTAGGGTCATAACTGCCTGGGCTTCATAATCCAAGAGCGCCTCCATGTCTCTTTTCTTGTAATCCAGGGAGGTACGTCTCAGGACATTTACACCAACATGGACAATGACAGAGTCATATTTGTACCTGTTGTGGAGTGACCTGAGTGCATGCATTATGTGATTGATCCTGGCACCTGACAGACAGCTAACTGTTACCTTCTCCTTATCCAGCCTAGTGAGTGGGACATCACTGTGCCTCACTAATGAGTCACCTAGGACTACTGTGTTGGGTAAGCTGTTTTGCCTTAGGGGCTTTGGTTGAGTGACACATTGTTTAGGTGAGCTATGTGTCACATGATTTGTGCTGTGTTGTGGTGGTCAAGTGTGTTTCTGCCTTGGAGGTCTCTGTTGTTTGGGTAGAATTCTATTGAGATCCTCCATGAAAGTAGGTGTGAGCTTTGTGTTTTTATGTGAGAGCTGTGATGGTGAATGTTTTGGAGGGCTATGTGTTCCATGTGGTATGGTGCCAGTGTTGACCTTCTCCTCTTGACCAGTTAGTCCGGTCTTGGCTGGAGAGTGCATGGCTTCCAATGTGGATATATATATATATATATATATATATATATATATATATATATATATATATATATATATATATATATAAGTGCATCTTTCACAAGTTTGTGTACTGGGAGGTAAGAGGAGAAGGTTGTCAGTGTACATGAGGCAGTTGCGACATTGCCTCAGAATGTCCAGGTTCACCAAGTTAATAGGAGAAAGCACAGAGAACTGACCAGTAGGCATGCCTGGAGGGGTGGGCATTATTATAAAGTACTGGAGCTGTTTCCTTGTAGAACATTTAGTGCTGGTAGCACTTATGTGTGCTACAATAATTGCTGCAAGAAGTCTGAAAAAGTGCAAGACGAATAAGGTAAAGTGCAAGAGAGAAGAGAACTAGCAAGTTTTAAGGGAAAAATTGAAGAGCAAATTTTCTGGCACCAGTAATAGTTTACCATAGCTTAGTGGCACTACCCATCATGCAAACCCACGTGAATACAGGCTTTTAAAGCAGAAAGTTAAAAGGGATAGAAATGCTGCCCAAATGGCCAATAAGCTACTATTTCCAAGCTAGAAACCACTCATCTTGCAATAGATAGGCTACCTAGTGCTTAGCACTCCCACTGATCAGCAGAAAGCCTTCCCTCTAACATAGAAAGGTCTGGGGAACTCAGAAACTACAATACAGTGCTGGATACAGAAAGGTCTGTATCTGAACTATTCTAGTAACAGAAAAAGGTGGGAAATGAGCAAACAAGCTAGACCTTTTCTTTTTGTTTTTGGCAGAGAAAAAACTTAAAACAGGAATAAATTCACTTTAAATACAGTGCAGGCTAACACATTTGAGTGTGTAGCTATAACAGAGTAAATGAGTTGAATGAAAGACAATTCAATGCAAAATGACTTAAATAAAGTGCAGAATGCAGTAAATTCAAGAAAAAGCAAAACAGAGATACTTAAAGTCTCTCTTTCATCTTTCTGTTGCTCTTATGGTCTGCAGAGCTTAAACAAGCACAAACCTATGCAAACATGGGCTTTTAAAGCAGAAACTTAAAAGAGATAGAAATGTTGCCCAAACAGCCAATAAGCTACTATTTCCGAGCTAGAAACCACTCCTCTTGCAGTTGATAGGCTACCTACTGCTTAACACTCCCACTGATGAGCCGAAAGACTTCCTTCTAACACAAAAATATCTGGGGAACTCAGAAACCACTCCCACTATAAGCAGAAGGGCATCCCTCTAACACTAGACAACTTAGTAATCAATGTAAATAACAGGACAAACTATACAAAACTGCATTCTTGTCACTCACTTCAAGGTAAACATCACCACAATCCCAGGCAATTCCTGACAGCCATAAAAACCCTACTATACCTTGATCAAACCACCACCCCCATCTCCTACCACAAACAATGACAAAGACCCCATAGTCACACAATTCAATGCACATTTCATTCAATTCTGTCTCTACTGAAATCCAAGCCACCTTCTCATGTCTCTGTCCCCACCAGCAATACTCACATTGCCCCGCTCTTTTCTTTCCAACAAATGCCTACCTCAGCTATAAAAACATACCTTCAAAAACTGAAAATATCTCCAACAGGCAACAGGCCATAAAATGGAATCAAGGTCAGTTCTGTGCCAGAACTTTTCAATATTTTCAAAAACACCCAGCACAAAGCTAGCAAACCTGCTGCCTTACTGCAATATGGTGATGGTGCTGTCATCCATCATCATCTGCTCATCTGCTAACCCTAAGTGCCAAAACAACAAAACTGGTGCTTCTCACACCCAGAACATTTTCAACAACCTGTGCACCCTTTAATATTACTTCAACACAAAACACCACCATAGACACTATAACAAATACCAAACTACTAGGAGTCATAATAGACAATAACCTAAAATTTGACCTGCATATTAGTCAGGCCATCAAGAAAACTCATCAGAAGTTGGGCTTCCTCTTCCAAAGGGCACCTTGCCTCACATACTCATCAAGAAAATCCTTAGTGTCATCCTACCTTCCCTTCTCAATGCATCACTCACATTAACCAACATTCAAGCCACCCTAGTAAATAAATTAGGTGCATGTTTTAAAAGAATAACCAGGTTGCAGCTAATGCATCCTACCATACACACAAGTGCTTAACACTAAAGAAGCTCAACTGACTAGAACTAGCTAATCACCTTACATTCACTCAACTTGAAATTGCCCACAAAATAATACACAAACCACACACATGCCCTACTATACAAAATATTCTCAATCGCTACTCTTGACAACATTGCCTTTGCTCAGGTAATCAGAGCCTACAAATAACTTCCAAATACATCTGGAGACTCACTATACTCATCCTATGTCACCAAACAGTGGAACTTCCTACTATCCACTAAAACAGGGTAGTTGTGCACTAGCTTTAAGCACAGCCTAAAACAGCATGTGGAATCCTCTTGGCTCTGATCTTGTTCACACCCTAGACTATTGCCATCCACTTACATTCCAGCTCTCCTACCTTATCCTGTAAATGTAAATAAATCCTATTTATACAACTGTATACTACTTTTCATTTGCTCCTGTGTATATTGCTGTATATGTAAAGGCAAACTGTTTATTATTGCATGGCAGTCCTACAGAAATCAAATTGTATTAACCTCTGTCTTGATTGTGCTATCTATTGGATGATTCTAAAACCCCATTTCTACTATTAAGAAACTGATTATTTTTTATTCTGTAAATTCCTTGTAGTTTTTCTGATGTTTTTTTTGTAACTCTAATGGAGCTTTTCTCCCTAGGCCTCTAATGAAAATGGGCTTAGGTGCCCAGTCTGACTATCCCGGTAAACAAAAGGCAATAAATAAATAGTGTGTGAGGGGTAGTTAGGAGACAAGTAGGGTAACTGTACATGCATGGGTGAGAGCGTGCATGCGTGCAGTTGATTGAGGGGACTTATGTTAAATGTACAGTTAGTTTATATGTCTGTGTGTGTGTGTGTGTGTGTGTGTGTGTGTGTGTGTGTGTGTGTGTGTGTGTGTGTGTGTATGTGTGTGTGTGTGTGTGTGTGTGTGTGTGTGTGTGTGTGTGTGTGTGTGTGTGTGTGTGTGTGTATTTGCATTTGTTTGTGTGTGCCCACATGTGACTGTCGTGGGTGCGGCTGTCATACATAAAGTCCCTTGACTAATGTGCAAATTCTTTAGTATTGGGTGAGGGACTTGACATTAGGACCATTCAATCATTACCACAAGTCACATCAAAAGTTAATAAAGCCACACATTTTCAAGTATGGCAGATGTATAGCGAGGTGCTAGATACCAGGGGCACTTTTTAAATATTACATTAATCCACTTAAAAAGTTAAGAGGACTCAGGTTTTGCAGCATGAAAGAGATACAGACAGAAAGAAGCATGGAACTTTAATGTCTAGCATTATTGATTGACTGTAATGATCCATGACATATGGCAGCTGTGCTTAAGACTTCTAGACAAAAAAAAAAAAAAAAAAGAAAACGCTATTATTAATATTACTCTAATGCACTTAAAACATTAATTGAGTGACAGGTCTTGAAATAATGTGCATTTACTGAACAATAAGAATGAATGGCTAATGACTGACATTACTGAATGACTGTAATCATTTGTTATTTATGAGGACAATAACAAATCAGGGATATCCTGTTAACTCAAAGACAGGTAAAAGGTATAGCTATCTGTTCATGTGTGTATGCTTGGTTGACTGTATACCTGTGTGGGAATGAATAAGTTTGGGGTGCCTGTGTTAACTTGATGCAGCAGGTGCCAGTGGTGATTACAACAAGGGCAGAAGAAAAGAGTCTGTTAGTTATTATAATCATTGTGTAATTCCAAGACAAGAAAATTAGCTGAAAATGTCATTCCACATTTCAGCTAGCATGTCCCTAAATCTCTGTTTTTTGTAATTGTGTTTATAGACACTTTGTTTTTGCAGCCTTACCATTTACTTACTGCCTGTGCTTGAATCCTGGCTAACAGTTAAAGCAAAGAAAAAATAAGTAAAACACTGCCTGTATCTCACATTTGTTTCAATGAAAAGGAAAAAAAAATAATTTTACACTCTACCCTCTAAAGATTCACATGCACAGTCCTCAGAGTGGCACTGTCCACATAAATTAATGATTAGAAATACAATTCATTTATATAAGAATTAAAAAATAATAAAATGAAAGAGCAAAAAAAAAATATATATATATATATATATATATATATATATATATATACATACATATATATGTGTGTGTGTATAAAATAGTGACAACTAGTCAATCCGAAAATAGAAATATTAGCAAAACTGATCTGCTCTTGTTTAAACAAATTAAAAATTTACTGAAAACTATAGACTATATAACTAAGAAATCCTAACACAGTCTTCATCTTTCCACTGAAATGCAGCAAAAGATTAAACAAGAGAGAGAGGCGAACAGAAGTGTGCATGTGAACGAGGAGGTATTGTAGCCCCTGAGGAGATGTGGGTCCTAGATCCTTAGGTGGGGAATGCTTTATGTATCATTACTTATCTGACTATCTATCTCCGTTAATCTAACAGTTTATTACTTTACTTTGCACAATCACAGTAGCAGACATAAAATAATCATCTAACAATATCAACCATACAAATGATTGAAAAATAGCAAAAAACTGCACTTCCTTACTAATGCCTGCTAACTCTAACTTTACCCCTGCCCCTAATCCAACACCTTAACTTTGTAAAACACTTTAAGTAACACTACCATTACACAAGACACTTCTCACACACACACACACACACACACACACACACACACACACACACACACACACACACACACACACACACACACACACACACACACACAAAACACACAACACACACACACACACAAACATGCACTAAAATGGTTTACTATCAATATGCCGAACGTCAAAAAAATTTGCGACAGACATATCGAAAGTAAACTGTGAAATTCAAAAAATAGAGAGAGTCACATTTGATCAGCAGATTCGACATTGTTTTCAAGCACATCATGTGATGTCCACATAGAAGCTCACGTAAAGCAAACTCCTATAACACCCCCTGCTAACTATATATTCCAACTCTGAGATCACACTACAGTGAGGAAAGGGATGAATTTCCCTAACTGCACTGTACCGCAATCTCTGTAAAATTCTTCGACTTTATATTAGCGAATGCACACTACATTCGCTAATATAAACCTTCGTACATTGAGATGTTCAACCATATGAAAAGTCGAACATCTGTACTTTGAAGTTTTCATATGGGTACATCTCAACTCGAAATTTTAATAGTAAACCCACCAAAACACATGCAGTACACTAAATCTATCCACTTACTTAATCCTTAGACTAACCTTAATCTGCATTTAGAATATCTTAAAGTTTCAACATTGCTTGTCTTTTTGGCTTTTCCTGGTTAGGGGTCACCACAGCAGAACTCCGGTCCGCTAATGATTAGCAGTAGATTTTTTATGGTGCTGAGTTGCCAGCCTGATGCCCAACCTTCAGCGAAGGCACAACCCATTCACGCATGTCTTTCGGAGGCCATTCCACCGTGGGGAGGACATGCAGACTCCACACAGAAGGTACTCCAGCCATGAATCAAACAGGAGAACCTCTTGCTGTGAGGCAACAGCATTACTGCTGTACCACCGTGGCTTTTCTTAAAGTTTCAACATTAATTTCCCAAACTTGTATATACCTTACATGCATGCATTCGATATTCTTTTCATCTGAATGGAACACTCAATCACATTTAAAAGTCATTCACCTCATTGACTAACAGCTGATTCAACAGAGTAAATAACACTCATAAATATTTATATATATATATATATATATATATATATATATATATATATATATATATACACACATATATATATATATATATATATATATATATATATATATATATATATATATATATATATATATATATATATATATATATATATATATATATATATATATATATATATTAATATGTGGGTGTATACAAACACACAAAGAGACACACACACACACACACACACACACACACACACACACACACACACACACACACACACACACACACACACACACGTACATGGTATATGTTTCATAGATTATTTTGTTCTGGCTAATGAGGTTTTTGTACTTTCTCTTTGCATATCTTGCTATCTGTTGACCTAATTTTTCCAATTCCCTTTCCAGTTAGGATTCAGCTTAAAAATTTCTTTTGCCAAATATTTTGTTTATCTTTAGACACGTGTTTTACCTGAGCACTTCCCTTCAAATCATGAAATGGAAGAGTTATTTATGGATTTTATTTTGTAAGGTAAGAAACCAAGGGTTAGCCACTTTAAATTATTTGCTTCACTCAACAACTGTGGCTTGGAATTGGTATGCCTAACAATGGTTGGTGAGGCAGCCATAGGTTTGTAGTATATGCAGTCTAGAAAACTACTAAGAACTATTTGTTTTACAATTGATTTTCTAAATGTTATATCTGGGCTCTGAGGTCAGAATACCCCATCCTACAAGTGTGTGTGTGTGTGGGGGGGGGGGGGTTAGAGTCTTAGTTAAAATATCAAATAGATGAGGACTGGGGTAGGCTAGGTAGTCAGAAGATAGTGTTTGCTACCTCATGGTTATGGGCCAATACACCTCTCTAGGTAGATAATGAATGCATGTCCTAAGGCAATTGGGTAAAGAAAGGAAAACTCTAAGTTAGTGATATTTTAAACAAAAGGAATTCACTTTGTTATTAATGCAGGTGCCATTCTCTCTGTCATTGATGCAGGTAACGCAGCAGCTGTGTAGAGACGAGGCAGAAATCAGATTTTGGCAAGTTTTTCACCTGCTCCTGATAGGGCATGTTGGCTTGTGTAAGTAAACAATGCTCAGTCTACTCTGATCAAGCCAAGAAAAAAGATGACATCGAAACATTTTTATTAGCAATTTATGATGGTAGGGAAGGAGTTCATAATTTCTGTCCTCAGTAAATGGGCAGCCATGTTAAAGTGTGTTCTTCTTTTCATGATTGGCTTAGGTACTATAGGGATGCTAATAAAACTCTCCTTCCCCAACTGAATTTATTAATTTTAAATGTATTCATCTGGGGCAATACTGCTTTTTCAGGTTAAAAGTTATTGTGCTTGGATGGTGGTTGCTGTTGAAGATGCGGTGAGAAGGAGTCAGATTATGTGCATGTGGACTGGTGTTGTGAAGAGATAAAATGGTTGAGGAATATATTAAACTGGCTATGAGGGTGTCTCTGTCTGACTCCAAAGATGTACATTTTTGGCTTTTGCTCATGCCCCTGACAGGTTACAGTTTGAGAATCACTTCACTGGAGGGGGTAGATTAAGTTATTATTGCCTCACTGCTTACAACTATCTTTAGGCTGTGGACAAAGATATTAGGTGAATGTACTCACCATTTCTTGGTTTATTTCCACAGGTTATATGAATGGATTCACAAGGACTTTAATATGCAGGAATGGAATGATTACTGAACATTATTACTTTATGCATTTCATTATTGTAAAGTTTGTGACAGAGGTTAAACAGCCTCATTTTGTTACGTTTTTGGTCTGTTTACAGACTGAGTCAGTTTGGGACTCTTCCAAGATTCTAGATGGGTTGCAATATTTACAGTCTGTTAGTATGTAGGTCAGTTTGTCTGGATTATTTTATATTGTGGCTGAAGTCTATACTGTTGAATCCTGTTCTAGAAATGAGTGGGTATGTTGATTTCTTACTGAACATTACATCCTACAAAAATAAGATGGTGGATACCCCTTCAGTTTTGTAGGAGTACTGGTGGCAGAGTTAAGTCCAACTAAGTCTTAGGGGTAGGGATGTGGTCATGTACATGGGAATGAGCAAGGCTGAATGAATGCATCTGTCTGTTTCTCCATCTGCCTATCTGCCTGAGTGGTTGCAGTATGGAATATCAGAGATACTGACTGTGTGTGTGTGTGTGTGTGTGTGTGTGTGTGTGTGTGTGTGTGTGTGTGTGTGTGTGTGTGTGTGTGTGTGTGTGTGTGTGTGTGTGTTGGAGCATGAGAGCAGGTGTATAGGCATCTCCACTGATATGAGTGAGTGCGGCGGGGCCTTGTTTGTATATGAGTGGATGTGAGAGTGTGTGCCTTTGTGCATGGATGCCTGAATTTGTGTGGGGGATTACTTTGTTATTGAGATGCATGGGCTGCATGGGAGAACACTGGCACTGTCAGGTTTAACAGCACAGTGTTCAAGTCAGTGACAAAGTAATGAACATCTATGTGTTTTTCTCTTCATAGGTTCATAAGTTTATACTAGGCTAATGATCACCAGGGTCTTTATAAGCCTAGCCATGTAACCCAACCCAGTTTTGTCCCAGAGTTCCTTGGATGCCTGTATGGTGGGATATGTAAGAGATAACTAAGGGCTATGGGGAGGGGGTGTGATAGTTGGGGATTAATTTACTTATTGTCAACCTCTGTCCATCAGAGACATGAACGCCAGACTGGAAGTGAATTTGCAATTTCCCATCCAATGATCAAGGATTATTTTGAATACAGTCAGGGATGAACTCTGCGTCATGTAGATGGGGAGCTTATGAGTTTTTCTGTCAGTATGAGTGAGTATGGTGGTCCTTGTTTGTAGATGACTGGATATAAGGGGGAGAGAGGAGAGAATGTGTGTGTGTGTGTGTGTGTGTGTGTGTGTGTGTGTGTGTGTGTGTGTGTGTGTGTGTGTGTGTGTGTGTGTGTGTGTATGTGTGTGTGTGTGTGTATGTGTGTGACATGGGCTGCAAGGGAATACACTGGTGCTGTCAGGTTTGAGAGCATAGCACTCAAGTCAGTGACAAAGTAATGAACATCTATGTGTTCTTCTTATCACACCTTCACCTAATCTAAAAATCGGAATTTTTCATCAACACACTGCTTAACCAACCCACGTTGGGTAATTAGTATGTGTTGGGATAAATTCTCTCAAATCCAATCTACATGTCAATTAAAGCACAGAAAAACAAAAACAGCGTGTGCTACCAAAGGCAAAAAAAAAAAAAAAACAATAAAACAAAAACAAGCCAACATTGTGGTGGGCTTCCCAATAAGGCCAAGCTTATAATAAGCCAAGCAACAGTCCAAGAGAGATGCAATAAAAGTAAGCATAACACAAACTTTAATAAAACAGGTTAAAACAAGAAACGGTCAAGTGCTTTCGTCCATAACGACTTCATCAAAACCATTTTAAGCTATTACAAATCACATAAATAATTAAAACTCATCATGTGATACAATCATGTAAATTAATTATTTCCATCTTAAAGGTGAATCATTACCACAAACAGTAAAAACCACAAGAATAAATTATCCAAAAATGTTACTATAAAACCATAACCCCCTTCCTTAATATCGGTACAATAGATGTGTGATCGTTAATACCTGGTATAATTGTGGCATTTAGCATAAGTTGCCACTTTAATTCATGTTCCTCCACTTATTCTCCCAAAAACCTCCCTTTTCATCTTTTTAACCCTTTCAACAATGCCAACTGAGAAGGCTCTTTATAGTAACATTGTTGGATAATTTATTCTTGTGGTTTTTATGCTTAATTTTATTGCATCTCTCTTGGACTGCTGTTTGGCTTATTATAAGCTTGGCCTTATTAGAAAGTCCACCACAACATTGATTTGCTTTTGTTTTGTCAATTAAAACACAAATAACTTTAGGAAAAAATGTACCATAAAGAAAACATTGTAAAAAACAAATGCTATTATTGTTAAGGAAACTTTTAATCTTCCAGCCAAACTCAAGTGAAAGGTTATATCTTATAAAACATCTAAATGAACTCACTGAATATGTGTCCCAGGTAGGTATGTCCCTAGCCTTAAGCAGCATTCTGGCGTCACCCAGAATGATGCCTCAGTACAAACAGAAAATTATTGACTTTAACAATAGGCTTAGTTTCTGGTGTCATTCCAGGGGGATCAAGTACCTGACAACCTGGGAAGATATAATTGACAGACCACAATGCTTTGCCAGAGATAGCCTGCATCTGTCTCACTTGGGCTTCAAGCTTTTGGCAAAGGCACTTGGTGCCTTTTTTAGAAAAAGTGATGAGGTTAAAATGACCAACATAAAAATTTCCACAAAACCCAAATTAAAAGTCATGCTGCTAAATGCTAGGAGTCTAAACATGAAACTGCACTCATTGCAAGCATTCTTAACCCTGGAAAATGCTGACATCGGCGCAGTCACAGAAACCTAGTTCAAAGCTGCGGAGGGCACCCCAGCCATACCTGGTTACTCTTCCTATCATAAATTTAGACCCCAAACTGTGGGTAGTAAAGCCAAAGGAGGTGGATTTTCAAAGCCGCGGTGGTGCAGCGGTAGCATTGTCACCTCACAGCAAAAGGTTCTCCCGTTCAATTCTTGGCTGGAGCACCTTCTATGTGGAGTCTGCATGTCCTCCCCACGGTTGAGTGGCATTCGAAAGATATACGTAAATGGGCGTGCCTTCATTGAAGGTTGGGCGTCGGGCTGGCACCTCGGCACCGTAAAAATCGACTGCCAATCATTAGCGGACCGGAGGTCCGCTGTGGTGACCCCTAACTGGGAAAAGCCGAAAGAAAAACAACAACAACATTAAAGACATACACACCTCCAGGCTGGTCAAACAATATGATGCACAGGAGACATTCCAGGTACAGTTAACCAATGACAAGACCCGTATACAAATCATAGCTATCTTTAGGCCCCCAAATCTGACCCAAGATCCCCAAACTGCGTATCTAGACCTCTTTGAATCTATCAAGATTCAACCCTTTACTCTGATCCTGGGTGACTTTAACTACCCAAACATAGACTGGAAGAACTACTCATGCCAGAACACAAATGCCCAGAGATTCCTCAATTTTATCAATGTTTATGCTTTGCAACAGCTAATCAATACCCCCACAAGAGGTGATAATATCTTGGACTTGGTATTAACCAACATGAGTAACCACTGCAGCATCCCTGCAGTATCATCCTCCCTTGTAAGATCCGACCATAAAGCTGTCATGTTCAAAGTCACCATCTCCCCCAACCTCCCTCTGGTTAGGGTCAAACAATAAAACTTCTACAAAGCCAAATACAGCCTCCTGAGGGATGGTATAAACAGCTTCACAGCCCCCTCCCCCTGTCTAGGAACTGGCACCAGTATCTAAAACTATAGCAAATTACTATATGAGCATTTATTATAGATGCATGGAATCAGGAATACCTGACAGAACTAAATCATCCTCCTCAAGGAAGAGTAAATCTGTCTGGTAGACATTTGCAATAAAACTATAACAAAAGAAAAAAATTGTTGTCCAAGACCAAGAAGGAGCATGTGCCCAACTGGAAGCAATCTCTCCTTAGCCTAAACAAGCAAATAAGAGCACTAGTGAAATCCTCCAAATCAAAATTTGAGTCCATATTGGAAACATCTAGTAAAGACAATCATAAGGCCTTCTTCACATATGTCCATAACCACAAAAGTAGCACCTGAATCTGTTCAGAACTGGTGGTCAAGGACACCACATATACAAATGTAATATATATAGCAAACTTGCTGGCTGATAGATTCAGCAAAGATTTCACCCCTCTGTCCCCCCCATCAATAAATCAGGAAATTCCAAGTACCTTCCCCATCCCCTTATATCTAGGGATCAGGTCATCACTGCTCTCTCAAAGGCATAAAATACAGCCTCCATGGGACCCAATTTCATCCCAGGCTGCATCCTACATGAACTCAGGCAGGAACTTGCAGCACCATTAGGTGCCCTATTCAACCAAAGCCTGAGTACCACCTTTGTCCCAGCTGAGTGGAGGACAGCCACTTTCATCCCTTTACACAAAGGTGGAGCGTCTGCCGATCTGGGAAATTATAGTCGCGTCAGCCCACCTGATGTCATGGAGCAGATTATCATGGACGTAATTAACAAAGACATTGGCAACCTTCAAACACTCGATCCCACGCAGCTTGGCTTTGTCAGTGGGAGGTCATGTCTGTTAAATATGGTCATCTTTTTTGAGACAGTCACCAAAGCCATGGATGAAGAGAAGACAGTGCACACCGCCTACCCTGACCTGGCCAAAGCCTTCGACACTATTCCTCACTCAGGCGTGATAGATAAACTCTCTCAACTAGGCATCAATCTATATGTTACAAGATGGGTAGCAAACTGGCTCACTGATAGAACCCATTTAGTCAAAATAGGGGAAGCCACCTCAAGCAGTAGACCCATATCAAGTGGCGTACCCCAGGGTTCAGTCTTGGGGCCTCTGTTATTTGGGATATACTTTTCTGAGGTACAGGCCAAAACCAGTGGGCTATGGCTTATCAAGTTTGCAGATGACTGCAAGCTGGGAGCTGTCATCAATTCCCCTAGTGACATGGACATCCTCCAAGAGGGTTACACCCAAACAAATGACTGGTGCCAGAAACATGTTCTCAAGCTGAATACAAAAAAATGCATCATCATCTCCTTTGGGGAGAGTGACGTCCCCACAAATTATCACATTAATAACAATGTCCTAAGCACAAAGTCAGTCGTGAGGGATTTGGGCACCCAGATTGATAGCAACCTGACTTTTGACCACCATGTTGCTTCCATTGTACAGAAAGTTTTCTACATGGCCCACCTCATAATTAAGAATATCTCATCCAGGGACAAGGAGGTCATAACATCCCTGTATTCTTCCCTTATAAGGCTCATTATTGAGTACAACACCTCATTTGGCATGTACCTCGCAAAGCACATGCAGCAGCTGGAGGGACCACAGAGGTTCCTCATCAGGAGAATCCAGGGCCTCAAAAATCTACCATACACAGATAGGCTAAAAGCCCTATCCCTCTACTCTGTTTCTTACAGACTCCTCAGAGGTGACCTCTGTCTGGCATACAAGGCGATATCAGACCCCGCCTTGATGGGACTGCTGCATATCCACAATTCAAGCTCCACTCAAATAATCAACACATGTGGCCTCAACCTGGTCTGTGATATCAAAAGGACTTGTTGGGACAGATTTGTGTCCGAAGAGATTCCCCCTTCTATGGAATAGACACCCTCTCCATGTCAAGCAGAGTTCCTCTTTACCCCTTTTTAAGTGCAACCTGGATAACTGGATGGGAAATATAAAATACATCCCTGGGATTCCATCCATGTCTCTGCTGGACAGGGGTGTCATGATTTGTCTATGCATGGGATAAAGTAGGCTTATAAGGGCCTCAGGGCCAATAGCCTAGTAACTTCCTATGATCCTATGATCCTATCAATCATGACAGATTTTCAATGCAGATTATTTTCAGAATGTGATAATTATCTTTTTTCCACGTCATTTAGCAAAATACTCATGCATGATTCCATTCTGGTAGAAATAAAAAGTACTGAAGCATTTTGATATAAGAATGTTTTATTTTCTGAATATAGTAGGGTTCAAGGTTTTGCCTTTCTTAGAAACATCTATTTATGGAAAGATAATGCTTAAAGTATTCAAGAGATTTGTCTGTTGCCTTCTCATACACAATGTACGCGCGCGCACACACACACACACACACACACACACACACACACACACACACACGCACACACACACACACACACACACACCATACACACATACATATGTATGAGTGCACGTGTTTGTGTATACATAATATAAATATATATCTATGTATATTGTATACATAGATATGGATATATACATACATGCATACATACATAAAGGCATTACTAAAATTAACTATACTTTACGTTTTTTCTAGTCATTCTTACCTGTGCAGAGCTTACTTAACTCACCTAAAAGTGATAGCAGTGGCCACAAAGTTATTGTATATAATTATGTAATGTGATATTCTGTATAAAACTCAGCAATTTCACTGTTATTTGGGAGCAAAAAATAAACTAGCTGTAACCATGTAGAACATTTAATATTTAACACAATGGTGAAACTCACTGCAGATATCTTACTCATTCTGCAAGAAACTGCTTTTGTATTAATTATAGTCTTTCTTTTTCTATATAGATGAGGAACGGAATATAAAAATGGCTTGTATCATCATTCTGGTAAGCACATGCCTGTCCCTAAGCTGCACTTCTTTAGAAGGACCTAGCACATGATTCCCTTGGGTCTTAATAATGAGAAGTAGAACTCAGTGCTGTGAACCAGACATATTGTGAGTCACCTCTTCTCTAATTAGCCACACTTGTACATTTCAAGTACTATACATTAAATAATTAGTGATACAAGTTCACACCTGGTTTCAGATTTCCTCTATCAAGAAATAATGACTTTTCAGCAGTTTTTAGAGCTTCAGCTTAACATTCAGGTTAATAAAATAAAATAGATGCATATAACTGCTATTTTTTTCACAGGAAAGTCGTAAATGCGTAAACTCACATTTTGTAAGTGAATATATCTGTATTGTCATATTAATGAGTATAAGGCATACTGCAAACAACCATCAAGAGCTTCTAATCAATTGAAGATGTCAACTGGCATGTTTAGATTCCTCTTCTCAACTCTAGCTTATATGGAGGCTAACAGAACAGAACCACTTAGGCAATTAGGTCTACAATGCAGCAATTCAGCTTATTGTAAAACCGACCACGCTTAGTTTGTATGTAGGGCAGCATAATTATATTTTATATGAAAGCACACATGAATTATATCAAGTATTGATGCCATATGTGCCTATGTGAAGTATTATTAGTGGGGTTCTTTCTGTTATTGATTCCCCAGACAATACTGTAGCATAACAGAGGTCTTACCTCACCAAATAATTACTGAAAACAATGAGGAGGAGGCTGGTACATTACAAATAAATGCAGCTCTCTGTTGAACACATGAAAATATATGGCTGTCTAGTTTTAAAACTAGTACCTCCAGTTATCAGCTTGGGTAATTCTACCCTTTTTTTCAGATTTGCAATAAGTGCTAAAATTAGAGTATGAGATGGCAAAGAGATGAGCAATTAATCAACACTTAAAAGTCTCAAAAGAGTGTTAGTTTAATATCCAGGATTGTTAATTAAGAACAACTATATGAAAAATGCAATTACTCTTGCGTCATCATAACAAGTGTGTTCATATCAACCCTGTTCCCCTAGTAAAAATGCAGCAATCAACCACTTTAATAAATAATTACATAAATATGAAAATAAGTAAATAGAGAGACAGAAAGATAGAAAGATAGAGAAAGAGAAACAGACAGATATGCTGCTTAATGAATAAAAAGCTTATATAGGAAATAAATGCAAGGAATTAAATAACAAGGAAATGGCCTATGCATTGACATTAGGCTAAAATGTTCATAGGTTCATAGGCAGGTTCTAGGCTATCTGCTCGAAGGCATTTATAAGCCTAGCCAGAATGTGTTGGTTTTTGCCACCCCCACCCCTTAGATTAGTTCCCTGTGCCTCTGTCCAGCAGAGCCACTGAAGTGATCCCCGGGGTAGACTTTCTGTTTCCCATCCACTCATCAAGGTTTCTTTTGAAGACTGTTAGCGAGGAACTCTGCCTAATGTAGATTGGAATCTTGTTTCAAAGCATGGGAAGTCTCTGTGACAGGACTCTATCTCTCAAGCACGTCCTATTTATTGTTGTGTTGAGGTTTAGATCCCTAGAGCATGTGGCTCGGGGGGGATAAGGTTTTCGTTAGGTGGAGCATGTCCATCAATTCTGGGCTGGACATGGCCTTGTATGTCAGGCAGAGATCACCTCTGTGTGGGCGTTATGCAACCGAGTACAGCTGGAGTTTCTTCAGTCGGGCTGCATAGGGCATCTGTTTGAGGCCAGTGATACTCTTGGTGAGGTACTTCTGTGGTCTTTCCAGCTGTTGCAGGTGTCTTGTAAGGTACATCCCAAATGGGGCGTTGTACTCTATGATCGGTCTGATGAGTGATGAGTAGAGGGGCACAATTACCTCTTTTGATCTGGATGCAAACCCTTTTGTGATTAGGTGGGCCACGTAGAAGGATTTTCTAACCACTTTGGCAATGTGATTATCAAAGGTGAGATTACTATCTACTTGGGTCTCCAGATCCCTTATTACGTCTTCTGTATTTAGTGGACTACCACCTATGTGGTAGTTTGTGAGTACTTTGTTTTTTCCAAAGGAGATGACTATGCACTTTTTGGCATTTAGCTTGAGGTCATGATTTTGACACAAGGCATCCATCTCAGTGAGACCCTTTTGGGGGATGTCTGTGTCAGCCAGAGAGTCAATTATAGCCCCTAGTTTGCAGTCGTCTGGGAACTTGGTCAGCCATAGTCCTCCTGTGCTTGCCTGTACCTCTGAGAAGTATATGCCGAACAGGAGGGGTCCTAGGACTGAACCCTGGGGAACGTCACTTGTAACTGGTTTAGAGTCAGACCTAGCTCTTGCAACTCTCCCCATGTGGGTTCTGTCCGTGAGCCAGTTGGCAATCCATCTTGTGATGTATGGGGTTATTTTCAGGCTGGTGAGCTTGTCTATAATACCAGAATAAGGAATGGTGTTGAAGGCTGTAGCGAGGTCTAAGTAGGCTGTGTGTACCACCTTTCCTTCATCTATAGCCTTGGTAACTGTCTCAAAAAAGTCCACCAGGTTTAGGAGGCATGATCTGCCCTTAACAAAGCCGAACTGGGGAACTAGGTAGGGTCCATTGTTTGGAGGTTCCCAGTGTCTCTGTAAATGAGTTCCATAGCCTTGCAGACCAAGCTAGTCAGGCTTATAGGACGATATTTCCCAGGGTCTGTTGTGGCTCCATGTTTGTGGAGCAGAATAACCATTGCTGTGCACCACTCTATGGGTACATAGCCTCTGGAGAGGCTAAATTTGAACAGTGTGTTTAGTCGAGGGGTTAGTTCATCTTTGAAATATTGTAGGACACAGCCTGGAACACCATCCAGTCCCATTGATGCTGTGTTTTTGGCTTTGGAGAGGGCTGTTTTAACCTGAGTGTCTGTGATTTCAAGGACTCTACATTATTCTGATATGGTTATGGGCCCTTTTGGGGGTGAGAGGGAGGTGAAGTTTGTGCTGAACCTGTTTGCCAGGATGTTTGCGATATCGGTCGGTTCAGTGTATTTTGTGCCATTCTGCACTAACTCCGAGCAGATCTGAGCATTGCCACTTAGATTCTTGACATAGCTAAAGAATGCCTTATGGTTATGTTTGGAGTCCTTGGCAATTTTTCTTTTAAAGCTCGTCTTGGATGATTTGATGAGGGATCGTAGTTTCTTGCTGATACTGATCAGGGATGTTTTCCTTTCTTGGGATTTTACTCTTTTCTATACTAGTTTCCTTCTTCTATTGTATAGCTTGTATATGGCAGGGGTCCACCAGACTGGTTTCCTTTTCTTGGAGGAGTGAGTCTTGGTTTTGTTTGGGATGGCACAAATCATGCATTCTTGTAGGTGCCCGTAGAATGCATTAGTAAAAGATTTTGCAGATTGGACAGCGTTATCCTTTAGCATGGGGGCTTTGAAACTTTCCACCTCCATCTTAAGTAACGTGAAGCTTGCTTTTGAAAAGTTTTTCACAGTGGTTTCCTTGTCCAGGGGTGGGGGCGAAATGTGGATACCAAAGTGATTTGTTTATGGTCAGATCTAACCAGTGAGGGGTTGACCTCTGGTGTGGAACAATGGTCGCCCATGTTGGTGATGACCAGGTCCAATATGTTGTCACCTCTGGTGGGAGTGTTGACCAGTTGAACCAGGGCGTTTGAGTTTATAAATTCTAGGAAATGTTGGGCAAGGGAGTTAGTACTTGAGCAGTTCTCCCAGTTAATGTTTGGGTAATTGAAATCACCCAATATTAGGGTGTTTGGTAGGACCTTTATGTTTTTCTGTGTTTCCAAAAACACGGAATGGGGGTCCTGGGACATGGTGGGTGATCTGTAGCAAGTTACAATTTGAACTGCAGTTTTGCCTGTTGTTAGTTGCATGTGGATAATCTCTGAAGCATCGTGCTGTGCCACTAACCTGGAGGTGTGGGTATCCTTGATGAATATGGATACACCCCCACCTTTTGTATTATGGTTTGGGTTCTGTGGCCAAAATGGATGGTATGAGTTGTAGCCTGGTAGTGCTGGGGTGCTCTCTGGAGCCTTAAACCAGGTTTCTGTTACTGCACATATACCAATTTTCTCCATACTGAGGTGTGCCTCGAGTGCATGCATTTTGAGGTTTAGACTTCTGGCATTGAGTAGCATTACCCTCAGTTTTTTGTTACTTGTGCTATTTACGGTGGTGGGTTTGTCTTTTGAGCCTTGCCTAAAAAAGGCACTATGGGGGTGACAAGAGCTTTGGCCAGTATTCGAAAGCCTAAGGGTGACAAGTGCAAGCCGTCTCTAGTGAAGCAGCGTGGCTTGTCCAGCATGTCATCCCAGGTGGATAGACACTAGATCCCCTTTGAATGACACCAGAAACTTAGCACATTGTTGAAATCGAGAATTTTTTCTTTATACCGTAGTATCATTCTTGGTGAGGGTAGGATGCTACTCCGGGTCAGGGTCATACCGACCTGGGTTACGTGATCAGAGAGCTCTTCCATGTCTCTTTTCATGTAGTCCAGGGAGGTACGGCTCAGGTCATTCACACCAACATGGAAAATGACAGAGTCATATTTGTACTTGTTCTGGAGTGACCTGAGTGCTTGTGTTATGTGGTGGATCCTGGCACCCGACAGGCAGCTAACAGTAACCTTCTCCTTATTCAGCCTAGTGAGTGGGATGTCAGTGTGCCTGACTATAGAGTCACCTATTACTAGTATGTTGGGTATGTTATTTTGCCTTAAGGGCTGTGATTGCATGGCACACTGGTTTTGTGAAGTATGTGTTTCATGGTTTGTGTTGGGGGAGGTGGAGGTTGCTTGGTTGTTTGCTTTGGAGGTCTCTGTTGGTTTTGTAGATTTTTATTTAGAGCCACCAAGTATGTTTTCATGTATTTATGTGTTGTTTAACATATCTTCAGTCATTTAATAAAACACACAGTTAATCAAGTGAATAAGGGTCAGAAAATAAACAACTGTAGTAGGTAAGGCTTTATTTATTGCCATTTGATAACTGGCTAGGGGGGCTGGCCAGCTGACTCTTTTCAGCTATGACCTGGGTTTCTGGGAGCAGCAAACAAGAGCTGTTGTTGTGTCTTTTGGCTTTTCCCAGTTAGGGGTCGCCACAGCGGAACTCCGGTCCGCTAATGATTGGTAGTTGATTTTTACATGTCGAGTTACCAGCCCTGATGCACAACCTTCAACGAAGGTACGCCCATGCACACATGTCTCCACGCAGAAGATACTCTAGCTGAGAATCGAACCGGAGAGCATCTTACTGTGAGGCAACAACGCTACCGCAGCACCACCACTGTGGGTACAGCAGCAAACAAGAGCAATAACTAAAAAAGCAAATAACACAAAATAGCAAAATATACAATGAAGGAATTGTGAATGTTGAGAGAAGAGAAGAGAATAGTATATATACTCACAGATGTTACCCATTAGAACTAATACTAAGATGATAGTTATTAAATGGATTCATGTTGACTTGCCAAAGGTAATTTCAGCATATGGAAACAAACCAAAAAACATTTGTCAAACATTAAAATTTTTTTTTTCAGGGGACAAGCCCCCTTGCAGACCCAATAGCTCACAGACTTATATATACCAACTCTGAGGTCTTACAACAGTGAAAGTAGTTTAGGAGAACAGCACTAACTCTTTTTGTGTTCACCAAAACTACATTCGTCCACATGACACATTCCCTATTAAATATATACTTCAAGCAGTGGTAGTGAATGTTGTGAATCAATACAAGCCTATTTACATTAGAGCAATATAATACTTATATTATCTGCAGCAATAATTGTATTTATTACCAATGATCATTTACAATATTTTCATTATTTCCATGAGTTTGAAGGCTTCACAGTATAATAGAAATATGTGAAGGGATCAACCTGAGCATGAAGGAGAGACGATGAAGAAAATGCCAAAGACAGCAGACAGAAGGAATTTTTCCAAACCCGTGAATGTTTTTCTTCATGAACATGGTAGAGGAAGACTGAAACAGACTACCAAAAAAAAAAAAAATAGTGGACAAAGAGGCCAGATATGCAATCAAAAAAGCTTAGGACAGATGGAAAGTGAGAAAGGAGCTTAAAGAATATTATATATAATACAGACTGCATTAAAAAGGAGTACTAGAAAGACAAAAGACCTCATTCTGCTGATGGAGAATTGAAATGACCTTCTGTAAGCTATGCACCATTTAAAGATTCCAGACATACCTTTAAATTTATTAAAAGCCATTTACAGTATGGTTTAATTGAGATAGGTGATCTGCTGTACTTTACAGTCATGATAATCTTAGAGCCTTTATTTTTATGTAGTGATTTTTTTAGATAGTATATCCATAGGAGTCTATATATAAATCTATAAATTTCTACCATTATTTTAACTATGAAGTAAAGGTTTCAGAGTTGTAAAGTTGTTTAATCACATGAAGTATTTTGTTGTTGTTGTGTCTTTCGGTTAGGGGTCGCCACAGCGGAACTCCGTCCGCTAATGATTGACAGTTGATTTTTACATGCTGAATTGCTGGCCCTAATGCACAACCTTCAAAGAAGGTACGCCCATTCACGCATGTCTCCACAGTAGACACTCTAGCTGAGAATCGAACGGGACAACATCTTGCTGTGAGGCGACAATGCTACCGCAGCACCACCACCACAGATTCCACATCAAGTATTTTGTTAAGAAGTTTTATTTCTTAGGCATTTAGTTGGGTGAGCAAGAATTATTAATATTCAAAACTTGAAGATGAGATGACTGTATTGTGTAGGAAATAATTAAAAAAAGTTTAGGTATTCAGAGCAGAGGATCATCTCATATAGTATTGTGTAAGGTAGTACAATGCTTGATCTTTTCTTTTTTTTTTCCATAATAAATTTTTATTGATATATATTTTCAAAATACAATAAAATCACACACATAATTCACTACTATTACTATCAAAACTATATACAATATCTACATGAAATGCTTCCATATAAAAATCGTCATTATTCCAAAAAAGAAGACACCAGGGAAGAAAAACAAAGCCAAAACATTTGTAGAAGTACTTTACGTCCATACATATCATACATGTTTTCAAAACATTGTTTCCTCCACATATACATCCAAACTTTAATATATTCCTAATAACAGTATTATGCTAATATAATGTTAAAAACCTTTTCCCATATTTTCGGTTATTAATATTTTTGTTACTTTGCTTCAGGAGTAATTTATGTGCTAATATATGCTTTATAGCCACAAGCTTGAAATTATCCCATGATGTCTTGTCTGGTTCTAACCAGTTTGTAGCTATATATAACTTCATCAGCAAAAAAATATTCATACATATTATAGTTTGTGACCTAGAGAGCTCTCTTGGAGGAACATGTAGAATCATAAATTCCCATGATAACGTTGAACTTTGATAACCCATCTTTTGTAGTTGTGTTCTAAGAGAATTCCAAAGTTTATATATACACTTGCAGCTCCAGAACATATGAAGAAGATCCACCATTTGATTTGTGCAATATGGACAAGTTGGAGAATTCCTAGGATTAAATTTATGTAACCTAAGATGAGTATAATAAGCATTATTCCAAATCATCAACTGCGTATACATCAACTTTTGAAAAGAGACCGATTTTATTGTTAAATCAATTGCTTTTAATACCTGATTATCTGCTACTGTCATTTTGTTTACCCAATACCCTGACAACAAAATTTTATCCTGGAATTTTAAATCTTTAATTAATTTATTTGTTGTTGTTATAAATTTGACCTCCTGTTGGAGAGCCTGCCACAATTCAGAGCATTTATCCACAATTCCAACTACCGGTTTAAAGTTTTCAAAATGACTCAGAGCAAGTTCTCTGATTTGTCTCATGACAACCATATAACTCTTAGGAAGATTCAATTCCTGCCTAACTTGCAAAGCCGATAAATTAAATTTATTAAAAACATCAATCAGAGTCAAATTAACTATTAATGGGAATTTACTAAGATCAATCAACTGATTATTTAGTTTAAAATTGGGATTCCTATGGAAAGGCTGAAAAACCATCATATATTGCAACAAGTCTACTGATTGGAATAAATTTTGCAAAGATGACACATATATTTTTAAGTGGTCCATAATCCTATACTTTATCAAACTACTTTTATCCAAAAAGGGTAAAGCTTTAGGATTTATGTTCCGATCTAGGATATGCTTGTAATTCAAGACCACCCAATTTGGTATCCACTTTGTACTAATTACCTCGTAATTAGCAATTCTTAAACACCTATTGGCGTTCACAATTAAATAGTATACTTCAAAATTCAGTAACTCAAGTCCTCCTCTACTCTTCGGGGTCATTAATTTCTCATACGATATTCTAGTTTTCTTTGGCTCCCAGAAAAATTTAGCTAGATCTTTATGAATTTGTTTAAAAACTGTCTTTGTAATTGATACTTGAGCAGACCTAAAGATATACAACATTTGTGATAATATATTCATTTTCACTATTGATACTTTTGCCAATACCGGTAATCTTAAATTCCTCCATCTGCCATAATCAGCTACTATTAGTTCCCATACTCATTTAATATTATTACTATAAAAGTCCTTATTATCCGTAGAGAAGCTAATACCCAAGTATTTGATATTTTCTTTACATGATATCTTCCCCACCAGGGACATTAATGAAAAAGGTTTAGGGGTTCTTAATGGGAAAATACTAGTTTTCTCCAAATTAATTTTATAATTAGAGACTTCTGAAAATTTGTTTATAACATTTAATATCTTTTCACTATCAGAAATTGGGGTTGTACAATAAATAATAAGATCATCAGCAAATGCCGACATTACTAATTTAGTCCTATAAAGTATTGGTGCATTATGATACAAATTTTACTTAATATATAAAAATAGAGGTTCTAAATAAAGGTTAAACAATAAGGGGGACAAAGGGCAACCCTGCCGTGTACCATTTTTAATCTGTATTCTTTTAGAATAACTCCTATTAATATATAACGTAGTATACGGATTACTATATAATATTTGTAGTATCTGAATAAATTCCTGTGGCATATTGAAATAAGGCAACACATCAAACAAAAAGTTTATATCCACTCTATCAAATGCTTTCTGAGCATCTATTATAAGGGCATAAATATTAGAGTTGTTTTGTTTAACATACATCATCATATTATGTAATGTAAGTGTGTTATCACTAGTTTGTCTAGTTGCCATGAATCCAGCCTGTTCCTTAGAAATTAAATGGATCATAATCTTTTTTAATCTACATGCTATAATGGTAGTTAGAATTTTCATATCCACATTTATTAATGCTATTGGCCTGTAATTATCCGGGCTTTGGGGGTCTGAATTAGCTTTATGTATAAAGATTGTTTTTGACGCATTAAGGTGGGGGTCACTAATTTTATTTCTGATTATATAGTTAAATACATGAGACAATATTTTACCAAAACTATCAGCAAACTCTTTATAAAATTCAACTGTCAAACCATCAGGACCTGGTGACTTATGTACTTTCATATGTTGAATTACATATACTATTTCCTCTGAAGATATAGGTTTAATCAGATCACCTTGCAGACTCTCCTCTAATTTTGGAAAATTAATTTTTTGCAAGAATCTTTTATTCTGTTTATGTATAGACCTATCAATTTGACCCTCATAAACCTTGGTATAGATTTTTTCGAAAATATCAATAATATCCTCAGTTTTAGAATACACTGTATCATTGCATTGTATTTCCGAAATATGTACAGTTGTTTTCGATTGATTTATAATCCTTTTTGATGGTATTTGAACATTATTGGCATATTTCACTAAACACCTATACTCCTGAAGTGTTACTCTACTATTATGCAGCAAGAAGAGATCCCTTTGACATTTCAACATTTCCTTCTCTGTTTGAGCATTAAAATTCTGAATCAGTTCTTTCTCGAGTAGCTTCACTTTTGTTTCTAATTTTTGAATATCAGTGTTTTGCCTTTTCTTATAATATGAGGCTTTTTGCAAAAGAAATCCTCTAATTTGAGATTTAGTTGCTGCCCATTCAATATCAGGAGTATGTTCCTGAAGCTTCATCCTATCTGTTAAACCTTTCAGATATTTTACAATTCCATCTATTATATCCTTTTTATTTAACAGATTTGGATTAAGTGACCAATTGTAACCTCTATGCATTCTTGTATCTTTTAAATCTTTAGAAAACCTTAACGAAATTTTTGAGTGATCCGATAGATATCGAGTATGTATAACCACTACTGGTTCCAAATTAATTAATGCTTTGGATATCAAGAAAACATCTATCCTAGACCACATTTTGTGGCATGGTGAATAGAAGGTATACTTAATTGCATTATTAATATTATGTGCATAACAAAAGGGGTCATATAATTGAAAATCTTCCTTGAAGTCATTTAATGCTATCCCGGCCTGCTTATTAAATGCTCTTTGTGGACAAGACCTATCCAACTTTGGATTTTGATAGGTATTCCAATCCCCACCCACAATAAAATAATAACCATCATACTGTGTTAAGATTGGATATAATGATGTTATGAAACTTTGGTGGTCATTACATGGTGCATATATATTCAAAAGTAAAAGAGGTTTATCAAACGCATTATCCGATAAAATAACATAACACCATCGCCCATTTTGATCCACTTTAGAGTCTAAAATCTTGTCTTTGTATTGAGTTTTAATAATTATCGCTACTCCAGCACTGTTTGTCTTACCTTCTGATGCCACTACCGCTCTAATCCAGTTCTTTTTCCTAATATCATCCCACTGATCATTTAACAAGTGTGTTTCTCGTAAAAATGCAAACAGTGCTTTGTCCTGTAGCAATATGTGTAATAACAGCTTCCTCTTCTTCAAGTTCTGGAGCCCTTTAATGTTCCATGAGTCTAATTCCCACATTGACAGGTCTAATTATCCAATAATAGTATAAAAGGGAAATTATCCAATGGATATGTATTAACTGCATACTAAACATAATCTGGAAGCATTTCCTACATCCCGTCCCCAACCAGTGCCTACCCACTTTACCCCTGGACCAGGACTTATATAGGTCTGGTATGTGAAAAAACATGAACAAGGTTAAAAACACAAACATATTTAAAAGCTTCATGTAATAAAACTTAAAACATTTTCTAAACTTACAACCTATATATTCTAACTTAGCTACTACAAAGTCTAAACTAAACATTCCCTAACAAACACTGCTATTGCTCTACAGCTTATGTTCCAACTATTAATTAAGCAAATCTCTATTGTAAGGTAGTATTACCATTCAAAGAAAAAAAAAATGAATATATTAACTAGCTACTTATACCTACCCCAAATACCTCTTTTGTTACAATCATTATTTATATACCACTTTTATTGAGAGAGAGAAAGAGAGAAAAAAGAAAACAAAAAAAACAGACAGAAAAAAATAAATGCATCCCACATTATAATTCTGTACCATACACAGTGCCTGCAACTACCAATTGTCAAAGTTTTGCAATTGCATGCTTTAGTTCCTAACTATACTGACATTAATTGTCTGATTAACACCATCCAATAGCCACTATTTACCTATTTATATTTATATATATAGTGCTATACCTTGCACCCACTGCAGATATTGTAAAAATATAATTTGGTTCAAAACTATAAGCATAAGGAAAAAGAAACAGGAAAAACAGATGTTATTATATGCTTCAGGTACATATTCTAATGTTATTTACTTGTTAAAAAAAAAAAAACATTAACACATTATGTCAGTTCTTTTCAGCTTCTCAAACCAGGAAACCATCAGTAATACTCGTGACGGGGGACTGCTTTCGCCGCCGGACCCCAGGAAGTGTTACATCGAAATCCACACTCTCAGCTGTATTCAAGAGATTTCCTGTTTACCACTCGACGAAAAAAGTTCGTAGAGGTCATAAAAGTTCAGAAAACGGCCAGCAGACCCTCAGATTATCGCAAACAGTTGTATTGCTTTTACAGAGGCCTAAACGACTTAAGCAGGGAACAAAGGATTACCTAAGCCTCGAAGTATAGTAGATACTGGATCTGACCTCAGGAGCATGCCAGTCTCAACGGAAGTTTATTTCAGCCCTCTGATGCAGGTAAAACTTTAAAAACCTTCAGAAACACTCCCTTTGCCTCGTTTTTAGTAGAAACAGAGTATTTAATCCCATCCACCATAAATGTAAGCACATTAGGATATTTCATCTGGAATTTAATTTGCTTGTCAATCAGAAATTTACAGTATGCAGATAAAGACTGCCTAGCTTGCCTTACTTGCAGTAGTAAATCCTGAGCCAAATATATTTTATTATTTTTCCACATAACAAAGCCACCATTCTTTTTTGCAGTAAAAAGTATTTTGCTAACATCTTGAAAGTTCAATATCTTAGCATATACAGGTCTAGGCATATTAGAAGCTTGTACCTCTCTCAGTGCTCTGTGTGCCCTTTCGATAACAATTTGTTTCACTCCATCAGCATCATTTAACAAAACTTCAAGTATTTGTGTTATAGTTGGTATTAGCTCTGCATACTGAATATTTTCAGGGATCCCTCTAATAATAATATTATTTCTCCTAGACCTCGCTTCTAAATCAATAAGTTTGCTTTGCATGGCTTGTAACTCCACATCATGTACCTTTGTTTTCTTCTCCAGCAAGTCTATTTTGTCCTCGGTTTCTGAAATTCTAGCCTCTGTTTTGTCCATTCTCTGCAGCAACTGATTACATGAAACTCCAAAAGTTTGTATTTGAGTAGTCAGTTCCTTTAATGCTTCTTGTATAGACAATAAAGCATGTTTGATATCATCCATGTTCAGTGGCTGATCAGTTTTAGATCTAGTCTCTGGTTTCTGTTGTTCCTGCTGTCTAGTAATTCTTTGTTTTTTCGCACTCCAATCCTTTACTGGTGACTGTAATTCCGACAGCTTTGTTTTGGTAGTAGTTGTTTCCATGCGTTTTCCTTCTTGTGACATTTTCCTTTTCCCAAGCTGACAGGTAAAATGAAGAATGCAGACAGTCCTTTGTTTATTTCTCTCTCTTCAGAGCTAGCTAATCACTTGGAATCCTGATAGATAAAGACTTTTTTTTCCCACTTTTTTTCCTGGTTATAGACTAATTAAGTGTAGATGCATCTTTTTTTACTTTAATTTGATGTTCAAACCTCTTGGTATCAACTCAGGTTACAGATTTTTCTCAGGTTTATTGAGGAGCTGCAGGTCAGCAGTGTTTACAGAATGGCAGCCATCTTTGAATGTTTGCTTGATCTTTTCATCTGGTTTTAGATTTGCTGCTGCTACACTCCTCACGTAAGAGAAGGAATGATACCACTAATATATAGGAGCTATTTGGGCTTGTGAATCTTCAAACAGATGTCAAAACTGTGACTGGAAAGCCAGGCTTTGTGTGACAAATGGATGAATCCCAACTATAACCCAAGCAACTGGAGTTTGATGATTGACCCTCATACTGGAAGAGTCAGACAAGGAGGGTAGGAGTGAAAAAGTACACCCCTCTCACCTCTCCCAGTTGGGGAGGGTTTTGTACACTTGGAGTCACATGGAGTGGTGAGATTTTGCTGGTAGATCCCAGGGAAACCACCTTCTCATTATTCAGGAGAAGAGTTAGAGCTGCTTAGAAGGAATGCACCTTTTGGAAGGGGTGGAGATATCTTGCACAGTCAACCGCCCCTTCACGACTTTTGCCTAGTGCATCCAGGGTCTAGGGCCAAAACAAGAACAATTTTGGACCATCCCTGATGGCTGTCTAAATGGTGAGCCCTCCTAGTTGACACTGACCTCCACTGATGGGAATAGAATGATCTGACTAGCCAGAAGGATGGCTTTGATGGACAGAGAGTAACAAAAAAACTGTGTATGTGAAATTTGCAAAATAGGTTTTTGATCTCAATGTGTAAGGACCTTATTACAATGAAACCTCTACTTGAGCAACTGCAAAATGAGGCAACTGTTGTAGCACAGAAAGGTATAAATATGGAGGTCAATGAAGCATCTGTCTTCAGATCAGCTCCAATATGAGGATCAACATGGCACAGGACAACTATTATTCCTCAGAGGATGACAGATTTGATGGACTGCAAGGAGATAATGGCTCTTTGAATAGATTCAGAAGCTGGGGTCAAAACATTCCATGGCTTACACTGCAGAAACTGTGATATACTTTGCGTTCTTAAGAAAGATATTTATAAGTCAGAATAGGTTTCATTAGCTGATACGCATTCAGGCCAGGTCGCCAAACCTTCATAAATGATCCCATGACTTTGTTTCCTTTCTCCAGTAATGCACACATGTCATTATAAACTATGTAACAGTATTTCTGAGTAAATATATGACTGCTTCCATCCCTTGGAACACAGAAGACATGCAGTGAAGCTCTAACAATCATATTTTATCATGTATATACTCATGTACTGGTCATGTACCACCACTGTTTAAAGGTAACCACCAGCCTTGTGACAAAAATGATAAACTAAACAAGTAGTTACCTTCAATGTGTACTGACATAAAAAAGGCACAGCAGGACTGTGACATGCATATCTTTGCCCTGGAGAGACATGTAGGAAGTGCTTCCTGGAGCTCCCATTGTAGTCTGTTACTGTGTGTGTGTGTGTGTGTGTGTGTGTGTGTGTGTGTGTGTGTGTGTGTGTGTGTGTGTGTGTGTGTGTGTGTGTGTGTGTGTGTGTGTGTGTGTGTGTGTGTGTGTGCGTGTGTGTGCGTGTGTTGACAGTATCAGCAATGTACTGGAGTCATGCAGAAAATAAAAGCCATGGCAATGATCATTCACCCACAAGATTTCAACAGCTAATCCATTTGACCATGTGAGTAGACATGCATTGTATATCCCTGTGTCGGTCTCAACAATGTCCCAGTCTGCTTCCATCTTGATACAGCTTGCTTATTTATTTATTTATTTGCATTTATTTAACAGGGTGGTCCATTGGGCCACAGTGAGCCCATTTTCAGTAGTGGCCCGGGAAGAAAAGCTCCACACTAAAAAGAACAATACATAATATATAAACAATACACAATATATAACCTACAATATGGTACAATAGATTGGCATGATCGCTACAATAAAATAGAAGAGGTGGAATTGACAACTTTAAGTCAGAGAGTACAGTATTAGAGTACAATATCAAGAATAAAGTGGATTGCACAATTAGATTATACAAGTTAGGATATAACAAGTTAGGATAAATAAGTTACTTATGTGAGTTGCTTAGCCTGGGTAAACACTTACGAAGTTATAAGCGTAAATGCAGGTGATTGCAGGCAGTAACAGCATATTAATTGAGTGTTTTGAGTTAGAAATAGATAAATCAGAGTAGTAATAAATGAAGGTATGGTAGTAGTGGTAATAGCTTGACCAGTGACTTACATGCCACACTAATCTTCCTTTGCCCAACATGAATGTAATATAAGGTATGGGTGTAAAGCGTGCCCTGTGCATTACAATGTACTGTAACTTGTATATAGTACATTGCAATATGTTGTAGTTTGCATAACCTATTGTGATCTATGCTGCAATGTTTAACATGTAGTGTTGCACCTGTGCTTCTGTTTAGTGTAATATGATCCTTCTTATGTGTCTATTCCTTTGCGAGGTTCTTATGATCCTTACATTCCCCATATACTTTATACATGTAATATGTCACTGCTTTTACTTCTCACAAACTTTTGGTTTATCCTTTAATTGTTCTACTTCTCAGTGTAAGTTACTCTGGTCAGCTGATCAGAGATCCACATGTTAATTCCTCTTTATGTTTCACCTGCCACTGCACCTTTCTCCTGGCTACAGCACTGTCTGGCTGTTTCATCCTTACTAACATCAGTGTGTCTCTTCCTCCCCAACATCCTCATCTTCAGTTTGAGAGACTACCTTCCACCATACCTGGCCATCAGCATCATTCTTAACATACATGCAGGCTTTCATATGTATTCTGTACTTAGTGGTCATTCTATTGGAGTATACATCAGACCAAAAATATACATTTAACCTTCCCGGAAACAGGTTACCATACATTTTCAGTTATACACAGATAAGAAAACTACACTACAACCTGAACACTTTTTACTTGTAAGACATTTCCTGACATGAGCATCAGATTAGATGAAACAGCCATAGTTGGCCTTAGGCATAGGCCAGCTAGGCAGTCACCTAAGGTGCCACTCTAGCATGGTTGTTTTTTCAGTAACTGAATAGTGTGCATAGACCAAGATGGGGCACCGGGTGGTGTGTGTGGGGAGAGTGCTGTGGAGACCTTTTGCCTAGAGCACCAGTTGACCAAACGGTGGCCCTGCAAAAAGCAATGAAAGCAGGCTTTTTCTTTCTGAAAAAGACAATATTTTATTGTGTCATCAGCCACTTTTCAACATGTATACTGTAAAATGCTGCAAATTTAAATTATGCAACAGTTAAATTTAAAATTTTGCATCCTTTTGAAAGTTTGTTAATTATATATTTTAGGAAAGTCTACTTTTCAAGCAGCCTTTACTTAAAAAGTTTTATCAGGTTCTTACATTTTGTTGGTTTAACATAGTTCAGTGAAAAAATTAGTTATTTTTGCTTCAACAATATGCCTCTCAACTGTATAGATTTTCACAGACTGTCCAGATTTTTGATTCATATATTTGATAATTTCCTCATAAAATGTATATTTTTCTGGCATGTCACTGAGGATTGAAGTCACTAAATGATGACACATTTGATCTTCAGACTTCATATCCTTCAGCAAATACATCCTAACACAAATCCTGGCATTCTAACAACTTTTTAAATGTATTAAAGCAATATTTAAAATCTGTCTCTAATTTTCAGCTTTTGTCCCACCATTATTTTCTCGTGCTGAGAGGTTAAGAGCTATGCTGATTGTCCTTATTTTTTTTAAACAAACAAGTGTTAAATTAGAATAAAAAAGTGCAGTTGTGTAAAATCTTACCATAATGGTATATGTTCTTCCCTTCACTGCTGCAGTATTTTTAACAGATGGGATTCCCTGCCATGGAAGCTAGAACGTCCGGCCAGTCTACCAAAGACATATTGTTGCTTTTGAAAGGTACACAGAACATCACCCAAATGCTCCTTGCATAGTGTAGGGCATCAAGGTGACATTCAGGCCTACCATAATCAGAACTGAATGCCCCAGCAAGAACACAGTCCAAGATACCCAAGAGGCTGCTGTACATCCTGGAAGGCAAAATACTTTGAGGATGGAGGGAGAGAGCAAATACTGCAGCAGTGAAAGCAAGGACATCTACCATTATGGTAAGATTTTACACAACTGTACTATGTCATTACATTCACTGCTGCAATATTCTTAACAGATGGGAGGGTGCCAAAGCACAAGAGGAAAGTTGGGAGAGGGATGCACAGAAAAGTAGAAGAGCCCCCTAAAAAGCCATGAAGAACAGCACTAGCAATACCATCCAACTTGTAGTACTTGGTAATGGTATGCACAGAAGCCCAGGTAGCTGACTTAAGAATAGAATTAGTATCTAAGCCCTTGAGAAAAAGCATCTGAAGAAGCCGCAGCTCTAGTAGAATGAGCCTAAACTAAAGAAGGAAGGCTCTTGCCATGAAAAGTGTAACAAAAGGAAATAGCCTTAGAAATCCAAGAAGAAATAGTTTGCTTGGATAAAACAAATCCCAAAGATCTAGGATGCCCAGAAACAAATAAGTGATCAGATTTTCTAATATTTATTTTATTTTATTTTTTATTTATTTCACATTTGTTAACCAGGGGTGTCTGACTGAGCCGAAAAGACCCTTTTTCCACAGAGGCCCGGGGAGAAAAGTTCCACAAAGAAAAATTACAGACACATTTAGTTTTTAGACATGATCAGTATACACACAAATTACAGGATACATGTTTTTACAGTGGTATGCGGCACATAAAGAGTTACAGTGATGAGAGCAAACAAAAAAATATTAATTTTAAAAATAAAGGTAATTAATAGATTTGTGGTGTACAGCTGAAATTTGGAACATAGGTAGAATACATACATAGTACACAGGTACTGTACATACATTGTAGATTAGCCGGTGTTTGTGAGTAAGATTGAAAACTATTATCAAGTGCTCTAGATTTTGTATGTATGTGTTATTCGCTTTCACTAGCCTGGGGAGCAATCATGGCACTGCCAACTTTCCTTGAGATGTTGCCTGATGAGGTCTTTAAAGGAGGCTTTGGATGATGTGTTTTGAATGCTTGTAGGGACAGAGTTCCATTTTTTAGCCACTGAACTACTATATAGTGCATCTCCAAAGCTATTGTAGCTGTTGGTGACTTCTAGTAGTAGTTTGCTTGATGATCTAAGAGGCCTTTTGGCTGAGTGATGTTGTACTAGGTTTTTGAGGGCAGGACACTTATTGGGGAGGTAATAGATAGAATGACAGAGGCAGAGCTGATTGTAGGTTAGGAGGTTGGGCAGTTCAAGCCAGTGGAGCTGTCTCAAAGCAGTACAGTGATGAGTTCTATATGAGCAATTTGCAGCAAAGTGGAAAATTCTGTTATAGCAGGCTTCCATTTTGCTTAGTTCAGTTTTGTTGAGATTAGTCAGAATGGGAGATGCATAGAGTAGGGTGGATAAAAGCTGGGAGCGAGCAATGGCTGATCTTGTGTTGTTGGTAAGAAATGGTTTGATACGGCAGAGCAACCCCAGTTTGGCATGTACTTTTTTAATAGTTAAGTTAAGATGACTATCAAATTTTAGGTGGGAGTCTATGGTTATTCCCAATAGCTTAGCCTGTGCCACTGGAGCAATTGGAGTAGCATTAGTGGAGTAGATAGTGAATTGACTGTTAGTGTTTTTGTTAGAACTGGTTATAATCATAAGCTGAGTTTTCTTTGGATTGAGGATAAGTTGGGCTTTGGTAAGGTAGTTTTCAACGTCAGAAAACACTAGTTGAGTTGTTTGCAGGAGGCTGGGAATGTTTTGTGCAGCACAGATTAAGGCAGTGTCATCTGCATACTGAATTATAGATGCATGCTGTGTGGAGGTATGGAGGTCATTTGTGAAGACTGTGAATAGTAGTGGTCCTAAGATAGAACCCTGTGGGACTCCTATAGTTATGGGCAGCTGAGGAGAGAGAGAATTTTCCCATTTCACAGCTTGGTACCTGTCAGTTAAGTAGCTTTGGAACCAGGTAAGAGTGGAAATATATAGATGATATTGGTTTAGTTTGTTTAGCAGGATTTGGTGTGAGACTGTGTCAAATGCTTTGGACATATCCAAAAAAAAGAGCTGACACTTGTAGGCCTTCATTTCTGAGATGGTTTACTGTGTCTGTGAAGCAGAGGAGGGCTGTAGTGGTACTATGGGCAGGTCTGAAACCATGCTGTGTAGGTGTCAGGATGTTGCTGTCTAGGAGACAGTTTAGCATCTGGGTATGGATGCATTTTTCTAGGATTTTGGCCAGGAGGGACAGTAAAGCAATGGGTCTGTAGTTATTAAGTTCAGTGGAGGTCCCACCTTTATATATGGGTGTAACATAGGATATTTTCCAGAGTTTGGGCACATAGTTTTCAACAATTGATCTGTTTATGAGAGTGGAGACTGGGATAGCAATAGCATCTGCTGTGAGTTTCAAGAAATAGCTGGGGAGTAGGTCGGCTGCTGTTGATGAGGATTTTAGTTTGGAGAGCATGCTTTTGATTGAAGTGGTGGAAACTGTTTTGAGGGTAAAGCTTGTGTTAGTGTTATTTGTGTTGGGGGGATAGTGAGGAAGGAACTGTCCTGTGATACTAAGGATAGAATTGAGTTCACAAAGTGGGAGTTGAATTGTGTTTCGATGGGAACTTTAGTGTCAGGGGTGGCTGATTTGGGGGTAGCCTTTTGGGTGGATTTTAGTAGCTGGTTTACATTTTTCCAAAATTTTTGTGGGTTGTGTTGGTATTTAGTTTGTAATGTTGTGTAGTAGGATTTCTTTGTCCAGCCTAATGCATTTTTTTTGCATGGTTGCGCAGTTCTTGGTACTTAAGTTAGGCTTTGTGTTTCTTTGTTTTTTTGATAGTAAAGCCAGGCAGTGTCTCTGGACTTGAGGATTTGTTTGGTTTCTTTACTGAGCCAGGGGTTTGTAGAGGTTCTAACCTTGATTTTGCCCAATGGAGCGACAATGTCTAGGTGTTGTAGAAATGTTTTGCTGAAATATGCTACAGCCTGGTCAAGTGGGAGGGTTTTTAGGGGGGTCCAGTCACAGTTACAGAGTAAAGTGTTGAGGACCTCAGGAGAGAATTTTTTGTGTTTCTAGTGGATATATAGTTAGTGGTTTTGCATATGCTTGTTCTACTACGTATAAAGTATATTATGTTGTGGTCACTTAAAGTGTCTGGGAGTCTGCCTGTGTAAGGGTACAATGTGGGGTTGTTAGTTAGGACCCAGTCAAGGATGGATTCCCTTTTAAATTTTTTATCACATCTAGTTGGAATTTGGACTAGCTGCTGGTAGCCATGGGGATTTATTAGGTTACTTGGTGGTTCTGATATACAGGTGAACCAATCTAGGTTGAAGTCCTCCAGAATAAGGGTTTCTTGTGAGTATGTGGAAGAACACCAGGGTAAGAAGTCTTCAAGGCTAGCAGGTGTATTACCAGGTGGAATATAGATCACAATTGTGGTGATGACCTTTTTAGGGTGAAGTTGAAGTTGTGAGATAAGTATGTCCCAATTATTGGGGGAAGGTTAGGAGTTTGGTAATTGACGGACAGTTAAGTTTGACTTGTCCAGTAAGGCAATTCCACCCCCTTTACGAAGTGGTCTGTCTTGTCTAATGATATTGTAGCCGGTAGGGAGAACTTCTGAGTTAGCTATGTTTTTATTTAGCCAGGTTTCTGTTAAAGCAACTACGTCTGGGGAGTAGTGTGCTATTGTGGCCTGGAGTTCAGGTATTTTATTTTTGATACTTCTAATATTAATATTTAGCATTAAAAGATGGTTGGTTTTGCTGCTGTTGTTGATTTGCCCAGGGATGAAGAAAGTGGGGATGTTATATTCTGACATTTGTGTTGGAGCAGTTTGAGTTGGACAGGATGGATTTGGGCCTGGGTTGGGGTGGATATCCCCACTTATGGTGAGCCTGGAGTTAAAATGGTTATACAGATGTTGGAGTTTGGTGAGGAGTGTGAGAAAGTATTGTGTTTTTTTGGAGTAGGAATGAGAGCATATGTGTTTAGTCCTGAATTGGTCCATTATGTAGTTCTTGAATAACTATGGGCAGATATTATTATAATGTGTGGTGTCTGTATACGAGAGTGCATAATGCAGTGTTGTGCTACTAAGTTTAGGGATATTGCTAGAGTGATAACTTGTGGTGTTGTAAAGAATTATGAGAAGACAGACTAGACTTAGTTGCATGATAGTCATTGTTATAAAGTTTAAGTTGTTTCTAGGTGGGGGGTCTGAATAGGAATTATAGGGTTGCACTATATGTGGATGGGGAAGTAGTGTGGGTGATGTAAAAAATCCCTAGTGGGAATGAGAGTGATTGGGAGTATTTTGTGTGGAGCAAGTTGTTGTGGTATAATGTGATATGACTTGAGGAGCTGTGATTGGTGGAGGTGATGTGAGGGTGAGCTGTGGTTGTGGCTGTGATTACTATAAATGTAGAGGTAGTGGGGGCGGGAGGGAATAGGGGCAGGGCAGGGGAGCGGAGAGAGCCCGAGCGTTAGCGAGGGCAAACCGAGCGGGGCAGAGCCAACCAAGACAAAAGAAAACGTAAGTATTACTTTACAAATCTGAACACTTTTAAAACAAATTCCTGAGGTCTAATGGCTTACCGGCAAGCAGAATGTAATTGCTGAGGAGCACTTGTGTCCTGGTGGGAGACTAGAAATTTAAAGATGGCTCCATGCTCAGCAGGATTCTAATATAGACATTGTATTGGGGGAGGGAGATAGCACAAGGGGTGTAAACCATGTGGAGTGCAAAGAAACCAGAGAGGCAATCAGTGGAAATCAGTGAAGGCCTCAGAGGAGGTAAGTAATAATTCAAACTACCTGTAAAGTGAAGGAGAGAAGAGACAGCAAAGTTTATTAAGGTTGGGAGTGTGTCTTCACATTGACTTGCTGATTAGTAACCAGTTTGTGCACAGATTAGAGTAGGGAGATACATTAGCAATGAAGAGGAATGTATAGAGATGCAAATAAACAGGTGGGCCTCCAAGTGATACAAACTAAGGCAGAAAGCACTGAGAGGGCTGCTTGATGGTTAATTTAGTCACAGGGATGTGAATTAAATGTATACTGTCTATTGGACAGTTAGGATTACTGTACTAGCGGGGGGGGGCACAAGGCTACAACAGTCAGTTTTATTAGCAAGCTGAGAACTACTAAGAAATATTGCTAACATAATAGCTTCACTCTCAAAAAACATACAAATAGAATGTCTGGGTGAACTGACCCTGCTCTTGAGGCTCAAAATGTGTATCCTTGTTTAGTTTGCAGTACTGATTCCTTCTTATACTGTATGGGTGGAGTGGTAGCCGCAGACTGCAGATTTGCTCGAGTGCGCTCTGAAGAGAGAGAAAAAAAAGAGAGGATGAAGCTAGTAGGAGACAAAGACAGGTCAAAGGAAGTAATTAGAAGATAGGAGGGTGTAAAAGATACAAATCTGAGGATAGTGTGGATAAAGCAGGAGAATAGATGCTACTGCTACAGTTTGAGAGTGCTTCAAAAGTAACCACATCACAGTGCCATAACTTAGTTTGGAAACAGGTTAATAAATCATGCACAATACATTTATCAGCCAATTATCCTGTGCATACAAGAAAATAGCCTTAGTCTTATCCAAATAAACCCTGAGTTGCCTATGTACATCCAAAATACACAGCACCCCTCACTGTCAGATTGTGGACAGTGGAAAAAAGTAGGCAGATTAATAGATTGATTCAGTGATAGCTCATTAACCACCTTAGGCATAAAAGAAGGGTTAATGTGCAAGTTTTTAAACCAGATATACCTGTTGCTCAGGCTGCAGCAGAGAGATTGACCTACTGCCATCTGTGATATTGAGAAAATATAAGTGTTTATTCTCATTTTTTGTCTGCATTTTGATTTAATATCTCTGTAATCTGTACAACTTTACTTATTCTTCTTCTTGTTTGTCCCCAGCCACCCTCCCTGTTCTTGTTTTGGTGTTAGTGTTGGTGGCTCTGGAACTGTCCACCAGTCCTGTAAATCTGTATTTGAATACTCCTCCTGAGTCCATCTCATTTGCTCACTTAACCGAATACAGTAAGATCATATTCTGAGTCTAGTGTTCACTCTACTTAATACAGAGAGAAGATATGAAAAGGCCAACCCGCTTAGGTTTTTCCTTCCTCTTTCCTTGCACTTTACTAACAAAAAATGAATCTGCTTTTACTGTATTTGTGTTTCCTCCTACTTTATTTTGCTTTTGTCTTTTCTTAAAAGTACTCAATTTTATTTATTCTGCTGCACTTATTGCTGCTTGGTAGTAGCCTGATTAAATTGTAACTGTTATTCTAAGTCTTTTGGTTTAAGCACTTGGGCTTCATACTGGTTGTTTTACATTAAGATGGTTTGTGGTCTGCACTGTTCTGGCAGGACAGGTAGCATACATCCTTCTAAGCTGGGAATTGCTGATTGAAAGCTCATTGTCTGCTATTCTAAAAGAGTATTAGTTCTGGTTTAAGCACTTGAGATTCAGGCTAGTTATTCTACATTAAGAAGGTTTGTGTTCTGCACTCTTGTGGGAGGAGAGGCTGGATTCTGCCCTTCTGATCTGGAAATTTCTGGTTACAGGCTTATTGTGCCTGCTTATTCAAACTGTTTCTTTCTGAAATTGGTGTGCCTTGTTGCTGTAGCATAGGACCAGATTCAGGCCTGCTGAATCTAGCATTGTTTGTATAACTTGAGCACTGATCCAGGCCATCTTTTTTGGAGAGTGTTCCCCCTGTACCCTAGTAGCAGGAGTGTGCAGTTAGAACTTGTCTGATTGAAGAATGCTGGAACAGGTTTCAGTTTTGATTTTTTTTTCTGGTTAATTGGGTAACTTGTTTAAATCAGATTGTTTGTTTTCTATTGTTTTATATATATATATATATATATATATATATATATATATATATATATATATATATATATATATTTGCACTTTATTCATCTGCTTTTACTGTATTTCTATTTCTTCCTACTTTATTACTAGGTGCATCGACTACAACTCTGAACTCAGATATATAGCAATACGCATCTTTTTATGCACATTTAAAGTGTTTTTTTTGATTGTATCTGTTTTATTTTCTGAAAAAAAAATATATATATATATATATATATATATATATATATATATATATATATATATATATATATATATATATATATATATATATATATATATATATATATATATATATATAGATAGATAGATATACTTGTTTCCCGCCTTTCTAAGTTAATATAGTCCAGTTTTTAGGTTAGTGCTGAATTCAGGGCTGTGTTACAAATTTCTGTGTTTGCCCATATCTTACTTGGATAGAAGGAAGTTTCTCTGCTCACCTGTGAGAGAGGGGAGCTTTGAGCAGCCTGTCTGTCCCTGGAGGAGTGGTTTCAGCCCAGAAAGTAGTAGTTTATTAGTGATTTTTCATAATTTCTCTCTTTCATTTCCCTGCTATAAAAACCGCATTTGCCCGGTTTTGCGTGCTGGGCAGCGCCAGTTAGCTAGGGTATAACTATTCCCGGCTCCACAAAGTCTCATCTTCAATTTTTCCCTTGGAACTAGACAAACTTTCAACTTAAGCACTCAAGCCATTCATTTCTCAGCCCAGCACTTGCTCAAAACTCATAGCAAGCACTTATAAACCCTAGCATTACAGAAGGACAAGGCTCTCTATTCGACCTTACCAGCCATTCAGTAAACAGTTTACTGTACCTATTCAGGCATGTCCAAAGGGCAGTTTCAGGTGTACTCTCCAGTTCAACTGGTGAATCTGGGCATTTTGAGGCAATGTTACAACAGTCTCATGTACACAGACAACCCTCCCCTCCTAACACCAAGCACTAATAGATGTGAGAGATGCAATTATAAAGCCAAATTGGAGGCTAAGCTCTCTCAACCCAAGACTGGATCAGACAGTCAAGAGGAGAAGGGAAATACTGGCATCACACCACCAGTCTCACAAAGAACCATTAAACCAGCACCAACAAAAAAACACATGGAAATACACAAAAACATACTTGGAGGCTCTAAATAAAAATCTGCAAAAGCAACAGAGCCCTCCAAAGCAGACATCCAAGCAGCCTACATCCCCCAACACAAACCATGAAACACATACTTCACAAAACCAGTGTGCCATGCAATCACAGCCCTCAAGGCAAAATAACATACCCAACATACTAGTAATAGGTGACTCTATAGTCAGGCATACTGACATCCCACTCACTAGGCTGAATAAGGAGAAGGTTACTGTTAGCTGCCTGTCGGGTGCCAGAATCCGCCACATAACACAAGCACTCAGGTCACTCCAGAACAAGTACAAATACGACTCTGTCATTGTCCATGTTGGTGTGTATGACCTGAGCAGTACCTCCCTGGACTACATGAAAAGAGCCATGGAAGATCTCTCTGATCACATAGCCCAGGCTGCTATGACTCTAACCCTGAGTAGCATCCTGCCCTCACCAAGAATGATACCACGGTATAAAGAAAAAAATATCAATTTCAACAATTGGCTAAGTTGCTGGTGTCATTCAAAGGGGACCCAGTGTCTGTCTGCCTGGGATGACATGATCGACAAGCCACGCTGCTTCACTAGAGACGGCTTGCACCTGTCACCCTTAGGCTTTTGAATACTGGCCAAGGCTCTTGCCACCCCCATAGTGCCTTTTTTAGGCAAGGCTCAAAAGAAAAAATCCACCACCGTAAATAGCACAAGTAACAAAAATCTGAGTGTAATACTCAATGCCAGAAGTCTAAACCTCAAAATGCACGCACTCGAGGCATTCCTCAGTATGGAGAAAATCGATATATGTGCAGTAACAAAAACCTGGTTTAAGGCTCCAGAGAGCACCCCAGCACTACCAGGCTACAACTCATACCATACATTTCAGCCACAGAACCCGGAATGAAATACAAAAGGTGGGGGAGTATCCATATTCATCAAGGATACCCACACCTCCATTGTTAGTGACACAGCACAATGCTTCAGAGATTATCCACATGCAACTAACAACGGGCAAAACTGCAATTCAAATTGTAGCTTGCTACAGATCACACACCATGTCCCAGGATCCCCATTCCGCATTTCTGGAAACACTGGGTAACATAAAGTTCCTACAAAACACCCTAATATTGGGTGATTTCAACTACCCAAACATTAACTGGGAGAACTACTCAAGTACTAACTCCCTTGCCCAACATTTCCTAGAATTTATAAACTCAAATGCCCTGGAACAACTGGCCAACATTCCCACCAGAGGTGACAACATATTGGACCTGGTCATCACCAACATGGGTGACTGGTGTTCCACACTGGAGGTCAACCCCTTGCTGGTTAGATCTGAACAAATCACTTTGGGTATCCACATTCCACCCCCACCCCTGGACAAGGAAACCACCGAGAAAAACTTTTCAAAAGCAAACTTCACATTACTTAAGATGGAGGTGGAAAGTTTCAAAGCCCCCATGCTATGGATATATGCTATATACATGCTATGGATGCCATGGATAATGCTTTCCAAGCTGCAAAATCCTTTACTAATGCATTCTATGGGCACCTACAAGAATGCATGGATTATGCTATCCCAAGCAAAACCAAGACTCACTCCTCCAAGAAAAGGAAACCAGTCTGGTGGACCCCTGCCATAAACAAGCTATACAATAGAAGGAGGAAACTAGTACAGAAAAGGGTAAAATCCCAAGAAGGGAAGACATCCCTGATCAGTATCAGCAAGAAACTACGATCGCTCATAAAATCGTCCAAGGCGAGCTTTGAAAGAAAACTTGCCAAGGACTCCAAAAATAACCGCAAGGCATTTTTTAGCTATGTCAAGAATCTAAGTGGCAATGCTCAGAGTTGCTCGGAGTTAGTGCAGAATGGCACAAAATACACTGAACCAACTGATGTTGCCAACATCCTGGCAGACAGGTTCAGTGCAAACTTCACCCACCTCTCACCACCAAAAGAGCCCATAACCATACCAGAAGAATGTAGAGCCCCTGAAATCACAGACACTCAGATTAAAATAGCCCTTTCCAAAGCCAAAAACACAGCATCAATGGGACTGGATGGTGTCCCAGGCTGTGTTCTACATAAGCTCAAAAATTAACTAACCCCTCACCTAAACACACTGTTCAAACTCAGCCTCTCCACAGGCTACGTACCCATAGAGTGGTGCACAGCAAGGGTTATTCCGCTCCACAAAGGTGGAGCCACAACAGACCATGGGAACTATCGCCCTATAAGACAGACCATGGGAACTATCGCCCTATAAGCCTGACTAGCGTGGTCTGCAAGGCTATGGAGCACATCATCATGGAACTCATTAACAGAGACATTGGGAACCTTCAAACACTGGACCCTACACTCTTCGGCTTTGTTAAGGGCAGATCATGCCTCCTAAACCTGGTGGACTTCTTTGAGACAGTTACCAAGGATATAGATGAGGGAAAGGTGGTACACACAGCCTAACTAGACCTTGCAAAGGCCTTCGACACCATTCCCCATTCTAGTATTATAGACAAGCTCACCAGCCTGAACATAATTCCCAATGTCATAAGATAGGTTGCTAAATGGCTCACGGACAGAACCCACATGTGAGAGTTGCTGGAGCTAGGTCTGACTCTAAACTGGTTACAAGTGGCATTCCCCAGGGCTCAGTCCTAGAACCCCTCCTGTTCAGCATATACATCTCAGAGGTATAGACAAGCACATGAGGACTATGGCTGACCATGTTCGCAGACAACTGCAAACTAAGGGCTATAATTGACTCACTGGCTGACACAGACATCCTCCAAAAAGTTCTCACTGAGACGGATCCCTGGTGTCAAAATCATGGCCTCAAGCTAAATGCCAAAAAGTGCATAGTTATTCCCTTTGGAAATAACAAAGTACCTACAAACTACCACATAGGTGGTAGTCCCCTAAATACAGAAAACGTAATAAGGGATCTGGGGACCCAAGTAGATAGTAATCTCACCTTTGATAATCACATTGCCAAAGTGGTTAGAAAATCCTTCTATGTGGCCCACCTAATCACAAAAGGGTTTGCATCCAGATCAAAAGAGGTCATTGTGCCTCTCTACTCATCACTCATCAGACCCATCATAGAGTACAATGCCCCATTTTGGATGTACCTTACAAGACACCTGCAACAGCTGAAAGACCACAAAAGTACCTCACCAAGAGGATCACTGGCCTCAAACAAATGCCCTATGCAGCTTGATTGAAGAAACTCCAGCTGTACTCCGTTGCATACTGTCTGCTCAGAGGTGATCTCTGCCTGACATACAAGGCCATGTCCAACCCAGAGTTGATGGACATGCTCCACCTAAAGAAAACCTTATCCCCTCGAGCCACATGCTCTAGGGATCTAAACCTCACCACAACAATAAATAGGATGTGCTGGAGGGATAGATTCCTGTCCCAGAGATTTTCCATGCTTTGGAACAAGATTCCAGTCTACATTAAACAGAGCTCCTCGCTAGCACTATTCAAGAGAAACCTTGACGAGTGGATGGGAAACAGAAAGTTTACCCTGGGGATCACTTCAATGGCTCTGCTGGACAGAGCCACAGGGAACTAATTTAAGGGGGCAGCGAAAGCCAACACATTCTGGCTAGGCTTATAAATGCCTTTGGGCAGAGAGCCTAGTACCTACCTATGCACCTATGAACCTAGGACACCCTGTCCTCATGAAAGGCCAAAAAAGGAGGGCAAGTCATAAGGGCCTGCAACTCAAGACACTCATCTGGCAGAAGTAAGTGCTAACAAAAGAAAGACTTCCAGGAACAATGTATCAAGAAAACTGAAGCAGCATGCTCAAAAGGAGCCTGAGTCAACTTCTCCAAAACAAAATTAAGACACAAGAGGGGAGGAACAGGCTTCCTGGGAGATCTAATATTAAGGACACCTTTAAGAAATTGTTTAACCTCAAATCTAGAAGCTAAAGGAGGAGAAAATGGTAGACAAGCAGAGACAGCTGATAAGTTGGCCTTATTAGAAGAGCAGGCCAAATCAGCATTGAGCAACTCACACAAATAAGAGACAACCAAAGGAACATCCACAGAAAGTGTGCCCAGGTTACAAGAGAGACATCAATAGAAAACCTGTTCCATTTGGATAAGTAGGATTTCCGAGTAGTGGGCTTCCTGGCCTTTTCAGGACTTGCAGCACATCCTCAGAAAAAAAGGTGGCTGTAAGGAATCATAATCCTGCTACCCACAGTGTCAGTTGAAGTGTAGACAAGTAGGGATGGATGAGAGATCCCTCATCTTGTGTGATTAGATCCACACTGTGAGGTAACTTGTGATGATTTCCCCTGGCTAGATGCAGAAGTAGAGGGAACCTGTGCTGTGGCAGCCAAAAGTGAGTCGCCGACAAGATTTTGGGAGCATCCTATTGAATCCTGAACAGGACTTTCGGAATAAGAGAAAGGGGAAGGAATTCATAAAGAAACACTCCCTTCCAAGAAAATGAGAGGGTGCCCACCATCCACACTAGAGGACCTGGGACTCTGGCACAAAATAGAGGAAGTTGTCTGTTCAGAGGGGAGGCAAAAAGATCCACTTGAGGAGTACACCACTGGTGGATAATGTTCAGAAACACATCCCTGTGAAGCATCCATTCGTGGGACTGAGTTAAGAACCTCCTCAGAGTGTCTGCCACAATGTTCTGACTGGAAGGGATATAAACTGCCTGAAGAATTACTTGATACTTGGCAGCAATATCCCATAACAGAAGTGCCAATCAACAGAGAAGATATGATCTCATTCCTCCCTGTTTGTTGATATACCACATCACTATGGTATTATCTGTGAACACCTTAAGAGACCCTGGAGAGAAAAAGAGGATGAAAGACCTGAAGAGCCAGCAGAAGAGCTCTAATCTCTTTGACATTGATGTTCTCCTTCTGCTGATGGGGTGAACCCTCACTCCTGTATTTTTAGGGAACCAAATGCCTCCCCCCATCCCATGTCTGAAGCATCTGTGAACAATTACTAATAGGGAAGAGGGAAATGAAGAGGGATCCCTGAATTCAGATACAACTGATAAATCCATCAGTGAAGTTCCTGTCTAAGACAAGGAAGAAGAGGAACCACAAAGTCTAGAGGATGTGCATGTTTGAGCCACACTGACTTCAGAAACCACTGAAACTTTCTCATGCGAAGATTAGCCAGAGGGAGCATGGGAATGGTGGATACAATGAAACCCAGAGCTCTCAGAAACTCCCTGACAGTAATAAAAGCCAGAGGAAGAAAAGTGTGAAAGAAAGAAATGAGAGTTAAGGCCTTTGGAGGGGGCAGGGATGCAAGCATTGGCACTGTCTGAATCCTGCAACCCAGAAAAACATGATCCTGAGAAGGAGTCAGAGAAGACTTTTTGAAATTTATAGTGAACCACAGACTGTGAAGAAAGGAAACAGCAAAATGAAGATTTTGCAAAAGGGTCTCTGGAGAGGATGCCTGCATTAACAGATCATCTAAGTAAAGGAAATATTTGGATCCCTTGAAGCATGCAAAAAGCAATCTCAAGAGCAAGGCATTTCGTGAACAGCCATGGGGCAGTGGAAAGGCCAAAGGGGATAGCAGAGAACTGAAAATGCCAGGAAGCAACAGAGAAATGCAAAAACTTTCTAAAAGTGGATGAATTAGAATACAGAGATAAACATCCTTGAGATCCAGAGACAGCATATACGCCTGATGGAGCAAGAGAGGAAACAGAATCTGAAGGGACAACATCCAAAAGGAAGGCATTTTTAGAAATGTGTTTAGACAAAACAGGTCAAGAATAGGTCTCCAAGTGCCCTCTTTTCAGGCCACTAGAAAGAGTCTCGAGTAGAACCCTTTCACCCTTTAGGACACAGGCACCTCTTGAATAGTACTCTGAGTCAAGAGATTTTGAAGAACCTCTGGGAAAAAGAAAAGTTGTTCCTGAGGAAGCTGAGGAATGGCCATAAAAGGAGGATGGGATTTCCACATCATGAAGTACCCCTGATGAATAATCAACAGAGCCTAAAAATCCTGAGTGATCTGAAGCTAAATAGGAAGAGAAAGAGAAATGTAAAGAGACAGATGAATATGGCTGGGAAGAGACCGAGAGTCATATATCATCTGCTTTGTCTGGAAAGGAAAGCTTTGGAGACAATGAAAAGTAAAACCCTCCCTACGCCTCCCACACCCACCTAATTATATATACCAACTCCAGGATCATACCACAGTTGAGAAAAGGGCATGTTGGACATGGGAAAATTTCACCATTTGGGTATTTCATCTTTTGCTATATTTGTCTTGCATAAATGAAATGCTACATGGGCATTGGGATTTATATCTTTATATATATATATATATATATATATATATATATATATATATATATATAGATATATATATATATTTATATATATATATATATATATATATATATATATATCCCATATGGGTCTACTTCATATTATCAAATTCTCACTTACCTGAAAATTACATTCACGAGACGACTTTGACAAAAACGTATTTTAATGAACACACAGATCACAGAAGTTGTAATCTGGCAAAGTAACTTCTTGGCCACCATGAAAAAAAAAAAAAAAAAAAAAAACAAAGCAAATGAAACTCACCCAAGTGGGGGTCTTCACCCCGCACACCTGACACCTCCCCTAACTAAATATACCAACTACAAGATGGCACTATAGTGGGGAAAAGGGTAAAGTTTACCATGCTGGCTAAGTGGTTAGTTTCCCAGAGTACAACTTCGGTGATCCAGGTGTTTGTTAAAATACGTTTTCGGTGAAGGCATCTCATAACTGTAATCTTTGGCTGAGTGAGGATTTGATAATATCAGGTAGACCCCTATATCTCTCTCTATATATATATATATATATATATATATATATATATATATATATGTATATAGGTATTTATAGAGGTATAGATATAGGTATGTATAAAGTTCATCAGGCATGGGGGCCTTGCTGGCCGCATTGGGGATGTGGGAGGGGGGCTTGACCACCTACAAAAAACAAGCTTAAAGGAGAAGAATGGTATTTGCTATTAGGTATCATGGAACTTGCCAAAGTGAGTCTTGAGATTTCATTGGGAAGCCACTTTTAACTATGCCTTTTGTATTTCCCCTTCAGTGCTTCTGTCCCTTTATATATCATGCATTTATCTTTTCTTTTTTTTTTATTATGGTCTCCACATTGTATGAATTTTACCTAATTGCCCCCTAGTCATTTAAACTACACATGCTTGTTTTGATGCATATAGGCAACAAAGAACTGTCAGAAGAGACAGCTGATGTGCCAGGAAGCAGGAATATGGAACTTACAGAGATGTAAAGTCATGTGCACCCCACAAATTCAGGCAAAGAAAATTTCTAAAGCTTCTGACTGTAGTCCGAAGAAAAATAATCAGAAACAATCCAAAAGTAAGCAGAGAAATACTATAACAGGAGGATGAGTATAGTATCTTCAGTAATGCTACTCGAGTCAGTAGACAACACACCAGCAAAGTATTATAGAGTATGATGTGGAGACTAAAGAGATTAGGGGTGGATGGGTAAAGGGTTTGCTTGACAGAAAGTCCTGCTATAGATCAAGACTAGGCTTATTAGTGCAAAAGGATCAGACATCCTCAAAACTGTGATTGGAAATGTGTGGCTTTGCAAACATAGCTGTAAACAAAGTCAGAATAGATACAGCTAATTTAAGCAGAGTAGAGGGGAAAGTGTAGCTATTTGGGTACTAGACTGGTGGGAATTGGACTCCAAGCCCTACAGAGGATGAAACAAGTATGACTGGAAGCTTGGCTAGGTAGTATTTCTAAGCAATGCAAAGAACCTTGGAAGGAGACAATATACAGGATCAAAACATAGAACTATCCCACTTATGGCTAAGGAAAAGGAAGGAATGAGGGGGTGCTTAAGCATTGCTAGGTTCATAAGTGGTTACTAGGGTAACATGAAATGCAAATAAAGGCTGAGGAAATCAACCCTTAGACCACAGGCTGTTAACAGCTCACAGCCTTATTTCTATACACTAATTAGCAGAACATGAGGTGTATCACACTGTGGAAACTCCAAAAGAAGAGGATGAAAGACTAGTATTAGAATAAGAGATATGAGTAAGAACAAGAGGAAGATTTAGTGGTTGAATATAATACTAGGGTGTCTGATCTGTGTGAGCTAAGCTTGGATGTTGTGGTTTACAATGCAGCTAAACAGTGGGTGGTTAACTGAGATCTTGAACAATAAAACATTCATCCATATGGTACAGGATTAAATCAGAAAGGGTACAGTGTGGTCCTAATAATGGTTGAGAGGGTTAGAGGTAGACAAGAGAAATAACCATTAGCTAACAGTAACCATGCCTTTGTGTGAGTTAGAATGGGAAAGAAGGTCAAGGGGTTGTGGAAAAAAGACAATGAAATTGGATCAGGGAGTTGGGCTGTGCTTTAGAAGACAGAGAAAGTTAATCATAAGATGAAGGACTAAAGGAAAATGAAGGAAAATACACAGAATGGGTCAACCCAGCCCTTTGGCATGAAAGGAAAATGACCTGACTATAACCCAGCTACCCATGTTCATATAGTGGCACAGACACTAAAGCAACTGAGCGGGGAGGATGGGAGTGCACAGCCATCACCAGGTCATCCATCCTGGGTAAAGGGTGGTAGCATTTGTCTGACATATTGGTAATAAATGCTGGAGGGAGGATGTGTGTCCTGCAGCAAAAGTCAAAGAGGCACTCATACTGCAAAGAGGAAGTCTGTTTCAAAGGAAGCTATATGCCATAATGAATATGCAATCCCTGTCTGCTAGCTATTGGAAATCTCACAAACTTCACCTCAAAGGTTTGTATTCAGTTGTTTCACTTGACCAACTAACTGTCCGGCTCCCAGCTGCCCATCTGTCACCTCGAATGGATGGATGTGGCTGATGAACCTACAAACAGGGAATGAATAGGCCAGAGGGATCTCATGCCAGAGAGGGGATGAGTCCACCTTTTGTCCCAAATAGGGAGGCATTACTGAGCTGCCTGCACAGTGAACCTATGTGTTGGAGAACTCCCACTTTTATCAGGATGAGTCATGTGCACCCATGGGGGAGCACCGGTGAGCTCCCCACTGGATCAGCTCCCATCCATAAGGAGGAAGAGTGAATGAATGGACTAAGTGGGTAAACAGACAGGAGTTATGCAGCTGGTCAGTGGACTGGAGAGAAGCAAAGAAAGAAGATATGAGTATGAATAAGGATGGAGTGCACATCTATGGATAAGAGATTAAAAAGTAGGCAAAAAATAAAAAATAAAAAAAAGAGGAAAGTCTGTAAGAATACACTGTAATACAAGGTTATTAATTAGAACAAATGAGAGGGCATGCAAGATGTAGAAAGGAAAGAGAGGCAGAGGTATCTATCTGAGTACAACAGTGCAAAAATACAAGCAAAAAGGTAAACAGAAGGTGAGTGAATGAAGCACAGGTGTAAGTCTGAACACAGTTAGTAGACGTTAGCAAGAAGTAGGTAAACTGCAGAAAGAAAGAAAAGAGGGGAAGACAATGTTAGGCTTTTTAAGGCTATGAAGGAGATCATGGAAGATAGGAGAAAACCGAAGTATTGCATGAATTTTTCACCTCTGTCTTCATGAAGGAAAGGGAGTGAAGGGTCCCATGTCAAGTGGTGGGAAAAAAAGATGGATCAGTGAACAGTGACTGGACATCAGGTGGTGAAACAGGAAATGGAGATGGAGTTGGCTTCTTTAAAGAACAAAAAGGACAGAAGGCTTGATGGACTCCATCCTGTGCATGCAGGAATATGGACAGTGTGCTGGCAAATACACTGACAGAGATATTTATCAGCTCATTGGTCTGTATAGAGATGCCTGAGAGCTGGAAGATAACCAATGTTTGAGGAGGGATTGTGAACATTTTGGTGACAAGAATGCCAGTTACTCTTACAAGAGTGGATGAGGAGTTTGTAGAGGAAAACCTGAAGGAAAAAAATAGTTGCTTTCCTAGAGGGCAATAGATACCAGAGACTTGTTGAAATAAGGAGTTTATTTTTGTATGATGATTCAGTTTTACAACAATGATACAGCTAGGATAACATTACAGAGGACTTTTGATAGATACAATGGCCGCAGTGACTGGGGATATGATAAAAACTGGTGAAATTGGTTGCAACATCCTTAATTAGAGCCAAGAAGCTTATGTTCAGGGGGACATTATCAGGTTTAAGGGAACTTGTTATTACTGTACAACATAATTCATTTTTAGGTGGACTTCTTTTCAAATTGTTCATTTTAGACATATCTGAGGGAATACAAGACAAATTCATCCTCTAAGCAAAGGGACACGATAGAAGATGGGATGAAGGCTAACAAAGGACTTTGAAAGACTGACCAGCTGGACAGAAAGGCTGCAGCTAACATGCTTGCAGACAAAAGTAAAGTACTGCACTTTAATCACAGCAACCCTGGAGTAAAATATCAGCTGTAGGAGTGGAGCTGATGCAACAGTGCACTAAAAATGATCTAGACATGTTTAGCACACATATGTAGGTTGGACCTCCTGTAGTCAGAAACATAGTTAGCTCATCTAGCATCCAGTACTACTCCCTGATCTAGTGTCCCTCAAGCAGTAAACTGAAAAGCAAAAAAAGTTAATTTTCTAATCTAGAATTATTCTCTTCTCTCCTTAAAAGGAGGATCTGTGTTCCACCCTCATATCTACACAAAGAGCGTATTCTCTCTTATTAGACACTCTACCCTTCTCTCCTATAGAGGAATGCCAGGTCCTTTGTTTCCCAACCTCATGTGTGTGTGAGATGTAGCCAAAAAATGTTCCTTCTCAAAAAATATAGTAAACTGCTTTCTATATTTGTAGCAACCAGATCCACAGACAAAGAGCTGAAACAAAAGCTAAAAAGAGTAATGGGACACATCCTTAGGGGAAGGATGCCTGAAGCATAGATAACAGTGTCTTCTCTACCATCCCATTGTCAGACAACACTTGCTGTATGCATTTCTGGATACCAGATGGGAAGACAGAGAGTAGGGTGCTAGAAGAAAGCCTTCATAAGGCTGCATGATATCATGAAGAAAGAGTATGATTATCTGTAAAAGAGTTTTCCCTAGAGATTCCAGGGAATAGGAGTATGTCATGTACTCACAAGGCCAGATATGAAGGATCATTCTGAACAAGAAGGATAATGGAGATGGAGAACAGGCAGCTGTATGTGGAAGCCAATGACTTTCTTGATCTGTGTAAATATTTCTTCATGTAGGAAATGTTGGAGCCATTTAACTGATTGTTTGAATGGATGATATAAAAGGAAACAATGAAACCATTCAAAATAGCAAGGAGCACACAGAGAAGGGAGGAGGCAGAAGGTAGTCGAACTTTATTGCCATTTAGACCCTCACCTCGGTGCAGGCTAAAAGAAATAGTATTGCTTCAAGCTCTAATTGCAGACAATACATATAAATATATATAATAAGAAAGAAAAACATTTTAACATTTGACATGACACCAGGACATAATCACGTTTCTTGTATCTTTAACTAGTATTGCACAGAGAAACATATTGCACAGTTGAGAAGAGCACAGAGACTAGAACATTTTCAATTGCACAGAATGTAACTTGTTCTATGAGTTATTGCACAAAAGTAAGAAGCTTACAATGACCTTTTGCACAAGTGAGAAGAACCTAACAGTGGGTTGATTGCACTTTAAAAAATGAGATTTCCTTCAGACTGTGTGGCCACTGACTAGGTGACCTGTTAGCTTGCATTGCTACTCAAGTTTAGTAGTCTGATAGCCTGAGGAAAGAAACTATTTCTGAATCTAGTTGTTTTACAATGTACACTTCTGTAGCGATTGCCCAAAGTTAAGCAGAAGAACAGTCCCTGACCTGGGTGGGTTTGGTCTCTGACAATCTTTTTAGCTCTTCTGAGACATCATGCTGGTCCTGTGTAGATGGAAGTGTGGACTGGTGATACTCTGTCACCTTCACTATCCTTTGGTGAGCCTTACAATCTATATCCTTGCAGTTCCCATAGCATACTATGATATTGTTTGTCAAGAAGCTTTCAATGGTTCCTCTGTAGAAGGTTGTGAAGACTGAAGATGAAAGATTTGCTCTCCTCACCCTAGTTAGGAATTAGAACTGTTGTTGTGCCTTCTTGAGAATATGATTGGTGTTAATGGACCATGTAAAGTCTTTTGAGGCATGCATCCCAAGGAATTTGATGCTCTTCACCCTTTCTACTGTTTCTCCCTTGATCATGAGAGGGGGGTGTGCCTCATTGTTTTTCCTGAAGTCCACTATCACCTCTTTGGTTTTGTTTACTTTCAGAGACAGGTTGTTGTCACACCAGTCAATCAGATGCTTCACCTCCCTGTATGCTGTTTCATCACCATTGTTGACTAAGCCTACTACTGTAGTGTCATTCGCAAATTTGATGATGCAATTTGAGCTGTTCCTAGCTGCACAGTCATAGGTCACCATGGTGAGCAGCAGAGGACTGAGAACACATCCTTGAGGGACTCCCATGCTAAGAGTAGTGCTCTCCGAGGTGTTATTGCCTATGCTCACTCTTTGTGGTCTGTCAATAAGGAAGTCCAAAATCCAGTTACACATGGGAGTGCTGACATCCAAATGAATCAGTTTCTGTATCAGATGTTGGGATATTACTGTGTTAAAGGCAGAGCTGAAATCAATGAAAAATGTCAGTCATAGCAGTTCTTGTTTTCTAGGTAAGCCATGGATGTGTGCAGTGCCAGCGGAATAGCATCTACAGTAGAGCGGTTTGGCCAATAAGCAAACTGAGTGCATCTAGTTCTGCAAGTAGATTTGTTGTTAAGTAGTCTTTGACCAGACTTTCAAAGCACTTGATTACTGTAAAGGTGAGAGCTACTGGGCAATAGTCATTCAGGCTTTCTGGCTGAGGCTTTTTGGTTAGTTTCCCCGAGTAATTTTTTGGAGGTGTACCATGTTGTCAGATGTGCAAATGAGAGTGGAATCATCTGCATATTTTATTAGGATGGCCTGTTGGGTTGATGTATAGAGGATGTTGGTGAAAATGTTAAAGAGGAGGGGACCAAGGATAGAGCCTAGTGGTACACTGGTGGTGAATGGAAAGTAAGGAGAAAGTATGGAGTGCATTTATACTGATTGATACCTAGTGGACAGGTAGCTTTTGAACCACAGAAGGGTGGGCTGAGAGAGACCATGTGAGGAAATCTGAAGTAGAGGTTTGCTGTGACAAACTGCATTAAAGGCTTTAGACAAATCTAGAAATAAGGAAGAGACTAGTTTGCCATTAACTTTATTGACTATATTAGTTAGAAGGACACTGTTATAGGACAGGTCTTGGCCAATATATTTGCCACAGTAAAAAGAAAACCTTTAATTAGGGACTTGGTCTCATTCATTTACATAACTATATATATATATATATATATATATATATATATATATATATATATATATATACACATATATATGTGTGTGTGTGTGTGTGTGTGTGTGTGTGTATATATATATATATAAATATATATATATATATATATATATATATATATATATATATATATATATATATATATATATATATACATACACATATATATATTTGGTTATACTATGCATTCTACCATCTTTACTGTTAATTTAATTGCATCACAACACATCTACAGTTCTGTGAAACACCATTAAGACAGTGTTTTGGAAAAGGGCTGATATGTGATTGTGCCACATTAGACTAGAGTTGATGGATAGAGTTGGAGAAAAATTTTCTTAAAGAAAGGTTATATCATTTGGACATGTTGACCAAACTTATGATGTGTGAGTTTATGGACTGTATGTGCTGGATTATGAAACCGTTACCAATGACACAGGATGATAAGGTTATCTCACTGACATTGTCTTTGAGAAATTTTAATCAAAAGGCTGGTCCCAACCACATTAATCACTTGGCATGCAGAGTTAAGAAACAGGAATGACTGGCCTCAATTCAATGATTCTTTAAGAGCACATTTTTCGTTTTTTTTTATCTGCAGGAAGCAGAGTTACCATTCATGTGGAGTATTCTTTATTCTATGGTAGACAACATTCAGCAGCCTTATATAAGGTGCATGAATATTTGACTCAAATTGCCTTTCCAAAACTGTCATAAGAATAAGCATAATCGCAACAAGTTATGACTCCAGTCACTCCAGTCACAGGTCTTTCTGGACCCCGACTTAAAATATTTTAATTTAAGCCTCTCCACGGGTTACATTCCTGAAGCCTGGAAAACAGCTATTGTAATGCCATTACACAAGACTGGTCCAACCAGTGACCTTGCTAACTATAGACCAATTAGTCTCACTAGCCTCATATGTTAAGCTATGGGGCACATTACTGCAGACTTCATTAATCTGGACATTGAAAATCACTTAACCCTAAACCATCATCAGTTGGCTTTATCAAAGGAAGATGGTGCTTCTTTAACCTCATTAAATTATTTGAATAAGTAATAGAAATAGTGGACAGTGGTTATGCAGTGCATACAGCATATCTAGACCTGGCCAAAGCCTTTGACACTACTCCCCATATAGACATTATTAATCAACTTGTAAATCTGAATATAAATCCTTATATTGTGCAATGGATGTCTAACTGGTTGTCTGACAGAAACCATGTGGTTAAAGGAGCAAGTGCCACTTCGGAAAGCAAAACAGTTACTAGTGGAGTACCACAGGGCTCAGTTTTGGGCCCCTGTTATTTGACAAATATTTCTCAGGCCTTTAGGTAAGCACATCTGGCCAATGGCTAACTAAGTTTGCAGATGACTGTAAACTGGGTGTTGTTATTCAGTCTTCAACTGATTCACAGTTGCTCCATCGCAGCTTAGACCGTGTTAACAATTGATACAAGGAAAATAGACTCAAATTAAATGTAAAAAAATGCAATGTAGTTAATTTTTGTTAAGAAAACAATTTCACTTACCATATGAGGAGATGCAACCCTCTAAACAGACACCCTTGTCATCATCTTCTTCCGGGTGTTCCCGTTAGGGGTTGCCACAGCAGATCACCTGTTTCCATTTCTTCCTGTCCTCTACATCTTGCTTTGTCACACCAACCACCTGCATGTCCTCTCTCACCACATCCATAAACCTTATCTTAGGCCTTCCTCTTTTCCTGTTACCTGGTAGCTTCATACATAGCATCTTTTTCCCAATATACTCAGCATCCCTCCTCAGCACATGTCTAAACCAATGTAATCGTGCCTCTCTGGCTTTGTCTCCAAACCTTCCAACTTGGGCTGACCCTCTAATATACTTATTCCTAATCCTGTCCACCCTCATCACACCCAGTGCAAATCTTAACATCTTTAATTCTGCCACATCCAGCTCTAACTCCTGCCTTTTTGTCAATGCCACTGTCTCCAACCCATATAACATAGCTGGTCTCACCACCCTCTTGTAGACTTTCCCTTTCACTCTTACTGGTACCCGTCTGTCACAAATCACTCCTGATACTCTTCTCCACCCAATCCATCCTGCCTGTACTCTCTTCTTCAAATCTCTTCCACACTCACCATTACTCTGAACTATTGATCCCAAGCATTTAAACTCATCCACCTTCGCCACCTCTACTCCTTACATCCTCACCATTCCTCTGTCCTCCCTCTCATTCACACACATATATTCTGTCTTAGTCCTGCTGACCTTCATTCCTCTTCTCTCTAGAGCATATCTCCATATCTCCAGGGTCTCCTCCACCTGTTCCCTACTCTCACTACAGATCACAATGTCATCTGCAAACATCATAGTCCACGGGGACTCCTGTCTGATCTCGTCTGTCAACCTGTCCATCACCACCCTTGTACGGGATCTAAATATATAACACAACATGAGAGACCTCAGAGGTTCATAATTAAAAAGATCAATGGCAGCAAAAATCTTAGTAATCAGGACTGACTGGCAGACCTTTCTCTGTACTCACCTCTTACAGACTCCTCCATAGAGATTCATGTCTAGTCTTTCCTTCCATGAAAGATCCAGTGTTATTTGGTCTCCTATTCCTTCACAGAACTAAAGATACATCAAATACTTGGTTAGGGAATATAAACCTTCATCAGCAGTTAAATAAGACACATTGGCATTATAGATTCATATCCCAAGGTATCCCTCACCTCTGCAACAAACTTCTACTACTTATCAAGTAGAGTAGCACCCTTGCAACCTTCAAGGTAAACCTGGATAATTGGAGGGGCATCCTGAAATTCTCACCTGGTGTATCCTGTCTTGCCCTCCTTGAGGCTAGAAGGAAAGTTTGAATAAGGTCTTTTGGCTAAGCTTGATATGGTCTGCAGATTGATTGCCTAGTACTGACCTATGAACCTATAAAATAAAAATAAAACTTTTCATAAGTGCTGTGTGTACTCTCTGTACTCTGTCTCCTCTTGGTAGCTCTCTACACTCTTTCATTCTCAACTCGTCTCTCTCTTTTTCTCTTTCTCTGCTGTTCCGTCTCCTCCTCCTTACTGATCTAGCCTTTAGCCTATAAACACATCTTTATAGCTTATACAAATTTATCACTATGTCTTCCCTCCCTGCTCAAACTATGTATCTTCTTGCCTCCCAACCTCCTAAATTCCCCCTTTCTCTTTCTAACAGCTCTATCACATTATCTGACTGCACTCTACCCCTTTATTTTCTCCTTTTTAAAATACTCAATACTCATTCAGTTATTAATTGAAAAGCACAAAACAATCTTTTTCTACTGAACCGCCTTCCTTTCACTTTGCATCTCTACATTACAAGACTGAACTAGAATGGCTTTTCTTTCACAAAGACTGTACTATATCATTAAGACTGTACTATAAGATCATGTGTACCTTAAAAGAATATATTATATTACCTGCTTCTCACATGTCTTACTAACTGTAATTATTACATTTGCACCTTGTTTGTTCATTCAGTATTTGAATTTTGTAACATGGAGCTTTCCTCTCTGGTCCTCCTCTGAAAAGGGGCTTTTTTTGGCCCAGTCAGACTTTCCCAGTAAACAAATGGCAAATAACTAAACAAATAAATAAATAAATGCTTGTTGTCTATAAGGTATTCAGGCATCTTCTTGAAATTCCAGATACTTTAAAAGCATTTATATCACGTTATCGAAAGAAGAAAATAGCGAAAGCTATTTCATTGAACCTAAAATATCTAAACAACATAATATCGAACATTCCTTGGGAAAAAATTTGCTATTCCGAAACACATACATACAACACAAGCACACCTAAAAAACATCAATACACACACATACACTTATAATCCTACAACTAACCCTACACTAAACTATACATATACGACTATCTACTTACCTTAACCTAAACCCTAACCCTAAGGTCCGTCACTATCGCACGCTCACCTAACCCACGCCCTAACCCTAACTCACTTAACCCACCCCTAACCCTAATTCACCTAACCCGTGCCCTAACCCTAACTCACCTAACCCACGCCCTAATCCTAACAACCACACAATCGCACATCTTACCTGAACTCGACCAGTAAATTTCCACCACAGTGCTGAAAATAGCGAAGCAACAGAACCAGCCAATCTAATTCTTTCCCTAGAAAAGAATTCAGTGCTCTGCAGCTTCGCTATTTTCAACGTTCACTCAAAATGGTTAGATATTAGAACATTCAAAGTTTTAAAACTTTGATGTTCTGATATAGACCCTTTTAAAATCCTACAGTTATGACATCAGTGTACTAAATATAATTATTTAAACATCTGCCACTCTTAGGAATATTTATGTGGCCTTAAGTTTTTACCATTAAAACTTGGACAAGTAGTTCACTTGCATATACTTTGGAATCAATATAATCAGCTCTACCTACTATATCACTTGACTGAGAGTGAAACTGTCCATTTTAACATTAGTAATATTAAAAATAAATACTTCTCATCGACTGACTTTAAATATAATTCCAACACATTTTAAAACAGCAGACACAATGTTTACCATGCTCTAAGAGATGTATACAGACTAAATATCTATATAATATTTGCACTCCCTCATATTACGTGTCACATGTCAACACAAAGATATGCTTTTGCTTTTCCTTGGGCTTGTGCAGTGCAAGTGGCTCAGACAATCACAGCTAGCCTGTCACAATACACTAGACTATAAATATGGTCAATCAGTGAAAACAATGAAATCAGAGCATTCACTAAAATTGTGTAATAAGAGCTCGATATAAAAGCAAGTATTAAAAAAAGCTTGGCAAGTAGTAAAAGTGCCATGAATGTAGCAAAATAAAACCCTCCAGAAACACACCAACAGCAGTAGACACTTTGGAGATTTTACCTGGTGCATTTATTTCTTGCACAGGACTTATTAAAAAAAAATCTACTATTTGCTTGTATGCTTCATAACACCCTTAGTGTGCTGTACTGCCTATTACATAATGACCATGTTGTGTTGGTATTATATACTAAGTAGTCTCAGACCCATTATGTCTTAAATAGAACTGATAAAATATATAACCAGTGAAACAGGTTAGGGCTGGTTTAGTGGTTAAGGTCATGTTACTGTTGACACGGACAAACTCCTAAATAACAAAGGCGAAAAGCCACCAGCCGGATAAAATAAAATATATTTAATTTGCTAATAAAACGATAGACTTATAGCAACATAGACTTTAACATTAACAATCAAAAAAATTCACTGAAACGAACAATAGAAATAAGCGCTTTCATTTAAAAAGTTTTAAACTTCATCAGACAATCAGTTGAATTACATCACTTCCTTATATAAGCTTCTCTTTTTTCATGAAAATCCCGCTCACATGGCTACTACAAAATGAGCATGCCCAGTAATGATAAAATGACTGTTTGAAAATATTTCATCTTTCCTCGAATTTGCATTAATAAATGTTTTTATGTTACTAATAGAATTTTATAATTTAAGCTTCCTATAACATTTAACTATATGCTGGATGACTGATCCTATTAACATGTATCATCAAATACATTATAAATCTATCTTTGAATAATACGAATGTCAAAAAATACGGATATCATAGAAATTATAAATCTATATGAACTAATGATATCAGCCTATTTAAGAATAGATCGCTGCCTAAATCTAAAATCCCTCTCCCTTTCCCTAAACCTAAACTTCAGAATGACGCCTAACCCTAAAATTGCCTTCCCCCTCCCTAAATCTAAAGTTTCCCAATCACTCCCTAAACTTAAAATCCCTGTCCCCCTTCCTAATCCTAAAGTCCACACTACATCCATTGTCCTCCCTAAACAAAAAACACCCTGACAGCTTCCCTCCCCCACCTTACCTGGTCCATGAGCACTTCCTTCAGTTCATGTTTTAGGGCATGAGCAGATGATGTGGCAGTTTCTTGGATGAGCTCAAATTCAAGTTTGAGTGTGAGCAGCTGCTCACATGAGGTAACAGCCATTCAAGTCCCTGGCTGCAAGTAAGCGGAATTTGAGCAGCTGGGCTCAAGTGGCTGTAGAACACCCTCTTTTGTTCACTATATAAGTTCACCAGCCAAAAGCTATACACTTATGCTGGTACTCAGTTAGTTGGTGAAAAAAGCATTCTGTAGTTAAATAAATGTTTCTTAGAAACGTGTCAGTGGCTTTCCCAAATGTCCTACTTCCTCAAATAGAATCAGTACAACACACCAAAAACATAAATTATCTATTTCAAGTGGTGACAGGCTACCTTCACCCATTTGTGTGGTGGAATAACACCCTCACACCCCAGATGACAAATAATATAATCAACAGCAAATTCTGCAAAATTTGTAGAAATTACATTTCTCTGGAGTTGCCACAAGCTCCTATTCCGAGAATGATTCACTGAACTGCCATTTTAATAAGTGTTGCTGCACTGTGATAAAGCATTTCACCTTTGAGAAAACAGCATATTTCACAAAATCAGTAACTGGGTCTGGTGTTCATAGGCTATAGCACATATTCATGTGTAGCACATATTGTAATTAGTGCATGAAGTGGCCATATGTAGAGCATGGGTAATTCTCAGACGGTGTTAATGCCTGTAAACAACCTGGATCAATGAATTTGAATATATGTGCTGTGCAGGCTTGCCGTGCTCCTCTAAAACCCCAGCCTTGGTCTTTCTGCATATTAGGGACATAATGTAACCCTTTCTCCATTTCTCTTTGTCCTTTACTAACAGCCTCTTGCACATGTACACAGTCAGTAAAAGACAGTGTTGCACCAGTAGACATGAAAGGTAATCTTTCACCATTTTCAGATTACAGCTTAGTTGTTTTAATAAATGCAGATCACTGTCTCTTACAGTTTATAAATGAATTAGTAGAATTTGCCACAGATAAAAAATATATGCACCAGCGACAGCACAAATTAATATACGTTCCACTCAGAACATATCAATAAGCAATATGCATGTATGTGACAAAAAAGAGCATTAAGAATATCACATTTACCCTAACCCACAGGGACATTTTTAATAATGATTATGACATAATTACTCAGAAAGACATGGACTACAGTAAAACATGAAATATGGTAACTGTTTGTTGTATTTATTTTTATTGTCTTGATTGCTGGGTTACAGATCTGAGCTGAAGTTTTTTTAAGCATGACGTGAGCAAAATTCCATAAAATGTGTACATAGAAATACATTCATGTACTACCCATGCTTATAGTAACAGTGCACACAAATACTATGACTATATTATTAGTAGTATAAAGGTCATTCAACCTTAAATATATTACTTTTTAGAAAATGCCATATTATTAGGAGGGGAAAAATATAAATTATGGTATTAACAGTATATATTCATAGGCATCATCATTTTCTAAACCGCTTATGGTGATGTCATGGTAACAGCAGCAGACCATACTTCCCTAACCCCATGGGTGGTACTAGCTTGTCTTGTGGGATCCCCAGGAATTCATCACAGTGTGACCTCAAAGACCTCTTAACAATCAACCATTCCTGGTACATCTACCATGATCCTCATAAGCTGACAAAATTGCAGTTTATAAACTGACCACTGTCAACACACAAAAGAGCAGGAATGTACACCAAAACCTCAAGACTGTAAAGTGCCTCACTCTGTTTTGGACAGTATTCTCAGCTACCCTGTGAAGCAACCTGTGAAGGAACCTCATTTCTGCAACTGTATGTGTGATTTTTTTTTCTCCCACTACCAAACTCATACCTCTCAACTGTACAGATTTTTGCAGAATGTCCAGATGTTTGCCTCATATTTTGGGTCCCTTTCTCATACAATTGTGGTTTTCTGCCAAATTACTGGCAAATCATTACAGACTGAAGTTAGAAAATAATGACAGACATTTGCGTTTCAGGCTTTATACCCTTCAGAAAATTCATGCTAATGCAAAACCTGTTATTCTATCCACTTTCTAACTTTGTAAGTGCAATATTTAACAATTGTTCCTTTTTTGGGGCCTTTGTCCCACTTTTCTTTATGTCTTTGTTCAGATTTCTTGCTCTAAGAGGTTGAGATGTATACCAAACATCATAAACATAGAAGGGGTGGGAGTATATAATGACCAATCAACAGACAGATTCATCCTGTGACTGATAACCCCCATACGCTATATATATATATATATATATATATATATATATATATATATATATATATATATATATATATATATATACTGTATATTGATATATAGATATAGTATATGTTCCAAAAAACTATTTTTTAATTGCTGAGCCAAAATAGTATGCAAAAACTTTGAAAGAAAATTATTAAGGTTTTCCAATAACAATTCTGCTGTATGCAACCTCCATATATGGTCACTTTATCACAAATGATATGCTCAACAATGCTTTTAGCTATCAGTCCTTATAAATTACCTTGAGTAAATCAATATTACTTTAAAATATGTGCAAAATGTGAAGACTCTGTCCCCGGGATTCATGAACCTTGCGCCAGGCGCCAGCATAGCGTCGGCGTTATAACGCCAAATATGGCTGCTGAGCAATTCAGGTATGAATGAATTCCACGTGCACTACCGGCGTGCGCCAGACCGTCTCCGCCCCCGGCGTAGGTATGCAAAACACACTGTGTGCGGTATTGCACCATGCAAATGAGGGCAAATAGCGATCCACGGCGGCGAGGCGAAGCGTAAGACGGCAATGTAAACCAAAAAAAACGGTTTACATTTACCCAAACATACCGGAGGAGTAACGGAAGGCTGTCAAAGTCAGGTATCATATAGGTGCAATATGCCAATGTGGAAAGGCACCGAGAATGTCCAAAGAAAATATGCACAAAATGTAAAAAATGACATAAATGGCACGCGTAGAAAGAACAGCAGACCCCGGATATGTGCACAGAAGTTGCAAAGCAATGAAATAATATGACAATGTCCTAAAAGAGCAGTATAACGCACATCAGCTGCACAGCCACCACACACCATAGTATGTATGTAAAGCTTCAACCCCAGCGCAATGGTTGTCAAGGAGTGGTGGCGGTGTTCGCCGTAACCATGTATTAGTAGTCAATTCCATGCAAATGAGGCAGATAATAGTGAATCGCAAAAACGGCGCCGGCGTAAGGATGGAGCAAACGGCGTAGCGGTACTACACCGAGGAGTGGCCTACACGAGATACATGTCAACCACAGAGGGGTGTGCCACTGTAGGAGGAAGGATATTGGAGGTCAGCAAATCTGGGCTGTACAATGCACATCACAGCATCAGGACTGGCGTGTTAGGAAATAGATGCGCTGAGAGTACAGATGCATGTGCACGAGGATGACTACGTTCCCTAAACCAGTCATGTGACGGCCTCACCGTCAACAACCACGGATATAGGAAGGTAATGCGGAGAATACGAGGAAATGCGGAAGCAGTGTAAATGGAGCCGTAATGAGCAATCAACACCAATCAATGCAGGAAGGGCAAACGCTGGCAGCTGATAACTCTGCATGCAGACTCCTGCATAACGGGAAAGGGGAGGCATATGAGTGCAAAGATAGTAGGGGATGTAGTAGAAATGCAAAGAGCAAAGAACCGAAATAGCACAGCCAAGTACAGAGGTAGCATAACTGCGGCTGCAGATAAAATGCATCATATGCCATGTGCCTGCAGGATGCAGTAATGTAAGATGCAAGGCCAAGGCAATGCAGGCAACTGTAATGTAACACTACAGGCAGTACCGTTGCAGTTGCAACCGTAAAACCACGGAAATAATCCATGGATACGGCTGCACAGACACACCCAATGACATCACCGGGTATACAGCACAACAGTATTAAATGTGAATGCACACAACACACAGCGATTTCCCAAACGCCGCACCGTAGGGTGTAAACAGACGGGAACTTTTAATATGTATATGCTGGGTGCCGCCGTACGTGATGCATAGGTATGTGGCAGAGACAGACGGAGTTGCGGAGGGTGGTGCCGACAACTACCGCCGGCCTCACAGGAGAAGGAGAGTGTTCAGACCACGGGTGACCTACCAGGGCTGCGAGACCTGGAGATAGTAGAGCTACAGGGTGGACAGGGACACGTTACAGCAAATAGTGGAGCTGTGCCGGCCACGCCTGAGAACAAGAGACAACAGAGGGGAGCCCATCCCAGTGGACACAAAGGTATGTGTGAGCTTGCGAATACTGGCTACAGGTACCTTTCAAAGGCCCACCGGGGACATAATGGGCATCTCACAGGCTTCAGCATCCAGGGTACTACACCAGTTCCTGGATGCCATGTTACCACATGCCCATGAGCACATACATTTCCCCACATCTCAGGAGGAGTTGGCTAGCAATATGCGCCGCTTCCACCGTGTGGCACAATACCCAGAGGTCCTGGGTGCGATAGACTGTACGCACATAGAAATTAAGTCACCACCCGGGGAGCAGGGTAGTCCCTACATAAACCGCAAGGGATACCCTCCATCAATTGCCAGGTCGTGTGCAATGCGCAGGGCATTATCATGGATGTGTGTGCTGGCAGCCCTGGAAGCTACCACGACTCCCATATCTGGCATGCTTCACAGCTGTATCAGGTATTCGCCAGGGGGGACATCACACAAGGTCACCTTGTGGGGGATGCTGGCTACGCACTGGAGCCGTGGTTGATGACACCCATCAGAAATGCACACACACACATGCAAGAACGCCATAATGAGGCACACGCACAAACGAGAATAATCATAGAGCGTGTGTTCGATGTTGAAATCACGGTTCCGGTGCTTGGATACATCCGTGGAGCCTTGCAGTACTCTCCAGGCACAAGTGCCCACATATTCATAGTATGTTGTATGCTACACAATATGATTCTGCGGAAACAGCTGCTGCAGGGACATAATGCCGGAGGGCCACCAAGCCCGCCACAACTGCCAGGGCAAGCACAGGCACAGGGCGTTCAGCGCCATGGACACACTGAGCCAGCCCCAGTAGGTAGACAGAGGCGCACCCAATATGCCTACGCCCTGGCAAAGAGGGAACGCATAGCACATACATTGACAGTGTAGGCCCCATGGACTGACACCTCCTGACCTGCACACACAGTAAAATGGACGCCACACAAACATGTCCGCCGTAATGTGTACCGTATGTGCGGACGTATGTGTGACTCCAACAAAGGCACCGCCCAAACACTGCACACCCAATAGCCAACAGAGCATGGAACGCCAACACCTCAACGCCGGTTCTACAGCACATGGCGTAGCCGTATGCTGCCACTATCGCCGCAAGTCGACCACATATGTACTCATGTGCATACACAGATACGGAAATACATATCAGTACACATGTAGAAATATATGTACGCATACACAGATATAAAGTACAACAGGGTAATATGGAACCCAGGGATGCAAGTTCACAGATAAGTAAGACGCGAAATCACCACATAGTAAACATAGTGACCGACAACCAGATCATCCTGGAGGGTGGGCAGAGCAGGTAACGCTAGCCATGGAAATGTTAACCTGCATCAATACATATCCGCGTGTCGGGATGGTCACCAGTCCATGGTACAGTAACGGGATATGTGTAGGGTTACCACCTGTCCCACGTTGTGAGGGACAGTCCCCCTTTGTGCAGTTGTGTCCTGCAAAACATTGACAAAATGGCAAATCTCTTGAGATTGTAGGACAAAACTATTTCCTATATTTTCTTTATTAGTTGCATAAAACAGTTATTTTGTAGAAGAAACATCTAAATATTATAATAAACAGAATAAGCAACTGTAATGCTACAAGTTTGTATTCTGGCAAAAAAGTGAATTGCTGTCCTTTGTACTGGCCGTGGGTATGTGTTGGCATGCAAAATCTGACGTTTCTACAAAAAATGGCCCACTTTGGGCATTTGAAAAGGTGGCAACCCTATATATAAAGCGTGTCATATCCATAGGATATGAGTGCGAGATACACGCCGCCACCGCGATGCGGCCAACGAGGTATTGTGTTCAACCGTCGGTGCGAAGCAGAAAGCATACCAGTGAAGTGTACGACATTATGAGGAACGCACCTCATTTGGGGTGTAAAACAGTTCATGTTCCTCGCAGTTCCTCCAAGTTCCACATTGAAAATGTCTGTCAAACATCCATTGTTAGGAATGTATATAAATGACATCCTGGTAAATAGAATGTACTCATAGTAATTCATTAAAGGTTCTTCACTGTAAGTAAATCAGCATATTATAATCAACCTATGACCTACTTAGCTGAAGTTGTCACTATGCCATTACTATGTGTTCCACATTATGCCCATTTGTTTCACATTACTACTGTGTGTGTTCCTCACTCTGGAAATAGAAGGTTGACAGCCATGGCGGCAATATGTGTATGTGTGAGGTGAGGTTGTCGTGTGTTCCGCTGTGTGTGTGTAATGTGTGTGCCAGTGTAAAATGTGTATGTAGATGACATGTCACAGGCGGAGTGTAATAACAGGCGAGGCATACAGTACAGGAACCATAGGCGTATGTACAGCAGTACCCACAAAGTAGTACTGACATCTCCTCAGTGGCTATGCACGTGGCGACGTAAAACGATGCAAAGCGGAAATGTCCCAAAGTGTACCACAGGGCCATAGCCAACAGGAGATGCAAAGGACGCATGTACAAACCATGACCGTATGTATGGCGGACATAAGGTAGACTCCACACGGTCCGTCGGCAACGTTACACAGCATCAGGCATGTACGGCGAAAATACGAATGTGCTATCCCGGCACCGATCGTGAACACTTACGGTCCCGTAAATACCGCGGTGTGTTCCACGACCGTGAAGTAAGCAAGCGGCACATGAATAGGAGGCTACCGGTAGCATACAGGCCGCCCCAAGTATAGCACCACATTCACCATAACTATCAGCGACAAAATGCCAATGGATAGTAGGCACGGACGAACATCCGCAGATATATAACTGATGTGAAGGAGGAATACGTGCAGGAAGCACACATGCAGGCGATACCAACAGCACACGACATCAACAAAACAAACATTCCCGGAACAACAGACAGGTAACCTGCAGCTCCCCAAGCAGGGATGGAGCACACACACAAGCATATCTGGTATGTATAAATGCAAGACTCACACCCGCACTGGCCACCCACATCCGCAGATATACCCCATTGCACATATCAAAGGGATAACAGCTAAAACCGTAGCAAACACATACAGGCAGTCAATGACAGCGGCATACCCACAACAAGCTCGTGGGAAACACTAGCAGCGGCTGATGCATCCTTGCATCCGCTGTGTACAGGAAAATAACAGCTATGTTACACATCTGAATGCACAACGCCATCGACAGACGCCGCCAGGACACGGAGACCCACATGTCGAACACAATACCATACCCAACACACACAATCCACGGCTAACACCACAGCGAAATGTACCCGACACCACACATAGCGGATGCAGTCACACAAACATGATACAATACATACCACCCTCACGAAGGTATTGCAAATAACCAACGGCCACACGAGGAAAGAACCATGGCCTAGTGCCAGCCAGAACGAACGAAAAGGAGGGGATCACCGCTGTTATGCGCATAAGTACACACCGAGGAACAGCTATTGGCCTGATTAACCCACATGCCTCAGGTGACGACGAATATAAGGAAGACTCCCTGGATATTCAAACCGTATGTTCATACCAAACAAACAGGAATACAGAAGGAGAAACAAGGAAATAGAGACGAACGCAGAACCAAAGGCCAGAAAGGTATGTCGAACCCACGACATGTACTGGTGTGTAACGCACGATACGTATGACGAATCTGTACAGTATGTGAACGGTGTGTGTAGGTAAAGATACCTGTCCATCAGGCAGAGAGAGGTGAAGGTTGGATATGTAATGCTAAAACGCGCAGCATACCAACGACTGTGGACAACGTGTGCACAGCAGTGGGACAACATGTACACACCCGGGATAACCCCAGGTTCGGCTTGCCACCTTTTCAAATGGCCAAAGTGGGAAATCTTCGGGACACACATCAGATGTTACAGGTGGACACATACCCATGGTCAGTACAAAGGTTAGAACTGTACTCTTTTGCATAAAGAAAAGTGTAGTCTTGTAGCAGTTAAGTTGCTTATTGTGTGTCTTGTAACATTTAGGAATGTACATACATAAATAACTATGTTATGCAACTCTTACATAAAATGGGATATAGTGATGTCCTACAATCTCAGGACATTTGCCATTTGTAATATATTTTGTCAGGACACAACTGCCCAAAGAGGGACTGTCCCTTGCAAAGTGGCACAGGTGGTAACCCTACCCCAGGTCTGCCATAGGGGTTGCAAACACAGAACAATGCCACCACCCACGCTGATGCTGGCAGTGGATATCCAACAATGAAGTGCCACAGCAGGATAGGACATGTATGTATAGTGTCACAGCACACATGTGCATGGGCATATACCGTCGATGTCATACGGAATGTGCACGACGACGCACGTATCCCACGCAGTAGGGGCGACTATGTCAATTATGTGTAATGCAAAGCTGTCATGATGGATATGTTCACAAATCATAGACAGTATCACAGGCATAGCATGCATGATGGAGGGATGGCCTAATGTTATGTACATACACAAGATATGTATGGCCTGCACATATGGGACAATGTAGTAGCAGAATAGGTACCCGAAATGAAGGGAACAGCAAGTAACCATGTCCAAACATTCCATAGCAGGTGCAATGTGTGCCACAATGATGTCCAGCAGGGCCGTGTGTAAACACATGTGCAATGTACACAGTACTGACACCCACCCCCCATGGTAGTGTCCACTGAACGGCAGAAGTGGATGTCAACTGTCATGTCTATACAGTACGTCCGCTGTGTTGGTACCATGGGTCTGTGTCACCCTACCAGCAAGGGAGCTATCACATGACTAGTGACACAGTGTGCCCCTGTGGGATGTGCACAGGACCTATGTCCCACAGCACGGTGTGTGTCCAGTCTGTGGATGTCACACAGACGCCCGGGCCGAGCAATGTGGCATGTGTGCACACATGCAGGACTGCTCCTCCCACCCTGCCCACTGCAAACGCCATGTAGGAGTACTAAATGCATCAGTACTGCGGAGAACATAGCCCATGGCAGAGTAGATTACACCCCTGTGTTAGTGGCATGCAGGTGAGTACAGATGTGTTACATGACTGTCATTTGCATATGTAAACTGTCTGAGCCAGGTAGAGAGCACCGCATGACTATACTGAGACATGTAACGTTGTATCCATTGTGTAAGGTACACCACACATGTGTTATTGTAACACGGCCTGCGTGTACATGTGTGTATGGCACTGGTACAAGGGCACCCAAGGTATCAGCTAGACATATGGTCCAGAAATGCGTGGTCCTGCACATGTGTACCCACGCCATGGTGTAATATGGCAACCACAGCACCATGTGGGCCATGTGTGTGTGTACATCAACCATGTACAACGTGATATGCCTGTATAGGGACAGTATCCATGTGATACACACCGCATGACTGTCAGTATGCAAAGGTGATGTGTATGCACTATGTGTGATGTAACTGATGCAATGATATCTACATGATATATCTGCCACACTGACACCTGTATGGGTGTCAGCAACATGAGTAGGATGAGCTAGAATGCTGCCAGGTATGTAGAAGTGGTATATGTAGGCATGTACAGTACTGTGTGACAGCAGGTAGTGTACGTATGCAAATACTGAGCATGAGGGGCCACATGTCTGAGGACGTGCAATGTCAGACGGCCCTGACTTGTTGTAGTTAGCATGATATGCCTGCACCACTGTGTGAACTGTACAGAAGGCACATGGCGTAACATCCCGATACATAGGGTACGATGTGATGCTGGATGTACACTGGCAATAGCATAAAGTGGAATGGTGCTGAAGGGCAAAGAGCGGATCATGTCTGATGTGATACCCTCTGTACCACCCCAACCACCCATGCAATAATATGACAGGTGGCCAGCATGGGATGTGGTGTGCTGTGGCACAGAAGCCCAACAAGGGTGCCAGGAAAGGCATGCAGGTAGTCAATGAGTGTGTGAAGCATGTATGTCAAGATGTGGCCCACTGCCATACTGAATGGCCCAGTCATGGGTGTAGAGATGCAGCCCCATATGTGCAATGCAGTACCATCCATGTGTAGTGTGATAGATGTGGTAGTGTGGTGGTCAGGGTGCACAACGACATGAATGGGCTAGCAGTCACTGACGCAGTGCTGCTGCAGAGACATGTAACAGCCAGGTTGGCGGATACAACAACCACGGCGGTTTGAGGTGACATTGGGACTGTGTTCCCGGACATAACATGTGCATGGCAGTACTATGTATGTGTCCACAGGGTTAATACAATGTCCAGCCAAGGATTGGAACCCTGTAGTGAGTGAGAGTGTGTATTGTTGGTAGGTACCCCATTGGCAGGCACGATGACAGCAACATCTGTGTCGCCAATGCCTGCATGACCGTGGTATGCTGCATTGAATGTGGATGTAGTCAAACAGCAGAGACATACCACCACACTGCGTGAGGGCCCACACTGCAATGTCTGGCAGTCATGTGTAGGTAGCTAGCTGTGGGGTATGTCATGCACCATCAGGACACACCATGACTGTCAAGTGACACACAACACACAGGTGAACATAACTACCGTGCAACAGCCTGCACATGTGCCCATACAGCACGTGTGCATGGAACAGGAATACCACTGTGGCGTCTGTGAAAAGGCCAGTACCACCATGTCTCAGTGTGGAATAGCATGGTCCCTACCAGTGTGTAAATGTAGCAGAAGTGCACTGTGATCAGTGTTGGCATAGGCACGTGGACTGTCCATCGTGACGGGTGCCATGCCATCAACTACCACTGTCAGTGGATGTCAGTAATACCGGCTGTAGTGTGTATGTACCATGCATGCTGCTATGGTTGTGTGTTTAGGGTGTGGCTAGCAGGGATGGTAAGCATGGCTGTTCAGCGAACAGAGGGCGGAGGTGTGTAGGCCTAGCACACAGACACATGGAGGTTTGGTGCATGCTGAGGGTAGTGTAGGTATGGTATGTGTCGTAATGTGTCACCCAGCTATGCGTACTGCATGGCCAAGCATGTGTGGGTACATGGGAGTCCATACTAGGGAAGGGAGGGGTTGCTGGCAATACATAGCAGTAGCAACTGTCCTAGGTGCAATGTACAGTATGCCAACCCGACCGGCATGTAACCTGTGGTGTACAGTGTATTCACTGTCGCCTGTCACAATGTGCGTAGCGGCCACGAACATGGGTATCTGAACATGGACTACCTATGATGCAATGTGTCATGGGAATATACAGTATGTGTGTAAATCATGGTGTGGTGTGGGAACCACCCACCCGTGTGTGTTGCAGTCCAGGTATGTGCCTGGGAGGTATGACCTGTGTACAATCTGGACTGGCAGGTGTGCCGTAGGGCATGGAGGCAGGTCCCAGGCACTGCAGATAAATGACATGTGTGCTGTACTGTGTGTGCAGTGCTAGTGTACAGCACAGTGGAGGGTGTAAGCATTGTCACACATCACTGCATGCTGTGCCTACCTGTGACAGCCCTGCCGGAGACAGACATGTGACACCGCTGCACAGGCAGCATAGCATGTGAAGATGTACATGTGGGCTGCACACCTTAGGCAGATGTCCACACGCCATGTGTGCCACGGTAGTGTGGTTGAACACGACTATCAGACTGGACAAACAGCACATGCCTGCATAACAACAGTATGACCATAGTCAACAGTCCCAGTGACAGAGTAGGCCAATGTAGACTATCCCTGCATGCAGACCACTGGCTACTGGACACCTGGCTAGACACACACCTGGAGGGTTAATTCACCATTGAGCCATCACATGTCCAAGTCCATGTGGGCCGTACAATGTCATCACAGGGTGGTCACAATAGCAGGTGGCAAGGCAGACACGGTGTACCAGGTGATGTGTCGTGTGCATATGTCGACTAGCACAGCCGTTCACATGTCTGCAACATACTGGTGCACAATGTATACTGTTACATGATGAATGGAACTGCACTGTCACCCACTACAAGTCCATCTGACACAGGTGTGTTGTGACTGGTGTAACCCATGTTTGCACAGGATACACACTGCTGTTGTAGGCAGCCATGCTGGTGGCCACCAGTGATATATGCAGTGGTCATACAGACATACCGTACACAGTGTTCATGCAGGAATGTCCATTGTCGTGGACGATGCGCCGCTATGTGAATGTAGGTGTTTGTTGTGAATGTCACACATCCAGAAGACACCATCTGGTGCAGTCATGGTTGTCAACACCGGTACACACAGCCACAGCAGTCAGAACCCAGTCCTGACAATGTGTGTCAGTCACCCTCGCACTGTGTGACATATGTGCACATGGCGGAACACCTCCCACTGTCATCTAAGCTGGCTACATGATGGCTGGAATGTGCTGTAGAAATGTACAATGCTGGTAGCCGAATGAAGTACCTGGAATCAGACACAGTACGCTATGTCAGCCATGTAAACCATGCACAACAATGACCGCCCAACAGACACAAACAATGCATTGACACATGGAACATGTGCACATGACAACCCCCAATGAGGTATGTTGCACATATTGATGTACAATTGTCATCTATGGCCATAGCATGGATGCAGACACACATACTCCACAGGTAGTACCATGTGATGTAGGTAGGGGGCATTGCTCGTACATGTCACAGTAGATGTCCCACACATGTCCTGCATAGCCGCCATGTAGGGTAGCTGTGGTATGTGACCACTGGACATGCCGATACAAATTACCATGTCCCACAGGAGATGTGTTAGGTGTGTACCACATGTGACGTGCTGACAACAAGCTGCGATGTGTATGGCTGCCGGTGTACCTGTGTGACAATGTCTGTGATGGGTGCAAAGGCACATAGTATCATATTGCATGCACACAAGCCCCACATAGGTGCATAGCCTGAACATACAGTACAAGGAGTGTGTGGGATGATAGCAACCCACAGGTGGAGATGGGTACGGACGGCAGCCCACAACCACATGTGTGTGTACAGTGTTCACGTCCACGACACATGAGCATCTGAGAGGCTAGCGTCACAGCTGTACAGGGTCGCATGCATATATGTTCAGCAACATCCCTGTATGTCCCACCACTGGCCCGTGGACCGATGGACACCAACCAAATGTGCAGATATGAGATGTGCACAGCACATCACAGATGCCTACCGTAGAACAGGCCTACCATGTAGACATGTGCACAGTAGGTCTGCGCCACCTGCAGTCAAACACGTTAGGTGCCAAACCACACCAATAGTCCAGGCAATGACACAGATGGACGGCATGCCTGTGTGTATGTATGTTCGTGAATGCCTCCAGCATAGCAATATAGCTGTGTCACCGTTGTGAACAACAATATGAATGGGTTGTATGTGTGAGGGGTGCATCATATGTGTATGGTCAGATCGACGATACCATCAGTGGGCCTGCTATGTGAACATCCCTGTCCCCATACATGGATACCTCTGCTGAGCCCAACACCACATTCACAGAGGGAGGGATGGCGGTGTGTAGTGCAGCAGCAGACATGTGGGTGGCAGGGATGTACACATATGTGTTACCCACATCAGTTCAGGCAGCCATCCATGTGCATGGGATAGTGGTGTGTCCACATACAGCACTGTGTCGATCAATATCCCAGCACATAGCACCTGCCAGGGCTACAGTGTATGCATGGATGTGTGATACCTGCATGCACCAGACACACCCTCAACAAGCAGTGTACAGCATACCGCCGAGGACAGTGTCCACACCATGGTGATAAACATGTTGAATGTCCATATTCACACAGCTATGACATATGCAATGGACAGCTACCCTGCCAATACCGCCAACCCCAGGTGGATCACACCCAGTGCCATGTATGTGGCATACCCTGCCATATCATGCAGAGCTGACCAGCAAGGCTGCATGAGCTATCACAGTCCCACATGGTGCAATGGACAAAAGGCACTCTCACTATCAACCATACACAGCAGTAATGTGGCGGCGATGCACCCTGTCATGTTACAGGTGCTGTGTGATGCTCTGCACAATGTGTGTGTGTACATGCTATGCATGGCCTTTCCTGCTAATGTGTCATGGTTACACATTGCTCCATGTGTATCACATATGCAACACAGGTGAGCTGTGGCAAGTTGTCCAGCACCCGTACAGTGCTGTGTGGAAGTACATGGTACAACACATGCATGTGCAGGTGTCCATGTGTATGTGTACAGTGCCACTGCTGACGTTCACAATGGACACAGATGTGATGTGTACTGACATATACACAGCGTCCAGGTGAACAGTACCACAGACGTCACATGGGGACCTATGCCAACTGATATGGACATAGGTGCAGCCAGGTACACATGTCCATGGCAGGCTAACATCTACATGGTGCATGTACAGTGTGATGGGGTGGCACACAGATATGATGTGACACCCAGTGCTCAATGGTGTGAAGCCAGAACATCGGCTGTGTCACTGCCACGATGCCCTTCACAGATCACTGTGCAGATGTCGTACATGTCATAGCAATGTATTTCCAACAGTATGCCAGCACAGCAGTGTGAATGTGACCTGCCACCATCATTATGTCTTCCAGATAATGCCACATTCCCGTCTTCCACCATTCAGCCGACAGGAGGAGGAGGTGATCATTCCATACCTCCATGGCAACCACGCCGCCCTATTTAGCCATGTGCCACAGCAGGCACAGGAACGGCAGGAGATGTGGGAGGAGATGTGCAGGAGGGTGAACAGCATGGACGTAAACAACCGCAGATATCAACAAATCCGCAGGCACTGCACAGACCTGATCCGGCATGCAAGACAGCGTGCCGCTGCAATCGCCAGGCAACAACGTGGGACAGGTGGTGGGCCACCAACCCAGCCCCCACTCACAGCCACGGAGGAGCTCCTGGCCAGTCTGGGGACACCCACGGAAGAACACGCAGAAACACTTGCATCCATCGTGGAGGTGGGTGTCTCCCGACATGTGTCTGGAGCCGCTTGGTAAGTCAGTGTTGCATGCTTGCATGATAGGCGATCGGGTGTGGGTGTCATAGTACAACACATGATATAGCAATACATGCCAGGTATATGGCCACACAAGATGCAAACCATAGTATGCTATGTTGTGTTAGCAGACATGTGCATAGCACATGCTACCACACACATGCATGATGTGAGATGCACAGTGCTGACTGTGGAGATAGTAATGGCTAATGTGTATACCTTTGTGCAATGCCTTTACAGGTACGTCTGGCATGTCGCAAGGACAAGGGTCTGTTGCAGGTAAGTCTGTTGCTAGTCAAAGGCATGTTCTGCTGTATTGATATTCCCCATGTGTCTAGGCATGACATGCTCACCTGTGTGTGCCCCAGTCACGGTATACAGCTCGCACCACCTGACACACACAACACCCATGTACAGTAGATACACCCGTTAGCGTAGAGTGCTATGACACCACACAACCTATTGGTGTGTTACGTGCAGTCAGCTATGCATACAATGGTGTAGGTGTTACACAATGGCTGCATGTGTAGTATGCATTGGTATGCCAGTGCAGTATGCACACAGTACCACATAGTGAGCTGTGATCTGCCAGAGCACAGGTGTTACCAATGTGACCCATGCCCCTGCATCGGGTGCACACGCTAGACATGGCACATGCCATGTCCCATGCACGGATGTCTGGCTGCAGCATTGTCACACCATGACATGACCTATGCACAACATAGCAGACATCCACACTGTCAGCATATCCGAATAAAATGTGACACCTCACACTCCTATGGTTGTATGTCACATGGGCCACCACAGGCCATGTGCACGATGTCTACCACACACAATAGTCAATGACTCAGACAGACAAGGCCATGGTTGATACCTACAGGCATGTTGCCACACAGCACATCCACAGTGGGTACTCACCGTTGCACCCTGTACACACATAGTGGGTTCATCACTGTAGTGGACACCCTGGACATCCAATGTAGTACACCAGTGACATGGAACGCCTCTCCACAGCTACTACAGGTGCCTCCAATGTCCACCATATACGAGCTGCTGAGCATCTGAACTGACTTATAGACATGGGAATGTAATGCGTCCAGGACACGCATCGCACAGACACATAGCTGTGTCCTGCTACTGTGCAGTGGCACAGAGCCCGCGACTACACACTGTACAGCTATGCACACAGCTCACAGCAACGCACCTGCACAGACATCACTGTTACCCAAACATTGTACCCGTAGCCTGAACACATAACACTCCCCCGGGACAGCCATTGTGATGTGGTGCATGTGGGTCACCATCGCCACATGTCCACATGATACCGCACATGTTTGCGTGTACATTACATACTGTCGGCAGCCATGTGTACTCTCAACTCGCCCGCGGCCACACGGTGTATCACGCTGATGCATGCAAACTACCATGAATGTGTGTACTGCATGCCTACTAAATGACACCTGCCTGTTGTACTGTCCCCACCAGGGCAGTGTACATACTGCCACTATGAATGTCTGGTCTGCATTCACTGGTCTGTGTTGTGTGAATGCTGCATGCCACCTGCATTATCACATGCATGCTGTCTGTGTGTGTGTGTGTGTGTGTGTGTGTGTGTGTGTGTGTGTGTGTGGGTGTGTGTGTGTCTGTATTGTAACCGATGGTATGTCTTTGTATTGACAGGTGCTGTAGGTGAGTTCCCCTCCTGCGGTCAATCTGATGCTAGTGTCCCCACAGATACTAGTGGTGATGACCATGTGCATGAGGCACAGGCAGGGTCGTCACAGGCAGACTCTGTGCCACTGGAGAACATCACACATATGTCCCTTTCATCCCCGCACACGGTTCAGATGCAGACACATACCCCAACACCGTTGCCCATAGATGACGGTCAGTCAGCGTCTGTTGTCCCCGAGCAGGAATGTGTGGTGGCTGCAGAAGGTGTGGGTACACACGATGTTGCCAGTGTAAGGACTGGTGCAGTGCCACGCAGGCATGTGGCAGGTGCTGCTCGTAGAGGGAGCACCGCTAGACACACACCTGCCGTACAGGGTGCAGCAGCTGGTATAACCAGATGCATGTTCCAGACTGTAATGGCGGTGCAGGCACGCGTCAACGGCAGAACCAGGAAGGGCAGAGGCTGCAGAGGTCCACAATCCGTACCCTGAATGACAACATCCAGGCATTGGCGAATGCACAACAGCATCTTGCCGATGTTCTGATAGGAGATTGGGTGACATGGCTGGTATCCTCGACCGAGGCATGGCCATCCTTGAGCGCGGCGCAGTCCGCAGGAACACCAGGTAGGGTGAGGCATAGGGCAAGGGTGTGTGCCAGCAACACCACTTGCTGCAGGTCAGCGCAGCGCGCCACCTCCCATGCCCACCCAGACAGTGCTGGTAGCAGCAGCACTGCAGCTGCTACTACACCATCCACACCAGGACAGAGCAGGCCACGGACGCGGCCCTGACGGCCCCGTAAGCACGCTTCCAGCGGACATGTGACATCGGAGAGTGGACAGTCCGTACCTCCACCCGTCGCGTCTGCGACCCCAGGCTGCCGCCGGTCAGGTCACCGCCCGCAGACTCAGTGAGCCGTAACACCTGCACTGTACAGTCAGGGGCTGCAAAGCATACCCCGTGAAGGCATCACAGATGACTGAACTGTGTACACACACACCCACACACAGCAGACACAACTGTAGGGCTCCACCACACCCACATGCAATCTACATAGTCATGCCCACTCAATGCACTGGCCCTTACACACACACATGATGTCATCCATTGGTACAGCCCATGCCTGTGGCACACATATCACCCTGTGCATATGATGAAGTCTCTGCCGCATAACTGTGAGCTACACCATCACTGCACGGTTAAGCTAACATATTCTGATGCACAGGGTGGACACGATAGTGACAGGTGTATGTGATACCTGTGTCCGCATAGTACGTGATGTGTATGTTGTGGTGTGTGTGTATGGCTGGTGACAGGTATGTATGTGATGTGGGTTGTGCACGGACATCATGCAGCAGACATACCATGCAGGACAGGTGCAGCATTCATTGATATGTGTACACAGTATGTGTGGTGGTTACATGTGTAGCACCATGTCGGTGCAGTTAACCCGTATGATACTGATGGTGTACTTGCACGTGCCTACTGGGAGCACTGTAATTAGTTCCCCATGTGTAGTGGTGGGGTACCCACAGGCATGTCTGGCAACATCAGCATAGCGCAGTTACCCGCATCCAGCATGGACCCCTACATAGGTACATAGGCCATTACGAACGTAACAGGATATGTGCCCTACGACATGTGTGGACCTAGCATGACTGTGTGTGGCCTAACACCCTCAGGATGGGGATGCCATATCCATCAGTCCCCAGTCCCTGGTCTAGCAGTGACACACAGATGTTGCCTGGCGATAACTATCGCCACACATCCACACGCCATTAGCAGTCCTGGACAAAGGCAGTCAGGGCCTTTCCTTCACATGGCCTGGCACTCCTCCCGTGTTGTAGGGGTGTCTGGCCGTTAACCCTGTTCCCCAGCACGCCCCACTCATCTTTGTGTTGAGGTGTCTGACAGTTGCTTCTGTGCCCGTGTTTGCATGGAGCCTGGGAGGTGGAATGTGCCCATGTCACCCAGGTCAGACATGGCCGTGTATGTCAGGCACAGATCACCACGGAGCAGCTGTGCTGTGAAGATCCACAGCCGGTGTCCCCTTGGCCATGCAGCTTGTGACACATGTCCCAGCACCGCCATCCCCGCCTTGTGGAACGCTTATGTCCTTCCGAGTGCTGCAGGCATCAGGTTAGCTACAGGCCACATGTGCCATTGTACGCAGTCATTGCTCTGGTGTGTGATGTGTACAGGGGTACAATGAACACCCCTGATGTGGTTGCGATTCCATCCAGACCAGGAGGCCACAATGGAATGTCTGCACACCCACATTGCCATTGTGTGTGTTGACAGAGGTTGCCGACAGGTGTGGTAGCCATTTCCCTGAACACGTCCACCATCTTTAATGGCGTACCACCTACATGTGACATTGGTATGAACATGTCCTTCACACTGGGTAGGGCTGCACCTTCTCTGGCATTTAGTAGCAGGCCATGGCTCTGGCACCAGTCATCCATGTCTATGACGCCTAGGTGGATGTCCGTAACATGGGGTGTTGGGTATGTTGGCCGGTGCGTAGTCATCTGCATACCTTGTCTGCTACAATCCCCTATGATTGCATGCACATTGAAGGTGGGATGCCATATGGCAGGGGCCCAGGAGTGAGCCCTGTGGGCCTCCACTGGGTCCAGATATGAGTGTGACAAGGCACCTTGAGCACCAACCCTGTGTGGTGTGACCTCCAACCTGTCTGAGAAGCATCGGGTGACATATGTCCCCACATGTATGCTGGCGAAGCCTTCCATAGGTCCCATGTGTAGTGTGCTCTGAACGCCCCACCAGGTCATGGTACTGTGCAAACCCACGTATCACCATCAATGGCCTTGGTGACCACTCCAGACTGGACGAGCAGGATCGGGAGGCAGGATCCGCTCTTGACTTTGTAGTTGTGGGTATGTTCTGGTATTGGCTGTACACCGCTATCTGTAACCATGGCCACCTGTATGGACCTCCCACAGCTTTGCAGACAACACTTGTCAAGCATAGGGTGTGGCTGTTGACAGTCCATAGGAGCACTACCCTGGCATAGTGGGACCACAGATGCCATATGGCATCCATTGGGACATAGCCCATAGTAAGGCTAACATGACACAGTGGTCGCATGTGTGGGCCGAGGGCCTCAATGAGGATGGGTAGCACACAGCCAGGGACACCATCGGTGCCCATTGCTGACGGTCAACCGCCATAGAGATATGGGATCACTCCAGGCCATATGAGATGTTTGGGAGGATACACTCTGGTGGATGGATATGTTCCCTGTTGGGGATGTATGCATGGAACATGTCCTGTGGTTTGCAGACAATGTCTGTGGGTGCAGTGACTGTTGTACCATTCTGACCATTTCCAGGCAAGTCTGTGTGCCCCCAACCATGTCCTTACCACAGTTAGGAAGGCCCTGTGGTTGTCTCATGTGCCCTCTGCAGTACCACCCCACAAGCGGCCGTGGATGATGGTATGTGGGGCATGGTGACGCCGGTATGAATGGGTGATGGTTTCCTGGTACTGTCATTGCTCTGCCATGTATTAGCTCCAACTGTTGATGTACAGGTAGTCAGTGGCTGCGTCCACCACACCATGTGCCTACCTGTGGTGGACAAGGTCCTGATGTCATCATGTTTGCCTGTTGCAGACATGCATGTGGGTGGTCGGGAAGGCATCTGCTAGGCGTTTGCCGGTCTGGCCTGTGTTCAACACTGGCATGGAGGACTTGTAGGGTACCACACCGGTCGTATGATGTGTGTGGTTTTCTGTGGAGAGGTCATCACTGAGGTCCCCCATGCTGGTGTTGGTTACAGGGAGTGGATGACCAGTGGATCCACTATACGGTCTTGCATCACCATTGAGGGCTGTACATCCTGTGTGGGGCATATCCTCACCATGTGTGATGGGCAGAACTGTCAGACATCCCCCCCAGTATGTATGGTGCATGGCTGTTTAACAGTGGCCAGGTGTGTGAACACCTGGGACTGCTGGCGTAGTGTGTTGTGCCATGGGTAATGTTCCCAGGCTATGTATGTGTGGTTCATGTCACCCAATACGGTGCTGTTGTGAGAGCATGCCCACTCACCAGTGTCCTCAGGACATCTGTGAAGGTATCCTGTGTTTGGGAGGGTTGTCTGTAGCATGCAACAAACTGTAGGCCAGTCCTACACATGGTTAATTGCACCTAGATATTCCCCGCAGCAACGCCACGCCTGTGGCATGGCCGGTTGCTGTTGTGTGGCTGGACACACAGGACGGTCCGCATTCCGCCACCCATGCCGTCGCACCATGTGTATGCATGTCTGCTCTGTGCCGACTAAGTGTCTGAGCATGCCCAGTAGACAGCTGTAGATAGACACACAGCACAGTGCACACCGTGCCGCCTGCAGTTATACCCGGTGCATGCCTGTATCCCTACGCAACGGCCACGCCTGTGGCATGGCCAGGTTTCTGTTGTGTGGCTGGACACACACGACGGTCCACATTCCGCCAACCATGCCATCGCACCATGTGTATGCATGTCTGCCCTTGCCGAAGTCTAAGTGTCTGAGCATGCCCAGTATGCAGTGATGTACTGATCAGTAGTTACTTGTTATTCCGACTGCAGCACTAACGCAGTGTAATGCACGCGACCTTTGGGATGTTAACAGACCGCGGATCGCGCACTCTGTCCGAACTCCCGATCGGGCATTGCCTCTGCAAATGATACCACTCACGAGGGGTATGCCTCCTGACAGCGCCTGCTCAGTAAACTCGGTAGCGGTTCTGTAAATGCTTCATACTGTAGTGTGTTCATGTAGATAGGCGAGGTTCGCCCCCGCCCCTTCCGTGGTGTGTGTGTGTCTCTGTGTGTGTGTTTCCAGCTGCCTCTGTGACTGATCATGCTTTTGACACCGCAACACATACCTTGGCTACTGCCAACTATTGTCTTGCGGTTGACGCCAGCAGCCTACAAGTATGCCTGTGACAGCCTGTTTAGTAAACTCGGTAGCGCTCTGTAAATGCTTCATACTGTAGTGTGTTCATGTAGATAGGCGAGGTTCGCCCCCGCCCCTTCCGTGTGTGTGTGTCTGTGTGTGTGTGTTTCCAGCCGCCTCTGCGACTGATTATGCTTTAGATGCTCCGCGAACACATGCCTTGGCTATTGCCAAGTATTGTCTTAAGGGTGACGCCAGCAGCCTACAAGTATGCCTGTGACAGCCTGTTTAGTAAACTCGGTAGCTGCTCTGTAAATGCTTCATACAGTAGTGTGTTCATGTAGATAGGCGAGGTTCGCCCCCGTCCCTTCCGTGTGTGTGTCTGTGTGTGTGTGTGTGTTTCCAGCTGCCTCTGCGACTGATTATGCTTTTAGACGCCCGCAACACATGCCTTGGCTATTGCCAACTATTGTCTTATGGTGACGCCAGCAGCCTACAAGTATGCCTCTAACAGCCTGTTTAGTAAACTCGGTAGCGCTCTGTAAATGCTTCATACAGTAGTGTGTTCATGTAGGTAGGCATAGGTTCGCCCCCGCCCCTTCCGTGTGTGTGTGTCTGTGTGTGTGTGTGTTTCCAGCCGCCTCTGCGACTGATTATGCTTTTAGACGCCCGCAACACATGCCTTGGCTATTGCCAACTATTGTCTTGCGGGTGACGCCAGCAGCCTACAAGTATGCCTCTGACAGCCACGCCAGTTAACTCGGTAGCTGCTCTGTGAATGCTTCCATACTGTACTGAGTTCATGTAAATAGGCGATTCATCTCCCATCCCTTCCGTGTGTGTGTGTGTTTCCGTGCTTTCGCAAATACAACTGAATAAGCAATCTTCAAGTGTTCACAATCAACAGTGTGATATTTAAAATCATGTTAAGACTCACATTGTTGATTGTGAACATTCCTAGACATAGCTGTTTTCTGCACACGCTATGGAAACAACGAAAACGCTGCATGTTGTAATGAACTGTTTAAATGTTACGAAGACTTGTGTTGTGTCGAACTACGGGACTATTCCTGCTGCAGGTTGCTGGTTTGTTGGTGTTTCATAGTACAATATCATGTAATACGGTGTTCATAGTATGCTTTCTGTGATGTTGACATGTGTGTGTTTCTGCTAGCAGCACGCCTCTGCTTTCTATGCTGTGGCTACATCTCCATTGCTCGCATAGACAGTGACAAATGGAAGTGTAAGGGTGGACATTTAAAGCCTGGATACTTCCATGTTATGTGTAAGTCTCACGGGCCAACGGGTGATAGCGATACATGTCTATGAAGTACCTTTGGATACCATATGCAATTTGTCGTGGACTAAATGTTTAAGTTGACTGTTCCATCTACCTATGTGTGGCATGGTTTGTGGCCATAGGGTGCCAGCAAGTCTTCCCTGTTCATTGGGTGTTTGCCATGGTCTATTGACATCACTCCTATTAATTCACCGAAGGATGTCTTTCATTGTTGGCAACGCCATAGTTTGACCTTCGTGATGTCATTCCCAGCAGACGTGGAGATTGTGCCATTGGTATGTTTACACAGGTGACCCATCTGTTCCACTGTATGGAAGCGCAGGATCCCCATAGATGTGCTGGCAGATTGAGTGCTGTACGCCGTACGTATCTGCCCAGCGGTCTGGCTTTGAATGGGGAGTGTCTACTGTAGACCCTATCTGTATTCCCTGGGTTATGCCTTGCAACAGCTGTGGGATTCCCCCAGGTTTGCAGCTATGGGTGCCATCTTGGACGTACATTTGTCCATCCATGGGAACTGCCTACTGGACACTAGTATCGGGTTGTCAACATTTCCCAGCTGCATTCTCCATTACCCGTGGATGATCGGTATTAGTATTGCGCAGTAACGCATATGTTATGGCCACGCCCGCACACGGGCGGACAACGTAATCATCTGCCAATCCACACCGACACCCATTTTTGCATACCCAGCATCCCATGTCTGCAACCCTCGACAGTACCCCTTGCACACCCTTCATGTGTGCGGAAATGGATGTGAACGCACGCCTATGGACGCAGCAGCCTGGGGAGTCCTATTCATATGTCCTGCATTTCATGGACGGCTGTCATCACCCTTGAAGACGCTTGTGGTGCATATATCTACCTGTGCCGTAGTCACGGCTGTCACCTCTTCCGTTCACACTATGTTGCCCACACTTACTTAAGGAGTAATATTTGGGTCCTGCAATGGACACCGATGTGCATATGTAAAGTTTAGAACATGTTGGACTGTGTCCATTCGGCCAGTGGGTTTGACTGCCGTGATGTTCCCCAGTCCCAGATGTCTGTCCGCCTACCCATATTATGTAGTGCTACGGAACCCGTGTCCTTCCACAATTTACCCATATGGTGTTACTGTAGTACTGCAGGTTGGCAACTGCTTGAGATGATCCTCAGAGGTACCATTGTGAACTATCCGCCACTGTATTGTCATTATAACACAGCCGGTACATGTAGAACCTATTTATTCATGACAGTATGTTATTTATGTGTGGTAACGCCACAATTTAACCATAGTATGACCTTCCTAGTTGACGTTGTTGGTGTGCCATTAATATGTGTTCTACAGGTCGCATATGTTCCGCGAGAGTGGAAGCGGGTGATCCCCACATACTTCATAGCACCTTCGCTGCTGTGTACGCTGGGATTCGCACGCAGGATGGATGTCTACGGGGTGTATCTACTGTTGTTTCCATCTGTATGTCCTGTGTTATGCCTTACTACGGCTGTGTGATTCCACCAGGTTTGCTATTATGGGTGCCATCTTGTCCGTGACGCTTGTCCATCCTTGGGAAATGCCTACTGACACTGATGTAGGGCTGAACATATTTCACACCTGCCTTTAGCATTACCCAATGGATGCATTGCATGCTTAGTGGGGACTAAGGCACGTCCTGTACCCGCAGCCCTCCCACGGGGGGACAACGGATTATCTGCCAAACAACACCGAGCCCCATTTTGCATACCCAGGATACCATGGCTGCAACCCCCCACGGTACGCCTGACACATCCTTCATGTGCGGAACTGGGATATGGACGCACATGTATGGACACGGCAGTCTGGGGACCTCTGTTCATATGTCCTGCATGTCATGGGCAGGTATCAGCAACCTTAAACACGCTGGTGGTGCATATGTCTAGCTGTGCCGTAGTCACGGTTTGTACTCTTATTGGCTGATCCCGATGGATAACGGTCTTAACGGCTTTAATTTTGGAGTCCTACAGTGGAGACCGACGTGCATTTGTAAAGTGTAGAACGTGGTGGACTGTCACCATCTGGTCAGTGGTATTGACTGCCGCTGTATGTTCCCCAACCGTGGATGTCTGCTTGACTACCCATCACTTGTATTACATGGCCTATCTATATCCACGCCAGTATGCGGAAATACAGCAAACCTTGCGTCCTGCCCATCTTCATAAACGACATTATGGAATATATATCGGCAAAAACAGACACTGTCAAATACGATAGACTCCACAGTGAAAGGATACTGAGCTCTTTCACCTACTAACATGGGGCATCGCCGAGTACGGAATGCATGACATAGCCGCCCCTTATACACTTTCTGCAGAGTCGGTTTAAAGCGAAATAATAAATAAACCTGCTCATAGTTAGGTGGACAGTGCTCCAAGTCTTGATTATAACGTGACATATACAAATCAGTGTTGCATACATTACTTCATGGAAACGATAATACGGCAACAATGTGTTAATATATATACAATATTGGTAAATACAATCAGTATCCTGACACATAGTTGATACTTGTTGTGAGTGCACCTTAGAATGTAGTGTGTTGATCAGGATATTGTATATCAATGTGTATAATAGTAGCATTACGATAACAAAGCATGGAATCAATAAGTACTATTTAAGCATATATTCCACACTTATGAATGTAAATGTGTGGAGGAGACATCCGTGACCTTCCCTGGTTCCACTGGATCACACACGCACACGCACACTCGCATGTCCGATTGGGTTACGCAGGCGCATACGCATATCCGTAGTCCGCTTATATATGTTTACAGTGTCTGTGTGATTACGCGGGTTTGGCGCTAGTTGTGACTATTCCGTAACATATGTCTGATCCGTTGACGGACGGTGCATAAAGCACTTACAGCTTTATATATGTAACAGTCTTTGCAGCATGGACGATTACGCATTATCGCAACATCTATATGTTCTATAGTCGAATTCAAACGCGACTGCATTCACGCTTGCCGTTACTGTGACCAGTACATGTTAGCTGTTCGTTGTCATTAATATGCATACCCATGGTACCTATGTACATTTACATATCCCCCGACACACGCACGCCACAGGCATCCATTCTCCTGCTGGGAAAGGTGCGGTACTGCATGTTGAACATTCCTAATTCCTCGCCATGGCCCAGGATGCATATGTCGCCACAGCAGGGCTGTTCAGATGACAGGTGCTTATATCCCATACGCATACAGGCCTTCGATTGACAGGGTGTTGCTGTGGTGCTTTGGGTTTGGTCTTGTCCTACCACTGTACGGGACTGCCCTGACCCTGTAAATGTTAGATGAGTCACATGGGCACGCTTTGTCCGTGTCCATGGTACCATGTCACGCCCCCATTTATTCAGAATCGTGCCGATTGGCCAGTGTACCCGCTGTAGATGTTGTTATACTAATTGCACATGGTCTGGTCGAACGGACCAATTTCCATTACTAACCCTCCGTGATGTATGGCCTGTGTCGCAATATTACAAGGGTTTACCATTGCGATCGACTTTCACTGGAGCCACAGACATGTCCGCTGTTTGTTTGGGCCGTTCCGCTGTGCTACACATTTCACATGGCGGAACAGGTTGAACAGCTCAGCCACGAGGACATCGGGTTCTCCGCCGCTGTTTAGTATTGAATGTCTATGTGGAGTTTGTTTCACAAAGCGAGACTATGTCGACATTGTTAAGGGACATCTCGCGCAGTACGCCCGCACCGGCCTGGTGACGATGTCTGCCTTTGTGCGCTAACAGGCATTATGCTGTGCCATTATGTCTGGGGATATATGGTTTCTTGACATAGATGATATGCCATACTAGCAATGACCCTAGCAATGACCCGCTGCCTGGGTGTGAGTACTGCTGTATTACCCACGGGAAGAGTGGCCTTAGGTTATGGTGCCCTAGGCAGAAGTTGCCACCGATACATCACCCGCCACCCTCCTGGTCTACCTACACCAAATAGAGTCTGTAAAGGTGCCCCGAGTAGAGCAACGCCTAGACGGGCTACCTACTTGGCCTATGCCTAAGGCCGCTATGTGTGTGGTCCCTTGGGCATCGGACTCGGGAACGCGCCACGCCCGTCGGGTATGTCCAGCATTACCCACATCCAGCCCCAAGGCAGTCAACACAGCATCCATGGGTCCAGATGGTGTCCCAGCTGTGTACTCCAGGAACTCTATGGGAATTAAACCCACACTTAGGGACAGCTGTTTAATCTTAGACTCACCTCAGGATACGCACTGAGTAGTAGCACAGGGCGACTGTAGTCACACTCCACATAGATGGTGCCTCCACTGACCCTGGTTATTACCATACCATTAGTTTGACAAGCCTTATCTGCAAAGCCATGGAGATGGATCATAATGGAACACATAGATAAAGACATAGGGGACTCGTGATACTGTGGATACAACCCAGTTTAGCTTGGTCAGAGTCAGATCCTGCCTTTTACACGTGTTTCACTTTGTAGAATCAGTCACCAAGGCCATTGATGAGGGTAAAGCAGTCCATACAGCCTACCTCAACCCGCAAAGGCCTTCACACAATACCTCCCTCGGGTATAATTGATAAACCCGTCATCTTGAATGTAAATCCATACATCGCCATATGGGTTGCAAACTGGCTAAGTCACAGAACATACATGGCCATAGTTGTTGGCAGCCAGTCACAGGTGGTGTCCCATGGGGCTCAGTCCTGGGTCCACTATTTCTCAGCATCTACGTTTCCAATGTACATGCATACACAGGGGGTTCTAGGACAATGTTTGCAGATGACTGCAAACCGGGGGCCAAAGTCAGACACACATCTGACACAGATATCCTTCAGGAGTGCCTCACAGATGTTGATAAGTGGTACCAGAGACATGTCCTACAGCTAAATGCAAGGAAATGCATAGGCATACCCTTCGGGAAGAACAAGGTTACCCCGAGCTACCATATAGGTGGCAATCCACTGAGCACAGAGGGGGTTACCAGTGATCTGGGGACACGTGTTGTTAACCGTTCGTTGGACACACATGTTGCTAACATAGTTAGGTAGACCATCCACATTGCCCACATCATCATGAAGGGATTCACATGTAGATCAGGGAGGTCATTGTCCCTTGTACTCATCACCATTAGACCTATGATTGGGTACAATGCCCGCTCAGAATGTATCTGACCCAACACCTGCATTAGCTGGAAAGGCACCAACAGTTCACGACAAACAGATGCAGGGCTCAGGTACATGTGTTATAATTGACCGACTGAAAGAAATCCAGCTGTATACAGTTGCATACCACTTGCCCAGAGGTGACCCGTGCCTGGCATACAAGGCTATGTCGAACCCAGATCTGATGAGTATGCTTCACGAAAATAAGTTAGATCCCTCAGAACCACAAGGGCAGCTGACGTACACCTTGACACTGTCATTAATCGAACGTGTTGTTGGGACAGATTCATCACCCAGACACAAACTATGCTGTGGAACAACATCCCAGTACATGGCCTTGTGTTAGTATTTAGACATGGATGTCTGAATTGATTTATTTAAGTAACCTTCTACATGAATATTTACATTAGCACATTGTGAATCTTTAAATTTCGCTATTCATTTTACAGTAGTCATAATCATACGGTTTATGTGTATATATTATGGTTCATTTATATTACTAGGTGTCTGCAGTTCTGTTAATATATTGGCAATAACTGTAGGGACATATATATGTATCTTACACAGTCAGACATTTGGAAAACATTTTCTGTTGGTTCATCTTCATATATGTACATATATTTCTATTTTCCGATGAAGACTGTACCTTCAAGAAATGTCTGATGTCCTCACTGTGTGGGATCTGTAACCCAAGTAAGGTTTGTTTGCTTGTTCGCTCTTTTAAGGCATGTAATTAGTACCCAGCACATCTAATGTACTGACCAATTAATGCTTTTAAATGTAGTAGGTTGGACTGCAGTGTATGTATTCTGAATAAGTCTGCTTATGAAGCAGAAGAAGCAGGCTCCAACAGACTATGGTGACTGCCTTTAATTCTTCGTGTGCTCTGAGTCGTCACTGTCTGTTCCTACAGTACCTCGTCTTTGCTTTGGACTTCATCGCTGGTTGTCTGTGTTTGTTGTATGGGGAATGTCAACCGTAGTCCCTATGTGTATTACTTGTGTAATGCCTTACTACGCAGTGTAATTCCACCGGTTTGCAGTTATGGGTGCCATCTTAGTCATACGCTTGTCCATCCTGAATTGCCTACTGTACACTGGTATAGGGCTGTACACATTTCACACCTGCATTTTGCATTCTCCGTAGATGGTTTGCATTATTAGCTGAGAGTGACGATGTGCTACGCACATCCTCCCACGGGCAGGACAAAGGATTGGCTGCTAAGCAACACCGGCCCAGAGTCTACATACCCAGACTCCCTTGACTGCAACCCTCGACAGTACCCATTGCACATCCTTCCATGTAAGCGGAATGGGATGTGAACGCACGTCTCTGGACACGGCGACCTGTGGAGTCCGATTCATGTGTCCTGCATTTAATGGACACTTGTCATCACCCTTGTACACGCTTGTGGTGCTTATCTACCTGTGCCGTAGTCATTTGCCGCTGTCACTTCTTCAGGGTCGCGACAATAGCAGCCTGTTGCCAACACCTAAGGACAGATATTTGGGTCCTACTATGGACAACAATGTGCATATGTGAAGTGTAGAGCATGGTGCACTGTGTCCATTCGGCCAGTGGTTTCACTGCCGCTGTATGTTCCCCAGTCGCGGATGTCTGTTTGCCTACCCATATTATGTAGTCTTACGGAACCCGTGTCCTTCCATAAGTAACCCATATGGTGTTGCTGTAGTCCCGCAGGTTGGCAACTGGTTTGATCCTCAGGGGTCCCATTGTGAACTATCCGCCACTGTATTGCCATTATAACACAGCCGGTACATGTAGACCCTATTTATTCATGACAGGATGTTCTTTATGGTGTGGGAACGCCATACACGCTAACCATGCTATGACCTTCCCTAGTTGACGCTTGTTGGTGTGCCATTACCATGTGTTCCACAGGTCACTGATGTTTCTATGGAGTGGCAGCGGTGATCCCCACATACTTGCTAGCAGCTTGGTTGCTGTGTACGCTGATTCGCACGGGCTGGATGGATTTCTAAGGGGCCTGTCTACCGTTGTTTCCATCTGTATTTCCGTGGTTATGCCTTGCTACAGCTGTGTGATTTGACCAGGTTTGCTATTATGTACCCATTATGTCCGTGACGCTTGTCCATCCTTGAAAATGCCTACGGGACACTGGTGTGTAACGGCTATACCCATGTCACACCTGCATGTTGCATTCTCCGTGGACGACATGCATTATTGGTGGGGGTAAGCCATGTTCTGCACCCACATCCCTCCCACGGGCGGACATTGATCATCTGCCAATCGCCTCCCACACCCATTAGTGCATACCTAAGAGCCCATGGCTGCAACCTCTAGTACCCATTGAAATCCTCCATGCGTATGGAATGGGATATGGGCGACATGTAGACTACACACAATCTGTGGGATTTCTGGGCATCTGTCCCAGATTTCATGGACAGCTGTCAACAACCTTTGAACACGCTTAGTGATGCATATATCTGCAGCTGTGCCGTCACGCCTGTAGTTCATCATTTTCCTCAATCGCAGCCGGTCGCCACTGCTATAGGAAATTGTGGGTCCTACAATGGACACATATGCATATGTAGAATGTAGAACATGTTGACTGTGTCCATCTGGCAAGTGGTTGGGAACGCGCTGTATGTTCCCAATCGCGATGTGTATTTGACTACACATATTATGTTGTGCTACGGAACCCGTCCTACCACGAGTAACCCAAAATGGTATGGATGTCATGCTGCAGGTTGGTAACTGCTTTAGGTAATCTTCAAAAGGCCCAGTAGGACATATAACGCCACTGTATTGTCAATATAACACAGCCACAACATGTATACCGTGATTTATTCATTGAAGGATGTTCATTATACGGGAACGCCAGTGTTGAAACATCCTATGACCTTCCTAGTTGAAGTTGTTAGTGTGCTATTACTATGTGTCCCACAGGTCGCCCATTTGTTCCAAGTAGGCATGGCAGCGAAAGTGATCCCTCATGTTGTTGCTGGCAGATCGACTGCGTGTAGGCCGGTATTCGCATCACGCGTCTGGCTGTGTATGGGGAGTGTCTACTGTAATCCCTATCAGTATTTCCTGTGCTATGCCCTCACTGCAGCTGTATAATTCCATCAGGTGTCCAGTTATAGGTTCCATCTTGGTCGCATAATTTCCATCCATGGGAATTGCCTACTGGACACTGGATATAGGGCTGGCCACATTTCACACCCCGCGCTTTACCAGGTATTCCGTGGATGCTTTGCATCATTACTGGTGTGTAAGGCACGTATATACCTACATCCTCCCACGGAGCGGGACAACGGAGTATCTGCCAAACAACACCGAAGCACCACATTTGCATACCCAGACCCCTTGACTGCAACAATCGACTGTACACATTACACATCCCTTCATGTAAAAGGGACTGTGATGTGGACGCTGTTCTATGGACCTGGCACCCTGGTATTTCTCTGCATCTGTGCTGCATTGCTATGGACAGCTATCAGCAACATTAAACACGCTACCCGTGCATATGTGTACCTGTGATGACAATAAGTACAGGTACACATTGAAATAAGACATAATTTGGGTCTTTCCACAATTTTTTGGTCCTACAATGGACACCACTGTGCATATGTAAAATGTAGAGCTTGTCGACTGTGTCCTTGTGAGCAGTGGGTTTCACCGATACTGTGTGTTCAGCAATCGGCGATGTTTGTTGGACTACCCATTCCACAGCGCATAACCAGGTGATTAGTACTGTGGACAAAATGACATACATCCAAAGATGCTGGTTAGCAACCGCTTCATATAAACCGCAGACATCCCAATGGGACATATCCGGCCACTGTATTTCCAATATAACACCACCGAACATGTTGATTACCTATGTATTCATTTAACCATGTTGTCTTCAGAGGTGGGAAATGCCATAGTTTATGCTATCCTACATGACGCTGTGTGTGTGCCATTAGTATGTGTTCCACAGGCTCGCACATCTGTTCCGCTGTATGGTAGCGGTGCTCCTCATTCTGTTGCTGGCAGATTGAGTGCTGTGTACCGTGTTGGCACGACGGTCCGCTTTGTATGTGGAATGTCAACTGTAGTCCCTATGTGTATTTCCTGTGTTATGCCTACCGCTGCTATGTCATTTACCCGGTTTGCAGTTGTGGGTGCCATCCTGGCTATAATGGGTGTTCATCCATGACAATTGCCTACTGGACACCAGTATAGGGCTGTACACATTCCACACCTACATTTAGCATTCTCTGGAGTATGGTTTGCATTATTAGCGGAGAGTAAGGCAGGTGCTACGACACATCCCTCCCACGGGCGGAGAAAGTGTGTTGATTGCCTTTAAACAACACCGAAGCACAGAGTCTACATACCCAGAATCCCTTTGACTGCAACAATTGACAGTACCCATTACACATCCGCCATGTAAAGGGACTGTGATGTGGACGAGTTCTATGGACCCGCACTGGTATTTCTGTGCATCTGTGCTGCATTACATGGACAGCTATCAGCAACATTAAACACGCTTTGTGGTGCATATGTGTACCCAGACGACAATGAGTTCAGTTAAGTGTTGAAAGAAGGCGCTATCTCTTTGTCTTTAGACAAATTTCTGGGTCCTACAATGGACACCACCGTGCATATGTAAAGCCAGAGCTTGTCGGACTGCGGTCCTTGTGAGCATGCTGGGTTTCACTGATACCGTGTGTTCAGCAATCGCGTGATGTCTGTTGACTACCCATTCCACATGGTGCTACATAACCAGGTGATCTAGTGTACTGCGGGACAAATGACATATACATCCAAAGATGCTGATTAGCAACTGCTTCTGCTATAAACCGCAGACATCCCAATGGGACATATCCTGCGTCATCACTGTATTTCCAATATAACACCAATCGAACATGTTGATTACCGCATGTATCCATTTAACCATGTTGTCTTCTTAGGTGGGAATGCCATAGCCATATATCCTAATGACGCTGTGTGTGCTATTAGTATGTTCCACAGGTCGCACATCTGTTCCGCTGTATGGCGAGAAGCTGGTGCTCCTCAGTCTGTTGCTGGCAGATTGAGTGCTGTGTACTACCGTGCTGGCGCAACAGCCGTCCGACTTCTTGTATGTGGAATGTCAACTGCAGTCCTATGTGTATTTCTGCGTTATGCCCCACCGCAAGCTGTAATTCTGCATCTACCCGGTTTGCGTTGTGGGTGGCATCTTGGGCATGGGTTGTCCATCCATGCTTACAATTGCTTACTGGACACTAGTATACGGGCTGCAATACACATTTCACACCTGCATTTAGCATTCTCCAGTGGATGGTTTGCATCATTAGCGGATGTATGGCAGGTGTTACACACACATCCCTCCTGGGGCGGACAAAGGATTGCTCATGAGAAGCAACACCGGCCCAGAGTCTACATACCCAGAATCCTTTGACTGCAAACAATCACAGTACCCATTACACATCCTGCATGTGTGCAGGACTGTGATGTGTACGAGTTCTATGGACCCGTACCTGGGTATTTCTGCATCTGTGCTGCATTACATGGACAGCTATCATCAACATTGAACATGCTTAGAAGTATATGTGTACCTGTGACGCACAATGGGTTCAGGTACATATTGAAAGAAGACGGAATCTGGATGTCAATTTTTGGGTCCCAATGGACACCACTGTGCATATTTAAAGTGTAGAGCTTGTCGGATCTGTGTCCTTGTGAGCAGTGGGATTCACTGATGCTGTGTGTTCAGCAATCGTGGATGTGCTTGACTACCCATACTGTGTTGTGCTACAGGAACCATGTCTTCCCCTACCAGAAACCAATGCTATACATCCAATGTTGCAGGTTAACAACTACTTTCATACCATACCTAGAGGTCACGCATTGGGAGGTATTGCCACTTTTATTATCGGAACAACACCCCCAGACTGTGTACATCATGGAACTTTAGGCCAGTCTTACCGGCCATTTCCAATTGTAATTATAAGACACATGTCAATACATGTATGATAACACATATTGTCATGCAGAAGTTGATCTATGTTATTTGACATTGGCTTCTGCTTTTGGCATCCGTTGCTGTGAGTGTTGCCAGTTACCATACACATTGCTTGCTCAGAGGCAGACTACACAATACTGCGCAGTACTGTGGTCTCCTTTAAGGACCCTGAGCCAGTGGTCGATGGTACGGCAGCCACTGCATCAATCACATTTGCCATCTACCAGTACCTACAGGACTGCATGAGCCAGTCATTCACTTACCCAACTGTGGTTCACTGTACCAATGCCAAGCATCCAGTGTGGTGTACCCCAGCCATACACAAAATGTACAACACGAGGAGGTGGCTACTACAAGGTGATGAGACACCTTGTGAGGTGTGACACCCTTGGTCATCATATGTGTAGACTTACACACTGTCATGAAATAGTCCAGGGCACATTCCACAGATATACCTACATGGACCTAGCTAACAATCATACCACCTTCAGTTGCTATGCTGGACACCTGGGAGCTCAGTCCCACATATGCTCTGACTGGGTTCACATAGAGGTGGGGTTTACTCAACATACACACATTGCCAACATACAGGCTGACAAGTCCAGTGAGGACATCTCCACACCCTCCCCACACTTGAGGAGATGTGTGTACCCCAGGTAAGTGGACACCAAAAGTTCACTGACAGACAGGTGGGACATGCGCTCTCCAGGGTAGTGGACATAGCATCGATGAGACCAGCTGGTGACCCCGCCTGTGTACTCCACTATCTCGTTAAGTGAATTGGACCCACAGTTAGGACAGCTATTTCTTTGTAGCCTCACCTCAGGTAGGGTACCCAGGTTGTGTCACATGGCAACTGTAGTCCCACATCAGAAGGCCAATACCTCCACTGAGGCTGGTTATTACTGTCCCATTACCCCTGAGGAGACCTATCTGCAAAGACATGGGGAGGGATCATACTGTGGCTCGCATATGACTGCATAGGGACATACTTACTTTGCCTCACACACGGTTTGTCTTGTTCAGGGGCTGTTCATGCCTTTAAAGCATGGTTGACATTTTCGACAGTCGCCGAGGCCACTGATGGGGTGTTGCAGTCCATACAGCCTACCTCGACCTGGCAAAAGCCCTTCATCACATTACCCCTCAGGTATCGTTGATAAACCCATTGGCTGGGATGTGAACACGCTATTATCACAGAATGTGTTGTAAACTGTCTATGTGACACAACCCACACGGTCATAGTTGCTGGCAGCATATCAGACCTACTGCCTGTCAGAAGTGGTGTCCTATGGGGCCCTTCCATGTGTGCACTCCTGTCATACACCTACATCTTCACGGTACAGGCACACATTGGGGTAAAGCTATGGGCAACAGTGTTTGTAGATGACTGCAAACAGGTGCCATAGTGGGACAGACATCTGACACAGATATCCTTCGAAGGGGCCTCCCAGGTATGCATATCTGCTGTCAGGGACATGTCCCACAGCTAAATGCAACGTCATGCAACATCATACCTGTGGAGAAGTAGTAGGTCACCCCTGTCCAGCATATAGGTGGCTGTCCACTCAGCACAGGGGTGATTACCAGGAATCAGGGGACAGTGTTGGACGGTCACTATTCATTCCACACACACGCTAAGCATCGTGGTTGTGTGGGTCTTCTACATTGCCCACCTGTTGGTGCAGGGATTCACATCTACATCAGGCTAGGTCATTGTTCCCTTTTTCCCATTACGTGTTACACCTATGATCTACTACATTGCCCCATTCAGACTGTATCTGACCATACACCTACAGCAGCTGGGAAGCCCACATAGGTTGATCGCTGTACAGATGCAGGATGACACCATTTTGTGTAATGCTGCCCCACATGTAGGACCCCTGCCACATCACGTCACATCCCTGCTGTTTGGTGTTGACCCGTGCCTGACATACAAGGCCATGTCAACCCATATGTCATGTGTATGCTTCACCTACTGTATCCGCATCCCTCAGAATCACTAGGGCAGGTGACATTTACCTTGTCACGGTCATTCATGGATGTGTTTGGGTGACACATATATCACCCAGACAATCATTATGCTGTGGATCTACATCACAGTACATGTGAGACAGACATCCTTCCTAGCCTTGTTCGCAGCTATGTTGTCCATTGGATGGAGAATTGCAGGTATAGGCCAGGGATTACATCATTATCACTGCTTGACGGAGATACAGCAATATCATGGGTATTTCATCTGAAGCACAGAAGGTTGGCAAAGTCATCCTAACTATGGTGTAGTATTATGGCTGGGCCTGGGACGATGGCCTACCCTGTACCTATGGACGTGTGAACCTATATTCATAGTTTGTCACATGTACAATTGTCCATCCACTATAGTCTTTCGCCACTGTATATTTCTGTGGCACATGATTGTCCTCTGTATTACATGCAGGTATGCTGTGTACGTTGCACATACGCCACAGTTGATGACAGTGTATCTGTGTCCCTAACACTGTGATACTGAGGACTACCACACATCCTTCACAGCATTACATGCATATGTCCATTCTATTCTTCTTTGGCCTATGGGGCGCGTGTGAAGGCAAACATTACTCTAGTCCCTGTTTGTGCATTCTTCATGTTGAGGTTTGACCAGGCTCCGTTGCAGTCATGTGCTGGACAGTAGTGTGTCTGTGTGTTTGCTATGTGTTTTTATTGCCAGTACATCTGTGGGAGGTGTAGTTGGCACATGTTCCTCTTTGCAGGGACACCCATCCTGGTGTTTGTGTCATGCATCTGCACTTGGTTCGTGCTATATGTCCTGTACTATTCCCACAGTCGTATGCCTTCATGCACTACTACTGCGTGTTACTGGCTGTGTGTATGTGGTACACATGGACATTGTGATGTTTGTCTTGACCTATTCCAATGCTAGAACGTAAACATCTGTCAATTAAGTCTTTTAAATCAAACTGTAACACTCATTCGTATTTTCAACATGACACCTATTAACACAGGAAGCTGATTAATAACATTTTATTACTGTGCAGCAGGAGGCAAAGGAGTATGCAGTCAAAGTTTAGACATTTGTTCAACTCTATACATGTTACATCTGTATGAGCATTCTGTATACTATCATCTTTTGCACACATTAATGATGTTGTCAGTCACAAGGCATTTACATTGCTAGAGTACAGAACATTGTATTCCTACAACAGTGCTCAGGTAATGCTTATTACATGTTTTCCCATGAGGATAGCCCAACACATATTCAGTTAGACTGTACTTTGGTAAGTTCTGCTCTGACACGGTTCCAACACTGTTCATATTCAGTCCTCACTCCGTGTCCTACTAGGTTCCTGTGTCTCTGCTGAGCAGCTGTACTCTGTGTTACAGCTCACAAGCCTATCCTCCTCAGTAGAAGGATGACAGATATACCTGTACATACATGTATTATTCTGTAACCCAGCAGATGACTAATGCTGACTGACATACACCTGCTGCACTGGTTACTGCTAGGATTAGGTTCAATCACACTGCAGCTACACTACAAGCAATTACATGCATGAGAAGCTGTACTGCTATATTGTCAGGTAGAATAATATGCATTATACACTATTAGCTTCTAAAGTTGCACGACATATTATGTTTAAATATGTATTTTGCTAACATTCTCCCTCCTTTGATTGCTTCTACTCTATCCAGAGACATATACAACATTATTTCATTCCCTGGCCTTCCTCTGTGGAACGCTTAACTAGGCAAGTAATTTGATGTACATTGCAAGTAGGATTGCATTTTCTATTGACAAATACCACTACAGGTCTTGATCCATAGTCTCGGTACAGGTATGTTGCCAGAGTCCCTGACTAATACTTACATGCACAGTATCCCGCGACTAGACACATGCTCCCAATATGAGCAGAACAACACAAATGGCAATCATGATATTCAGTATGACTGACCCCATCCACCCAATGGTTTGTGGAAATGGTTCAGCAGTGGGTTTGGGCCTGGTTCCGCCATGGATGACACCTGCTATATTACCTGTAGGTGGGCTGCTGCTTTTGGTCTCTTCATGTGGTAGTTGGACACAGCCATCTTCTTCAGTAAGCGCCAAGACGCATTCAATTCTCAGCACCACGGTGCAGTCGCACTATTACATTTTGTGACACAACAGTTCTCATTGCATCCAGTTCATCAGTCACATGTTCAGGAGCTGGAAGTCACATTCATCCTTCCTCCCTCAGTTTTTGATAACTTCCTCTGTTCCCTGATTGATTTCACTACTCCAGAAGCTGGGGGTGTTCCAGCCCAGGTTGTGACGTTGTCACTGAAGTCCATATGAATCGTATTCCTTTATCTCTTGCAGAGGACTGAGATGTCAGAACAGCTTGCATTTCACGCACTGGATTAGTAGGTTTCTCAACTGTGTTCCCAGTTCTTCGAGGTATATGTGTTATAGTTCGCTTCGCACCCACAGGCAATTGTACAGTATGTCATGTGACTGGAGCCAGATAACCCAAATAACAACTGCCGGACCAATTCCCAGGTAACCATTGCTATGCTTATTTCCCACAAACAACATAACTATATTCTACTTTATTACTGATGCGGGTTACCTCTGCATGTAACAAATTCCTGTCTCTAACAGAGGACTGTTTATACAATTCAGGATGTTTCTGCACATCCTTCAACATTGTTCTCATGATGTTTCAATACAAATTGGAATGGTGCTACAAGTAGTACTGTGATCTCTGGCTGTTATATGACATTCGTAAGACACAGTTATGTTACAAATACTCCCACCAACTGAAACTGTACCATGTTTATGATAACATACAATTCCTTTTTGTGTAACAGGTAAGTATATTGCCACGTTGTCCTGTGATCTCACAGAACCTGTATCAAAGTGTAGATATTCACAAGTCTCAATCTATCCTCAAGGGGACAACATGCATCGGAAGTCCTCCATATGATGTAGGTATGGCAGTACAAACACAGCAATTTAAAGTGTTCCTAGTCTCTATATGCACACGCATCATGCCTAGGTATCTGTTGAAGTGTGGAAGACACTCTGTGGCCAGTTCATCACGAATCAGTATTTGTATCCGAGTAGTTATATGCGGGTAAGGTCCCGAAATTGTAACGTGAAACACAAACATGGTTAATAGGACTAAAATCATTAGAACAGCAAACATAAATGTCTATGGGGTTCCTTTGTATAGTTATACAGTCTCACCGGGTGATTCGGGCTCTTTGGTATATCAGCTACAAGATATCAATCAGACTTGATATCCTTTACCAGTTTGAGAAATGTGAGGTGGACCCAGGACGAATTCTCTGCAAACTTTACTGCGGTAGGCGCTAAGCCAACAGTACCCGTACAGACATTCGCACTGTCCACTTGGCAATAATGTTCTTTGGATAACAGTGACATACACACAGGATACTGGTGTCAGCTATGCTTCCGTCTTCGTTTGCTCTTATCTGTAACAGACTTTAACTGAAGAACAGTGTTACTAGTTAACAATCCTCTCATGTCACCTACTACTGAGTCATCGACCGCCTCTGCAGGCATGACAGCTTTCCACTCTGGCACATGATATGCCATTCCACATACTACTCAAGTGGGTGCAGCACTTTACATTTGGAACTGTTGTCATGCTCAGCAATGCTAGAGGTAGACAGCTCATGTAACTCGCCTGGATGTCACCCACCAAACTCCTCTACTTATTTCTCGATCCCATTCACGCAGCAGTCGCTGAGTGTGGGTTGTACATGCAATTGACATTCATGGTAATAAAGTAATCCCCAGGTAGCGGATTGTCTGGTTAACTACATGTGTTCTATTGTCACTGTAGCTTCTTTACAGCATGCCAGATCTAGGATACTTAATTTTACTGGCACCTTGCCACTGCTGCTGCATCCGGATTACTGGTTGGGAATGCTTCTACCCATTTTGATTATATATATGTGTAATCGCTAAACAGTATTTGTTCCCTTCACATTTATGCAGATGTATGAATTCCGTACAAATAGTATGGAACGGTTAGGTGGTGTAGGTAAACTCACTCCTCTCGTTTAAATACTCCCTGTGCATGATATCTACGCAAACGTGACACGCTGCTCATGAGGTTTGTATGTGGTTCGTGAATTCCCATGTTAGGTATTCTGTTAACCAAATGTACCATCCCCCTGTTGAGACATGTTCTACCCATGGCTCCACAAAGCCGCATATCTGAATATATTAGACGCTAATATTGGCTTTATCACTGTGGATATGTGCAGTCCGTGGTTCAAGGATTGCTCGCCATAACCACGCCGCTTTCTGCTTTCGTAGTTGCTGTTCTGCATTGTTTGTACAGTTTCTACATCTAAACAGTCTGAGGTTTGTCATTCCTCATTCACACAGACACTTTCCAACTGTGACGCTTTCTGCTTGTTTTGCAGGTGCATGAGCTCATGCCTCAACTTTCCTACTGTTATCCTGTTGCTTTATGTTCCTGCACATTTACAATCAACCTAAGTACTTCAGTGGGTAACTGCATGTAGTCTAATGCGCATTCAGGTTCAGAGCATACATGATTAATCGGGGATTTACCGTGGATGCTTATCATTCCCCTATTCTTCCACTGCTGCTCATAAACTTGCACTGCACAGACAACAGAATGACTATCTGAAAAAATTTAAGCCCCCAGGGGGGCAATTCCAAACCAAAGTAAACCCCCAAAAATACCCGGGGCAACAATAAACCCACCCATTGTATGCTGGCACCAGTACTCCCACATTGTCAGGGGAATAGGTGGGGTTTACTCAACATACACACATTGCCAACATACAGGCTGACAAGTCCAGTGAGGACATCTCCACACCCTCCCCCACACATGAGGAGATGTGTGTACCAGTGGTTTGTGGTCACCAAATGTTCTGTGACACACAGGTGGGACATGCTCTCCATGGTAGTGGACATAGCATCCATGAGACCAGCTGGTGACCCCGCTGTGTACTCCACTATCTCGGTTATGAATTGGACCCACAGTTAGGACAGCTATTTCTTTGTAGCCTCACCTCAGGTAGGGTACCCAGGTTGTGTCACATGGCAACTGTAGTCCCACATCACAAGGCCAATACCTCCACTGAGGCTGGTTATTACTGTCCCATTACCCTGAGGAGACCTATCTGCAAAGACATGGGGAGGGATCATACTGTGGCTCGTACATGACTGCATAGGGGACATACTTACTTTGCCTCACACACGGTTTGTCTTGTGCAGGAGCGGTTCATGCCTTTAAAGCATGGTTGACATTTTCGACAGTCGCCGAGGCCACTGATGGGGTGTTGCAGTCCATACAGCCTACCTGGACCTGGCAAAGCCCGTCATCACATTACCCGGCTCAGGTATCGTTGATAAACCCATTGGCTGGGATGTGAACACGCACATCACAGAATGTGTTGTAAACTGTCTATGTGACACAACCCACACGGTCATAGTTGCTGGCAGCATATCAGACCTACTGCCTGTCAGAAGTGGTGTCCCATGGGGCCCTTCCATGTGTGCACTCCTGTCATACACCTACATCTTCACAGTACAGGCACACACAGGGGTGCTATGGGCAACAGTGTTTGTAGATGACTGCAAAACAGGTGCCATAGTGGGACAGACATCTGACACAGATATCCTTCGAAGGGGCCTCCCAGGTATGCATATCTGCTGTCAGGGACATGTCTCACAGCTAAATGCAACGTCATGCAACATCATACCTGTGGAGAACTACTAGGTCACCCCTGTCCAGCATATAGGTGGCTGTCCACTCAGCACAGGGGTGATTACCAGGAATCAGGGGACAGTGTTTGACGGTCACCATTCATTCCACACACACGTTGCTATCGTGGTTGTGTGGGTCTTCTACATTGCCCACCTGTTGGTGCAGGGATTCACATCTACATCAGGCTAGGTCATTGTCTCCTTGTACCCATTACGTGTTACACCTATGATCTACTACATTGCCCCATTCAGACTGTATGTGACCATACACCTACAGCAGCTGGGAAGCCCACATAGGTTGATTGTTGTACAGATGCAGGATGACACCATTTTGTGTAATGCTGCCCCACATGTAGGACCCCTGCCACATCACGTCACATACCTGCTGTTTGGTGTTGACCTGTGCCTGACATACAAGGCCATGTCAACCCATATGTCATGTGTATGCTTCACCTACTGTATCCGCATCCCTCAGAATCACTAGGGCAGGTGACATTTACCTTGTCACGGTCATTCATGGGATGTGTTTGGGTGACACATATATCACCCAGACAATCATTATGCTGTGGATCTACATCACAGTACATGTGAGACAGACATACTTCCTAGCCTTGTTCGCAGCTATGTTGTCCATTGGATGGAGAATTGCAGGTATAGGCCAGGGATTACATCATTATCACTGCTTGACGGAGATACAGCAATATCATGGGTATTTCATCTGAAGCACAGAAGGTTGGCAAAGTCATCCTAACTATGGTGTAGTATTATGGCTGGGCCTGGGACGATGGCCTACCCTGTACCTATGGACGTGTGAACCTATATTCATAGTTTGTCACATGTACAATTGTCTATCCACTATAGTCTTTCGCCACTGTATATTTCTGTGGCACATGATTGTCCTCTGTATTACATGCAGGTTTGCTGTGTACGTTGCACACACGTCACAGTTGATGACAGTGTATCTGTGTCCCTAACACTGTGATACTGAGGACTACCACACATCCTTCACAGCATTACATGCATATGTCCATTCTATTCTTCTTTGGCCTATGGGGGGGTGTTAAGGCAAACATTACTCAAGTCCCTGTTTGTGCATGCTTCATGTTGGTGTTTGACCAGGCTCCGTTGCAGTCATGTGTTGGACAGTAGTGTGTCTGTGTGTTTGCCATGTGTTTTTATTGCCAGTACATCTGTGGGAGGTGTAGTTGGCACATGTTCCTCTTTGCAGGGACACCCATCCTGGGGTTTGTGTCATGCATCTGCACTTGGCACGTGCCATATGTCCTGTACTATTCCCACAGTCGTGTATGCCTTCATGCACTACTACTGCCATTTATGGCTGTGTGTATGTGGTACACATGGACATTGTGATGTTTGTCTTGACCTATTCCCATGCTAGAACGTAAACATCTGTCAATTAAGTCTTTTAAATCAAACTGTAACACTCATTCATATTTTCAAAATGACACTCATTAACACAGGAAGCTGGGATTAATAACATTTTAGTACTGTGCAGCAGGAGGCAAAGGAGTATGCAGTCAAAGTTTAGACATTTGTTCAACTCTATACATGTTACATCTGTATGAGCATTCTGTATACTATCATCTTTTGCACACATTAATGATGTGGTCAGTCACAAGGCATTTACATTGCTAGAGTACAGAACATTGTATTCCTACAACAGTGCTCAGGTAATGCTTATTACATGTTTTCCCATGAGGATAGCCCAACCTTGCGAGCCACATATTCAGTTAGACTGTACTTTGGTAAATTCTGCTCTGACACGGTTCCAACACTGTTCATATCCAGTCCTCACTCCGTGTCCTACTAGGTTCCTGTGTCTCTCTGCTGAGCAGCTGTACTCTGTGTTACAGCTCACAAGCCTATCCTCCTCAGTGGAAGGATGACAGATATACCTGTACATACATGTATTATTCTGTAACCGAGCAGATGAGTAATGCTGACTGACATACACCTGCTGCACTGGTTACTGCTAGGGTTAGGGTTCAATCACACTGCAGCTACACTACAAGCAATTACATGCATGAGAAGCTGTACTGCTATATTGTCAGGTAGAATAATATGCATTATACACTATTTGCTTCTAAAGTTGCACGTCATATTATGTTTAAATATGTATTTTGCTAACATTCTCCCTCCTTTGATTGCTTCTACTCTATCCAGAAACATATACAACATTATTTCATTCCCTAGCGTCTTCCTCTGTGGAACGTTTAACTAGGCAAGTAATTTGATGTACATTGCAAGTAGGATTGCATTTTCTATTGACAAATACCACTACAGGTCTTGATACATAGTCTCGGGTACAGGTATGTCGCCAGAGTCCCTGACTAATACTTACATGCACAGTATCCCGCACTAGACACATGCTCCCAATATGAGCAGAACAACACAAATGGCAATCATGATATTCAGTATGACTGACCCCATCCACCCAATGGTTTGTGGAAATGGTTCGGCAGTGGGTTTGGGCCTGGTTCCGCCATGGATGACACCTGCTATATTACCTGTAGGTGGGCGTTGCTTTTGGTCTCTTCATGTGGTAGTTGGACACAGCGATCTTCTTCAGTAAGCGCGCACGTACCAATTCTCAGCGCCACGGTGCAGTCGTGCACTATTACATTTTGTGACACAACAGTTCTCATTGCATCCAGTTCATCAGTCACATGTTCAGGAGTGGGAAGTCACATTCATCCTTCCTCCGACAGGTTTTGATAACTTCCTCTGTTCCCTGATTGATTTCACTACTCCAGAAGCTGGGGGTGTTCCAGCCCAGGTTGTGACGCTGTCACTGAAGTCCATATGAATCGATATTCCTTTATCTCTTGCAGAAGACTGACATGTCAGAACAGCTTCCATTTCACCCACTGGATTAGTAGGTTTCTCGACTGTGTTCCCAGTTCTTCGAGCTATATGTGTTATAGTTCGTTTCGCACCCACAGGCAATTGTACAGTATGTCATGTGACTGGAGCCAGATAACCCAAATAACAACTGCCCAATTCCCAGGTAACCATTGATATGCTTATTTCCCACAAACAACATAACAATATTCTACTTTATTACTGATGCGGGTTACCTCTGCATGTAACAAATTCCTGTCTCTAACAGAGGACTGTTTATACAATTCAGGATGTTTCTGCACATCCTTCAACATTGTTCTCATGATGTTTCAATACAAATTAGGAATGGTGCTACAAGTAGTACTGTGATCTTTGGCTGTTATATGACATTCGTAAGACACAGTTATGTTACAAATACTCCCACCAACTGAAACTGTATCATGTTTATGATAACATACAATTCCTTTTTGTGTAACAGGTAAGTACATTGCCACGTTGTCCTGTGATCTCACAGAACCTGTATCAAACTGTAGATATTCACAAGTCTCAATCTATCCCCAAGGGGACAACATGCATCGGAAGTCCTCCATATGATGTAGGTATGGCAGTACAAACACAGCAATTTAATGTGTTCCTAGTATCTATATGCACACGCATCATGCCTAGGTATCTGTTGAAGTGTGGAAGACACTCTGTGGCCAGTTCATCACGTATCAGTATTTGTATCCGTGTAGTTATATGCAGGTAAGGTCCCGAAATTGTAACGTAAACACAAACATGGTTAATAGGTGTATAATCATTAGGACAGCAAACATAAATGTCTTTGGGGTTGCTTTGTATTGTTATACAGTCTTCGCCGGTGATTCGGGCTCTTTGGTATATCAGCTACAAGATGTCAATCAGACTTGATATCCTTTACCAGTTTGAGAAATGTGAGGTGGACCCAGGACGACCTCTCTGCAAACTTTACTGCGGTAGGCGTTGCCAACAGTACCCGGTACAGACATTCGCACTGTCCACTTGGCAATAATGTTCTTTGGATAACAGTGACATACACACAGGATACTGGTGTCAGCTATGCTTCCATCTTCGTTTGCTCTTATCTGTAACAGACTTTAAGTGAAGAACAGTGTTACTAGTTAACAATCCTCTCATGTCACCTACTACTGAGTCATCGACCTCCGGCTCTGCAGGCATGACAGCTTTCCACTCTGGCACATGATATGCCATTCCACATACTACTTCGAAGTGGGTGCAGCACTTTACATTTGGAACTGTTGTCATGCTCAGCAATGCTAGAGGTAGACAGCTCATGTAACTCGTCTGGATGTCACCCACCAAACTCCTCTACTTATTTCTCGGGATCCCATTCTACGGGGCCAGCAGTCGTGCTGAGTGTGGGTTGTACATGCAATTGACATTCATGGTAATAAGTAATCCCCAGGTAGCGTGATTGTCTGGTTAACTACATGTGTTCTATTGTCACTGTAGCTTCTTTACAGCATGCCAGATCTAGGGATACTTAATTTTACTGGCACCTTTGCCACTGCTGCTGCATCCGGATTAATGGTTGGGAATGCTTCTACCCATTTTGATTATATATATGTGTAATCGCTAAACAGTATTTGTTCCCTTCACATTTATGCAGATGTATGAACTCCATACAAATAGTACGGAACGGTTATGGTGGTGTAGGTAAACTCACTCCCTTCGGTTTAAATACTCCCTGTGCATGATATCTACGGCAAACGTGACACGCTGCTCATGAGGTTTGTGTGCGGTTCGTAATTCAGTTTGTTAGGGGTATTCTGTTAACCAAATGTACCATCCCCCCTGTTGAGACATGTCTCTACCCATGGCTCCACAAAGCCGCATATCTGAATATATTAGACGTTAATATTGGCTTTCTCACTGTGGATATGTGCAGTCCGTGTTCAAGGATTGCTCCTCGTCATAACCACGTCGGCTTTTCTGCTTTCGTAGTTGCTGTTTGCATTGTTTGTACAGTTTCTACATCTAAACTGTCTGAGGTTTGTCATTCCTCACTCACACAGACACTTTCCAACTGTGATGCTGCTTGTTTTGCAGGTGCATGAGCTCATGCCTCAACTTTCCTACTGTTATCCTGTTGCTTTCTATGCCCTGCACATTTACAATTACCTACTTCAGTGGGTAACTGCATGTAGTCTAATGCATTCAGGTTCGTATGCGCATGATTAATCGGTTTACCGGTGGATGTTATCATTCCCTATTCTTCCACTGCTGCTCATAAACATGCACTGCACAGACAACAGAATGACTATCGGGACATATGTCCACACATCAGTTTTCCGCTACAGTACAAGCACGTGTTAAAGCTATCTATTCTGCTGCTTGAGCAGACACGTTATGCTGCAGGGTTTGGCCGTCTACAATGTCATTATCAATAACTACTGCATAAACTACTTCATTCGTTCCTGTAGGACTCTGTCTACATGATCCGTACACATTAACTGTCACCTCTGCATCATCTAAGGGTATATCAGTGATATCATGTCTGTGTGTAGTTATTTAATCCATTTCGTATAGGCAACTGTGTGGTGTGCCATACACAGGTGTCGGACGTGACGTTGATAGGTTTCATGTTGTACAACGTTCAATCACCATGTGAGGTTGACTCAGTGGTATGGTCAAACATGACAAATGTCTAGCACGGGTCAGGAATGCTATCTTCTCTTGCAGCAGACTGATCGCAACTGCATGAGACATTCTCACGGTGAGAGGGTGGTCTAGTCACATTACGGCCGGGGCCTGTACTGCCATGGGTGCTACAACAACTGCCTGTACACAGTGTGGCACTGACCATGCCACAGTGTCCAACTGCAATGAGTAGTCGGCTATTTAGCGTTGCTTACTTCCCTGCTGTTGCATCAAGACTGACGTCATATATCTCCACTTACAATCTACGGTCTGACAACATGTGTTATGATTATTCACGAGACCTACTACAGCTGTTGAGGCTATCAATCGTTCTAGTCTGCAGAACGCTGTTTCTGCTACTGTAATCCGGTGTACTATGTGTTGTGCTGCCATAGGTGTATTAAAGGTTAAGGCAAACAATACAGCGGATTCCACAGCATTGTTTGGTATCCAGATTTAACAAGTGTTAGTCGGCCCAGACACGACATCATTCCCTTCTTGTTAGTTGGCTTGGGTGCTTATTATATTGCTACCTTCCTATCGTCATGTGATGTTCTACCCTACTTGGATACCAGATATGCCAGGTAATTGACCTGTATTCTCTGTAGTTGCAATTTATGCTTGCTTACTTTATGTCCCTGTTCTGCTGATTATCTCAATAATGCTATTGTATCTTCCATACATTGCTGCTGGGTAGGGGCATAAGCAGAATATCATCCAAATAAAGTAGAACTTGACTGGCCCCGGGTGGAGTTAACACCGAATGTAGCTAGCCATCCCCTGTGAGAATATCGTTGTACTTTCACAGTAGCCCCGCGATAGCCGGGTATGGCTGTATCTGTCACCCTGACTGTACATGCAAAGTAATACGGACTATGTGGATGTATAGGTATTGCAAAGTAAGCATAGCTTATATGTACCACGGTAAGATACTTCTGTGGCATGTTCATAGCATTGAATATAGTGTGTGGGTCTGGCACCAACGCTACCCTAAGTATTCTTACATGATTTACAGCTTGTACATACTGTACCATCCGCCATTCCCCTTTTGGTTTCCGATCAGGAGATACAGGGTATTGCATGGTGAATAGCGATTACTTTGTGGATGGGGAATTCTCTCTATGACTTTGCAGATATCTTCTGGTGTCCACGGTCTATACGCTACGGGGGTTGGATCCTGGCCTTCCTGTCCTGCATGAGGGTTCGGTACTTCAATTAATTGACAGTTATCCTCACTCTGTTTTAGTACTGTGTTCTTACTCGGGTGTCCCTAGGTATGTTACGTGTTCGGGATGTGGTTTCAATAGCTTCTATTACATTTGTTCGTTGTGCTACCTCTGTTGCCACAGGATAACGTGTGGGGACTAGCCTGCCCTCCCGCTTAATATCCTGGATGTGGTATCGGAGGTGGTAGGGGTTGTGGGGGCTATCAGTACTACTGTATTATGATCTTCTCTGTGAACGTATGACGGTTAGCCATAAGAAGTGTTCTATTCCCTTGTACACTACCTCAGTCCACCGATGTGCATGACGGATACCCAATTGTCGCTGTTTTGTCGCCTGCACATCTTAGGGCTGCCACCTTTTCCAATGCACAATGTGGGACATTAGTGTTCGAACGTGTAATTTGCCTGGAAAATGCATACCCACGGCCAGTACATAGGACAGGAATTCACGTTTTGCCAGGAGAGCAACCAATTGTTGTAGCATTTCAGTTGCTTATTCTGTTTATTATTATATTTTGCTGTTCCACATACAAATTTACTGTTTTATGCTACCATTTTGATATATATCTGGGAAATGTTTGTCCTGAGATATCAGGACATTTGACATTTGTTCGGTTTGTTTACAGGACACGGCTGGCCAGAGAGGGACTATCCCTCTCAGGGTGGAACAGGTGTTTACCTTGGAACATATGCATCAAATTTTCAGGGATTACAATGTTTCAGTAACGATATTTTGCGTAATATACCATCAATGTCATATTTATTACCCCATGTTGCTGCGTAACTCACATTATGTGCTCTCTGCGATTGCATATTCTTCACGTCACCCATCAAAGGCGGATCACATGATCTGTTGCTTCAATAATCTCCCATATCCTCTACACGACTGCTACATACCCTTCTGTCATAACCCGTGTGTCTCCTTCCCTGTATCCACTGTAGTGTCTACAATCACTATTTACTCTGCTGTGTGTTCCCCTGACCTATGTTCAGATTTAACAGTATGTGGGTAGGTCTTCGACCCGATATCACTACTGTTAACAGAAACACAATGTAGTCTGGTCCCTGATCTACAATAGACACAAAAAGGCAGACACTCCTTACCTGGGCCTCCTGTTTAAGGCTGCACGTTTTCTTCTTGGGATCCAGTTTTCCGCTTTTCAGCCACAGATCAGACAGTAAACAGCCTCTTTACACACAACAATTCAGTCGGAGGTCTTTTCATTCAAGAAGAACCATTTATGCATATTCTCCAGCGTACATGTCTAACCAGCCATGCACTCTGACCTGTAGCTTACCAAGGGAATTCCGGATTACAAGGATCACAATGTGAGATAAGTTGTTACAACCAGACTGGAGTTATCAGTAGGCTTTTCTAAGTGACAGCCGATAACACAGGAGGCTCGGGTTCGGAAAGTTTTAGTAGTGTACACAGGCAGGCTAAATAATATACAGTCCAAGTATGAGAGTTTTGTCTGACTCTATACAGTAAGCAGTTTCTTTATATAGTGTTTACAATCAGCTTTTGCCCACCTTACTGACGTGGTCGGTCACAGGGCATTTCCATCACTATGGTCCGCAATAGTCTATACATCCGTGGGTGCTGGGGTCGTGCTTTTAAAATGTTTTCCCATGGGAATAACACAGCCTTGCAAGGCACCTTGTACATTACAGTATCCTTTTGTGATTGTAGCTGTTTCAAGGACCCTAGACTGTTACGATACAGTGGACAGTTAATTTCTTAATACGTTGCTTTGTCTCTCTGGTAAGGAGTTGTACTGCTATCTTCGATAGAGCTCACAAGGCCATCCTCCTCTGGGGAAGGAGTGCTGTTATGCATGTACATACATTTATTGTTCTGTAACCCAGCAAATAATTAATGATGACAGACATGAGCCTGCTGTACTGCTTACTGCCAGGTTCAGAATTCCATCACAGTACAGCTTAGCTTCACCAATTACATGCAGGCTTAGTTCTACTGCCATATTGTACGGTACAATTCAATGCATTATATAGTATTTCGAGTGTAAACTGGAACTTCATATGTGTTTCTATATATTTTACGAACAACATCCATCCGGCCATATGCATGTTGTTCCGTCCTTTACCTTGACCGTGTGTATTTGTCCATCCAGCTACGCTAATCTCCACATGTGATGTCCCAGCTTCCCCTTCTTTGCCTGTAGCACCCTGTTAGGACGTCCTGTTTGGTAGGCACCTGTTCCGCTATATGTGATCGACTTCACTGCATAGATAATCATCGATGCGGTGGTCCAACGACCCGACTTGTCCACATGTGTACAGTTTTGTGCACCGTGTCATATGCAAACCTAGATGGTTTGGACGGGTACATACTACATGCGGGATGTACACATTCTGCTGACACATTCACATGCAGCCATTTACATACCTGTACCTGCGGTGGGTTGGTGACATGTGGGTAATGATTTGCCCGCGTGGCATTGACTAACACAAACATCTTACCACAGTTCAGGTATGCACATTGTGTGTGGTTGTATAGCTGCACACGGATGCTAGCAGGTTTGGGTGCAGAGGTATACATGGGTGGGACTGACATGTACACTGATGCTATTGTGTAGTACATCCGAATGCATGGGTTCTGATTCTGGATATTACACTTCATCATACACCATCCAGTGTATGCAACAGAGACGTTGCTGGGTGTGGGATATGTTGCTATGCACATGTTTGCCTGTGTTTGAGGTATCTTGCTTCCTTACTGTTGTTATGTCAGCACAGCTACCCGGCTATGTACTGTCACTACTGCTTGTGACCATTATGGTTGGCACCTTTTCCAATGCCCATAGTGGGGCATGTTATGTGGAAACTTGAATTTGCAGGACTACACATACCCACGGCTAGTGCAGTTGACAGAACTTCACTTGTTTGCCATACTATAAGCTTATTCTGTAAGCATTTGGGTTCCTTATTTATGTTCTTATGCCATGTCTGTGTTTCATATAGTGATGTATATGTTTTATGCTACTATTACATGTATATTGCGTGAATTTTCTTGACAGAGGTTCGGAGTTCATTTTCCATTTTACGATTGTTGCAGGGACACAACTGTCCAATCAGGGACTGTCCATGGCACATTCGGACAGCAGGTAACCCTGGTGACCATGGCCATGTCGCTACTGGGGTTTCCACCATTTACAGTTTCCGATCTGGGATATTTCCGGGACTCACATCTGACTTTACAGGCCGACACATACAAACGGTCACTATATAGCATAGAACTTCACTTGTTTGCCTAAATAATAAGCTTATTGTTGTGGCAATTTGCTTGCTTATTCTGTTTCTTGTGTCATTTAGGTATTTCTGTTACAGAAATAACCAATTCATGCTACCATTACATTAAATACGGGATATCATTGTGTCCTACAATCGTAGCACATCAGCCATTTCTAATACGTTTTTTCGGGACACAACTGGCCATGGAGAGACTGCCACAACCAAAGTGAGACAGGTGGTGACCTTAGTCGCTGCTCCTATGTCGGTGCGGCGCGCTGACATGCGGCTGTACACCTTCTCTGAGTGTAAACACTGACGGTGCATTGCGGGACGAACGCGGTCTTATGCATATCCTTTGCTCCTTGGACGGGTACACTTATGCCTTCGTGGCTTCTATTTGCTTCTCCGTTAATTTGGGACGGGGACTATGTTGCATACTGTACGTGCGTTTCATTCTGCACAGGACCTGGCTGCTGCCATTACTATTGTGGGCGGACCGTGGCTGTCAGCACATTAGGTTGCTCACCTCATGCCGGCTTAGACACGCCTCCAGACGCATCCTACCTGGGCTCGCTCACGTACACTATGCACGTGTCTGTGATTCCGGTGCACTCTCATTAATATGTATATGGCGCTACTGCGCCGGCTATTCCATGCACCGCCGGCGCAGGCCTTACGCCGGCCTTGCGCCGAGCTTCATGAATCCCGGGGTGTGTCTTTCCACAAACTTACTATTATTTGCACTAATCCTAAGGCAAGCCTTTCTACCCCTGGTTAGTATATTTAGTTCCTAGCACCATAACTCACAATTATTATAGTACAGGATATACTTTTAGTGCGCTGCAAGCAAGAAATATTACACTTTGCAAGTGCATTGATATTAATGGCCTTCTGAAATGGAACACTGACCTACATCATATCTGCCATCCTTTAATAAAATGTTATCTAAATAGCATTAATATAATCTTTAATAAAACAGAATCTCTGGAGCAGTGGGATGAATTCCATATTCACAGTCTAACTGCAGACACATTTGCCCAGTTCTCTTAAAATGATGAATAAAAACTGAAACGTATAACAACTAAAATATTTTGATGAAGTCAAGCTCCCACTAGCTATGTATGTTTTTTTTTATGTTTTAAAGACATTTTTAATTCCAGCACTTCATTTCTTCAGACAGCTACAGGATTATAAATTTGCTTCCCCCAAATTCTTTAACTTACTACATCTGAAACTGAAAAGGTGAAAACTGATTCAGCCTGTTTTGATGATATGCTTGGACAGCTTCCATCTAATATTTCTTTGCTTTCATATTCAAAGTGTTTAACTTAACAGAGTTAGACTCATTTCAAACATAACTAGGCAAAAAATAAAATTAGGTCCCAATTAATTAAATTCTCATAAAATGGAATTGACTCTATTACTTGGCTCATAAAGACATGAAATGTCATGTTTTCAGATCTTATGCTTAGTAATGAATGTGACTTTAGCCTCATGTGCTACATTGATAGGATCCCAAATGAGCTATACCCTTTATCGCTGCATTGTTTTATGAATAAATTATAAGACTATCCTGGAGGAATACAGAAGGACATTTCCTTGTATTCCTATCCTGATTATAATGACTGAGATCAAAACAATATGTTCAAGCAGTGAAGCCATTGTGGAACAGAATATCCCCAGCCCTTCCATTTCAAGCATGTTTGTGAGAAGTAGCCTTGCTTCTGAAAACCCATCCTGAGCAAAGCCGTTTTATAAATAAAACTTCTTCATAGGTTCATAGATTGGTACTAGGCTATCGGCTCTAGGGCCTATACAAGCCTAGCCATAACAATTCCCTGGCTATTTCTTCCCACACTATTTACTTCCCTGGAACCCTGTCTAGCAGGGCAACTGACATGATCCCTGGGGTGAATTTCCTTTCTCCCATCCAATCGTCAAGGTTCCTTTTGAAGAGGGCCAAAGGGGCGCTCTGCTTGACATATATGGGCAGTCTATTCCAGAGTCTGGGGAATCACTGGGTCAGGAACCTATCCCTCCAGCATGTTTTGTTTATTGTGATGACAAGGTTTAGATCCTTGGAATGTGTGGCTCTGAGGGTTTGGGATTTCTTTAACTGTAACATGTCCAACAGCTCTGGGTTTGACATGGCCTTGTATGTTAAGCAGAGATCACCTCTGAGTAGACGATATGCCACAGAGTATAGCTGGAGTTTTTTAAAGTGGTCAGCATAGGGCATCTGCTTTAGGCCTGTGATTCTTTTAGTGAGGTATTTCTGCAGCCTTTTCAGTTGTTGCAGATGTCTTGAGAGGAATATACCAAATGGGGCGTTGTAGTCTATAATGGGTCTAATGAGGGATGAGTACAGTGGGACAATGACCTCCTTTTTTCTGGATGAAAAGCCCTTAGTGATGAGCTGTGCCACATAGAAGGATTTCCTGACTGTTGTGGCAATGTGGTTATCAAAGGTGAGACCACTGTCCACCTGTGTCCCTAAGTCTCTTATCACACTTTCGGTGTTTAGTGTGCTGCCACCTATGTGGTAATTCATGGGTACATGTTTTTTCAAAAAGGGGATAACTATACATTTCTTGGCATTGAGTTTGAGCCCATGGCTCTGGCACCAAGCATCTGTCTCTGTAAAGTCCTTCTGTACAGTATCCACATTATTTGGGGATTCAGTAATGGCTCCCAGTTTGCAGTCATCTGCGAACTTTGTTAGCCAGAGTCCCTTAGTGTTGGCCTGTACTTCAGAGAAGTAGATGCAAAACAAGAGCGGTCCCAGGATTGAACCCTGAGGTACTCCACTTGTCACTTGTCTGGAGCTGAATTTGGAGTCAGCTACTTTTACAGAGTGGGTTCTGTCAGTAAGCCAGTTGGCAACCCATCGAGTGATGTAGGGATTAATGCCCAGCTTAGTGAATCTATCTATGATTCCAGAGTGGGGGGATGGTGTCAAAGGCATTGGTGAGGTCCAGATAGGCTGTGTGGGCCACTTTACCCTCGTCCACGGCTCTGGAGACTGATTCAAAGAAGTCAATCAGGTTCAGAAGACAAGATTGGCTCTTCACGAACCCAAACTGGGTGGGGTCCGGGGTTTGAAGGTTGCCAATGTCTTTGTTTATAAGTTCCATGATAATACTTTCCATGACCTTGCAGATCAGGCTCGTCAGACTGATGGGGTGGTAGTTCCAGGGATCCAAGGTGGATCCCCCCTTGTGGAGTGGGATAACTGTAGCTGTGCGACACTCAGTGGGCACAAAGCCTGAGGTTAGGCTATGATTAAACATGACACTTAGGTGAGGTGCCAGTTCATTTTGTAGTTCATGTAGTACACAGCCCGAGATGTCATCTGGTCCCATGGATGCTGTATTCCTAGGTTTGGAGAGTGTGTTTTTTACCTGTGTGGCCGTTATTACTGGAATTTGGCAATCTTCCATTATTGATATGGGCCGTTTAACCCAACGCAAGATTTAATAGATGTCAACCCCACTCTCCAGTAAAAGCCAATTTTGTTGCAGATGATGTCTATTTTATGGATACCTTTGGAAATTAACACTGCTTTGCATTATTAAGAGACATTCTGCCATTGAAGTGTGATCAGCCATTTTCTCCTATCAAGGATACACAAAAACATTTCATTATTTGAAAGGTTGTTATGAATTTCTCTCTTTTACACTTCTTATCACCTAATGTCAACTGATATACTGTAGTGTATCCTGCGTTCCTGTTGAGTACCTAACACTCATAGTTCTCGGTTCCATGTATTTTTTTTCTTGTCCCTTTTTCTCAAACTCTTTTCTTTTGTTCTGAAGTATTAATTATATTACTTAAGATCTATAAGAATATGTTTAATGCAGGATGTTTCACTTAGTATCACTACAGAACTGGATATCATGGATCAAGGCTGTACCCGAAAATGGTCTTCTTACCAAGCTAGATTAGTAATGGTTGATAAATAAATAAAATGAAATAAAATAAAACAAATAAACACACAAAACAAGCAATCAAGTAAAGAAATAAGCAAACAATGGTAAAGAAATAAGCCAGAAAAGCAATTATTAGTGATTTTCTTGCTGCTATTTACAAAATGTCTTTCAGCTGGAAGGCAGCATCTTTCCAACAATATTAAACTGAGATAGACTTCATAATCCACACTGTAATAATGAATTAATGTTACTTAATTATTCAATGGACAGATTTTACATTTCTCTTAAAATTGCTTTTTACATTCAGTAGGTGAAACCTGGTATTCCTCACCAATGACTTTGGTAGCCTCATTGAAACACAGATCTCTAAAGCAACCAAAACATTAAAACAAACGGCTACCAAAATTTGTCATTGCCAGTTGATCCAGCATATCAGAATAATGTTTTTCTCATTTTTGCAAGTCCCTTCTAGAAATAAAACATTTTAAAATAATGCACCTGCATTCTCAAAACAGCTACGTTTATCAGTCTGACAACTACAAATATTAACCATAATGTATTATATTGTATTTATTTATTTATTTTATTGCATTTGTTTACCGGGAAAGTCCACTGGGCCTAAAAGAGTACATTTTCAGTGGAGGCCCAGGAAGAAAAGCTCCAACAAGATAATAGATACAAAAAAATTTAAACATTAATTGGAACATAAGTAGAAAAAGTGTTATACATAGTGATTACAGAAATATATACAGCATATATATACATAAAAGCAGGAATCTATTTGGTTTGATTACAGTAATATTACAGAAAATATACATTAAAACTGGAATTTAGTTGGTTTCCAGAAGAATTCAAAGAGGTATAAACAGAAATATATTAATCAGTATTATTGTACCAATATCAAGTGATGAAAAAATAAATATGGAGAAAGTATCATCAGTCACTAGTAGCAAAAAGCATAGGAGTTTAGTTGTCATATAAGGAGAAAGAAGAGGTTAGGTTATAGAGCAGGAACATAGCCAGGAAGATTTGAGATGATTTTTCAGTATTTGTTTGAAGGTGGTGGTGCTGCCTGTGTTTCTTATAGAAGGTGAAAGTGAGTTTCATAATTTAGCGCTGGTGAAGGAGTAGAGGAGTTGACCACACTGTAAGGTGGGCTTTTCTACTTTTAGAAGAAGATGATTTTCAGATTTTAGTTGCCTGCTGGGTTGGTATTTGGCAAGTAGAGTTGAGAGAGCAGGACAGTCGGTGGGTCTGTAGATTATTTTGTGCGCTGTACTTTAGTTGGGTGAATTAGAGATGGTGGGGGAGTTCCAGCCACCCTAATTGTTTTAGTGAGTTATAGCGGTGGGGTGAGAATTTGGCCTTGGTGGCAAATTTTGCTATTCTGTTGTAACACATATCAAGTTTGGATTTTGTAGAATTTTGGATATTAGTGTGGAGAGGGGCACCATAAAGAAAAGAGTATAATAAAAAGGCAGTTGCAAGGGTTTGTCTAGTAGAGAGGATAAGAAAGTGTTGGTACCTGTAGAGCATACCAAGCTTTTGGTATTTTTTTTTTTATGTTATTATTTATGTGTAGGTCAAATAAGGTTTTCATCTTCGTAATGCCTAGTAATTTAATGTGTGGGACAATGTCTATAGTGGTATTGTCTTGAGCTTGTATAGTGAAGAGTTTTTTTTTTATCGAGGGGAGTGTTTTTTCTTAGGGGTAAAAATTATTAGTTTATTTTTTTTGGATTTAGGGCAAGATGATTGTTAAGCATTTAAGATTCAGTAGAGGTGAGTGTATTCTGGGTGATTTGCTGGAGTTCAGAGATGGAATTTGCAGTGCATATTATTGTACAGTCATCAGCATACTGGTTACTGAGCATTGAGGGAGAGTGGAGTAAAAGTTATTAATAAAGATGCTAAATAAGACAGGACCAAGTATAGAGCCTTGGGATACCCCTGTGGAAGTAATAAGGAATGGTGAGTAAAACTGTTGCCATTTTGTGTATTGCTGCCTATTGGAGAGATAGCTATTGAACCATTGTAGGGTAGGAGGAGAAATGTGGAGGGTGGATAGTTTAGAGAGGAGGATAGTGTGGGAAATGGTATCAAAAGCTTTGGAATGGTCGAGGAAAAGTGAAACGATTATTTTACCAAAATCCCATGCCCGGTTAATTGTATCAAGGCAGGATTGGAGGGCAGTAGTTGTGCTGTGTCTTGGTCTGAAACCATGCTGAGTGGGTGATAGAATTTGATTTTCAAACAGGTGGTTGAGAAGGTGGGCATGGATGCATTTTTCCAGTATTTTAGAGAGGGGTGAGACAATAATTACATTTGCACCAATAATTCTGGACAAGTGGATTAACATTTACTTGGCCTGCCATGGGGGTGGGGGGTTGGAGAGTATGAAGTCTTGACTATGGCCCAGGTGACCTAGCCTTGATTAGCATCTTGGGTACTTGACAGCACTGACAGGGAGGTTGGACAGGCCCATCCTGGGGAGGTAAACAGTCCCAAGTGATAATCTCACTGTTGAGAAACAACAGCATATGCCTAACCTGTAAGTGGGCAGTGCAGTCCTAAAAACAATAGTCTCTTTCAGAAGTGAGGGATAGTGTGCACTGATGTCCATCTCATGGCCCACCGAGAGGTTGGGGGTAAGACTATAGGAAGAAAAACACTCCTCAATAGCAGTGTGATGCTGCCCAGGTTACTTAGTTTCTTCACTGACCCCTAAGCATGGGTCAAAGTTAGGCAAAAGGAGGAGGTTAATTCAGGTTTGATAGACCCAGTGGAAAAGAAAAGACCTTGAGAGTAGAGATGGTCAACTATAGGCAGCCAAAACTGTTACAAAAAATGTATATGGGTATAAGCATATGAAATGAATCAGTTAGCTATAATCTGTATAGAGAGACTTAACAATAAGAGACCACATTATACACAGACATCATTTTGAAAAGTTAAGGCATTTCTTTTTAAAATAATGCTATTGTGTAATAATATAACATATCAGATGGATATGTATTTTGTATTTTTCACCAATGGTGGGAAAGTCTAGTTAGGTCATTCGGGTTGCATACTCCTCATGAAAACCAAGCAACCCAACTTGGTGAATAAAATATGATGTATTGTTTTCACAGAAAACCACCATACCATCAGCAAAAATGTCTTGGTTACTGTTGTTAATTCAGCAAGTCACTGAATTAAATGTTTTTGCTAGCTAGTTTTATAACCAAGGATACTTGTTGGTATCTAAAGCTATCTGAATCCTAACTTTAAAGTAATGATCTGACTTACTGTTCTCTTACTTATCACGGAGGAGCAGCATACAGAGGGAGGACCATATAAAGAGTGAAGATTAGATGTTAAGCATGGAATTAAGAGAGTCTAAACTCAGGAAAAGTTTTGTGCTTGAATGGTGTTCTGAAGAGAACAGAAGAAGCAATTTTTGGGACATCTGCTGTATTTGTTGTAGCTAGGAAGATAAACAGAGCAGGTCAGAACAAGAGTGAGTGTATCTGCTAAACTAATCTTCTGTAAGATGCAACAGATTTTGATGACATTGGGAGACAGTCCAAAGCATCTCTGTGGAAGTAAAGATATGTTTGGCTACAAATGGATGTGTCACACTTTGCTTTCTAATGGCAAGCCTTGGAGATCTGTCCTCAGCAAAGGGACTTGGAAACTTTCCATTCACCATCAGAACAGAAGTTTGGAATACAGCAATTTATTTTAATGGATTCAGTGCACTTGGGTTCAGTAGTCTCTTCTCTTCTCATTTTAAATAGTGATGTGCTAATTAAGCAGATTGGTTTATTAATTAATACACACACTGGAGTAGCAGATAGTCTGAGGGTCTAATCTGAAGCATTATCTTATGTTTCAAAATTAAAATTGCTAAGCTTGTTTTTTTTTTTAATGCAACCATCTTGCAGTCATAGATTGGCATTTGGCTCAGAGGAATAAGACTATAGGCTGTTGTTGAGCTTCATCCTGTGGTCCTGGTTTTTATTCCCTCAGACTCCATTTGACCACTGTATGACTCTATTTATGTCATTCAATCAGACTGTACTCCTAAGATGAAAATAAAACACTCCTTTTCTGGAGAAGGCTTTCAACCAATGACAAGCCGAGTTCTTCTATAACAGAATTCAAGTGTAACTTTGACCAGTGAATGGAGAATCAGAAATTTACCCCTGGTGTACTACGCATTCTGACATCTCTCCTCTGAGCCTCAGATCAAGGAGCATCAATCCTCACCTCTGACACTGGTGGGGAATGCTCACTGTGAGAAAAATAGACAAAACGCAATATTTTCAGATGCAGCTCTCTGCACCAAGTTCAATTTCCCTTAAGACCATACATGGAATGCACACTCCTATCCTGGAGCTGGGCTTTCTCTCCAGCCCTCAAATAAGACTCATGAATGACCGCTATAGAGCTGAGTCCTTATCTGGGTATTCCAAGCCAAGTCCTCCATTACCATCTCTGTGAAATCAGTGTTCTCAGATTCCCTGTTTAAAGTAGTTGTCACACACACTCTCTTTGATATTTGATATTTGATATTCACACACACACACACACACACACACACACACACACACACACACACACACACATGCACACCTGGGGAAGGCTGACATAGCTTAACTGCTCTACCACCTCCACCCAGACTATAAGGTAGACTTACTGCCACCAGAACACCTGAAGCCAGATATTTTAAGGCTCTTACCAGGGTACCAGTTACATATAGTGCAACTAATACCTATACAAATAGTAATGTTTAACCAAGCAGCAAAACTTTCATGAATGCAGAGCCACAGTGTCACTAAATAAATACAAGTACTCTCAAAGGTTAAATATTTTCTAAAAGACCAGCCATATTGAAAAGTTTAGTTATATTTAATAATAAATAATTAAAAAGCATAAAAATACTGGATATCTATTTACAATAATCACCAGAGTTTCAATCACAGGAGATATAAAAAACAACACAGATGGAAAGACTCAAACAGATACAGAAAAAAAACAACATTTAGCTAATCTCGCTATATTTTTCTAACTGACTGAAGAATTACTGTTCCATAGTTGCTTACTAAACCAAGGCAAGATGAAAGTGGATGAGTGTCTTGTCAGGTTCAAAAACAGAGTGCACTCCTCACATCTCTCACTAGTATTCAAATACAATTTCAGTGCTGGCTACAGAATGACATCACATCTGGTCACCTGACTCTGTGGTTCCCACACTGCCCTCTCCATAGAAACTGAGCCAGGATCTGGCACTGATGTGCCACAATAAACACATGGAACTTTAGCTAAGGTTTATTACAACATCTGGAAACTGTAAAAGAATTCCAACACTTCCACCCTTCCTGCAGAAACTAACAAGCCATTCTCTGGCACTCCAGGGTAGCAATTAGTTTACCACTAAGGACAAAAGAGCAGGATCCCAACCCAGGCTTTTCACAGACATTGTGTCTCTGGCTGGATTCAGACCTGTGAGATAAAATCTGTATGGCTTAAACCAAGTAATTTAATTTCAGGCTATTTTCTTAAGGTTAGCTGGGCTGAGTTTAACCCCTTCCCTTCCAGTATCATCTGTTAAAATATACATATTTCATCAGTTACAACAATACAATCTGTTATACATTTATATTTCTTTTCTGTCCAGCAGGACCCACTGTTGATGCATTTTAACAAAGGCAACTTTACAAATAGATTTTTAACACAAACATCTGTACAAATCAATTTGATATTCAAATGACATACAATTCTTTACAAAACCTCAGCTAGCTATGCTGGCATATGTTACACATGCACTGCCCTGCTCCCCCTGGCACACTTGGCACTACCTCACATCATCTCACCTATGTGTCTAGTAGACAGAGGCAGCTTATAAAAGCTTGACCACCTATGCCCAATCCAGGGTATCAAAACTTGTCATATACATTTGGGAATCACAGCTAGGCTTAAAACCCCCCGCTGGGGTCATTAGCCTAGTAATCATTTATGAACCAATGGCTCACATAACAGAAGTATATAATATCGTAGAAATTGTCTGCAACATATATAGCATTTTAGATATTTTCTTTCAATAAAATTGTGCTTGTCTACAGTTCCTCACTCATTTCCTTGCTGTTTTCCTGGTAATGTTATCTTGCTCCATTAAGCAGTCTCTTTTTAAATTTTCAGCATATAAAGCACAGATGGTGATGGCTGCAGGAGTGATAGGAAATACACAGTGCTAAGAGATGCAGTTCTCACAATCCTTCTAAAAAAACTGATGACTTTTTTGTATAATAACTCCTTAATGACAAGACTTACCAAGTGTCTGTTCTTACTGTAGCATGCCATTGTTAATACAGTGGAAGACATGTTTTGGACAATGAAAGTCACACATTTAAGTTTGCAGTTACAGAAGGATTAAAGGAGGGATGTCAGGAGGTCCATGGGTACAGTTATTGGAATAAGGGAATTATACCAGCAACTGACTTTGAATGCCCACGGTTGGCCTGGACTTAACAAGTCTTTTTCCATTGCACCCCTGTTGAAATTTAAAGCATTGACTCGGTAATAAAACAGAGGTAAGGGCGAATGGTACAATAATACCCCTGGCTCCTTTGCTACAAGTTTGCACTTTAAGTACCAAGCTATTTATGTGAACTTTATACTTAATACACATTTTTTCCTCCTATTCAAGGAAATGATATATGACATACACTTTATATACTCTTTAATTGAATGCCCCTATTTCCCATTATAATTGGTTTTAACATTTTATACAAATATATTTTTTACCATCTCATTGCATGGAGTGATTTTTATGTATACGATTTTAACTTTTCATTTTAATATGATTTGATTTTTATTTATTTTATTTTTTTGTCTAAGATTCTTTACAGAAACTAACATATATGAAAACAAGTCTGTGTGATACAAAAATTGTACAGTTTTTTAGCTGGCTTGCAAGATTACACAGTCAGGATGAAGTGCACTTAAATCTTCTGAACACTAGATGGCACTGTGATGCTACATTGCCTAAGAATGGTTGGAGACACTCCCTCTTGAAACATCAAAGGAATTCCTGTCATTTCTCATGGATGTGTGTATAAAAGTTTTGTATTTTAACTGTTTTTATATTCTGATGAAGTTCCTATAAGGGATGAAAGCCCTTAATATATATGTATTTTTTGTTTTGATTTTAAGTGGTTTTACCAAATAAAACAGTTGCTGCTCACAACCTTCAGCCTTGGATTTGTTTTGGTTTTGGATTTTATGTTTTATCGAATTGGAAACTGCTGACAGAATGGAACTGTTATATTTAAAAGTTACTACAGTAGAGTATTTACATTTAAGTTTCCATTGTACACCACACAAATTATTTTGATTGCTCTTAGCCTGATTGTCAATTGTGTAGCAATTTTGAAAGTCATAAGCTACTATAGTAAAATTGAATGGAAAATTTGCAACATTTTGGTAAGAAAGTATTGACTGTAGGTATTTAAATGCTTTTGAAATAGAATAATTCAAGTCAAGGTTAAGTTGTAGAATGTATTTCTGGTCAACATTATTAAACCTAGAATTATAGCTGAAACTAATTAAAACAATTTCAAAGCAATGGGCCTTAACTAAATTTATAACAGATAAACAAGTATTTTTATCTCATTTATTTTAAATAAACTAAATGACAATCTGAACTACTTTATGCATTTTCCTTTCTTAATAAAACTTAACTGGTCATGTGTTTCCTAGTATGTCTTGCTTCCCCATTGATTTAATTTTTGTGTAGATCAGAAAATAATCTCCTTAATTTGTGACTCATAAATGTTTTTATTTCTCTGACTGAATAATGACAGATGTATGTGAATAGCTGACCATTCTTTGAATGATAATGAAAACTTTAAAAAGTGGAAAAACTAATGAAATTCATTATAGCTCCAGTTTGTCCAAGTCTCAAGTCTTCTTCTTCTTCTTCTTCTTTCGGCTTTTCCCAGTTAGGGGTCGCCACAGTGGATCACCTGTCCGCTCATGATTGGCAGTAGAGTTTTACAGTGTCGAGTTGCCAGCCCGGCGCCCAACCTTCCACAGAAGGCACACACATGCACACACTCATACCTATGGCCAATTTAGAGTGTCCAATCCACCTACAGCATGTTTTTGGGATGTGGGAGGAAACCGGAGCACCCGGAGGAAACCCACTAAATAAACCAAAAACACCACAAAGATATATACATATATTTCTTGTCATTTCAGTCAACAATGCCAACATAAGTGCACTTCAGTTTGTACTTTGGAGAGCGGCATAATATTTACATTTTGAAAAAGCAGAATTAGACTAGCTAATACTGGTTATTGATATTTAAGTATGCATATCTATTGATATCTCTCTCTCTCGGTATATATATATATATATATATATATATATATATATATATATATATATATGTATTGGTCTACCACATTTTGTCGAAATGCCAAAACATCGAATGTCACTCCGTCGACGCTCAAAATATCGAAGCCACACTTCATTGACACACCAGAACTGCAAAGACTTTCCCACTGTAAGTAAGTGGTTGTGCGGGAAGTTCAATTTTGCCCTTATCTCAACTGTAGCAGAATTTCAGAGTTGGTATATTTAGTTACGGAGGTGTAGGGGGTCCACCACATTGAGTGGGCTAGGGATGGTGCATTTTAGGTTTTTTTTAGTTTTCTGGCTAAGCGGTTTCTTACCATGCGAACGCCTTTGTAGTTCCACTGAGTTGATAAAATGCAGCTTCGATATCATGTCAACAAAGTGACATTTGATGTTTTGGCATTTTGACAAAATAAGGTAAATACATACATATATAAATATATATATATATATATCTATATATATATATATATATATATATATATATATATATATATATATATATCTATATAAAATTTCAGAAAGCCGAAACCCATATTGTCGAAACCATATGTTCAACTTTTATATATATATATATATATATATATATATATATATATATATATATTGAATAAAAACGTATCCCTTCGTTGAAGGAAGCAGCATCCACCACACAATAAATATAAATGTCGAACTCTAACGTATAAAACAATACAGATACTTTAATGGATAAGAAAATAACGTAAGCGCTTTCACGGAACTTATTCTCTGCTTCATCAGACGTTAACTAATACAAATACTACTTCCCTTTTATACATTCCATTACCTAACAATTATCCAATTAACAACTCATCAACAGATAAATTAAAACACTGCAAAAAACCACACATTTCCTTGATAAAATACCACTATGTATCAAATGATATACGTTCTAAACATACCTAACTAATCTAACCTGTATTGTATATAAAAATGTATATATTACAAATATAGAATAATAAAATACTTATATATAATAGCTAAAACATACAAAACAACATAAAACATAAAATATAAAATATGTATCATTAACATTAAATCTGTTGTAAGTGCACTAACCTGATCCAACTATGCTATGATAAGATCATATAATTACTATAAAATTCATGCATTAAAATCTCAAATTTGTAAATACAAGTGATAACATAAAAATGTTAATCACTGAACAATATATCCTAGATATAACTCCATGGGCCAATTTTAATTTATAACATCCTACTATCAAAATAAATATAGGAACTACTGTATCATTAAACCTACCTCCTATGTATGCTACTATACTGGCCATAATCTATACAAACAATGTGTATGAAACTTATTTCATTTATAACCTCTTGCTTTTAAAATGGGCTTAAGGGATACAGCATCATTCAACCCTCTACCTCTGTGTGCTGCTAACCTAAAAATCCATCTTAGTTCAGCACTCTCGGTCTCATTAACTATATCCCCATTTCGAATATTTTCATATTGAATATGCAATATTTGAAAAAGAAATGTATGTGCTTGACCAAAATTTCTAACATGTTTAGCTATAGCATTATATTCTTCGTGTCTCTCAATGCTGTAATTATGATCCCTTATACGTTCCTTTAAAGTTCTGTTCGTCTTTCCTACATAAAAACAGAAACAGGAGGTACAATGAGCAACATATGCAACATTTCTAGTATCACAACTCCCTGTATTTCTCAACTCCCATAAATGTCCAGTATCTGGTTGTTTAAAAAAACCTAGATTCATCAATAAATTGACATTGGGCACATCTCCCACATCTTTTCGTACCCATTGTTAGAGGATGTGAGTTGTTATGTTCACTTGATGTGCTATTAGAATAGCATAACTGCTGTTTTAAATTCTTACTGTTCCTATATATATATGATGGATATTCTCCTATCAATGCTTTGGTGTTATCATCAACCAATAGAATATGCCAATTATCCTTAATGGCCTTCTGTATTCTATTATTATTACTGCTATATGGTAGAATAATTGATAATCTAGATGCATCTACCTTTTTGTCATTATTCATATCCATACGCTTCTCTGAATAATAAGGTCTGGCAGTACTTCTTCTAAGTTGTTTTGTCTGTGTGTAAACTCTATTTATATCACCCTCATTGTAACCTCTATTTATAAAATTTTGTTTTAGATGCAACAATTCATCCAATAATACTTCTTCATCACAACACAGTCTTGAAATGTGTGGTTTTTTGCAGTGTTTTAATTTATCTGTTGATGAGTTGTTAATTGGATAATTGTTAGGTAATGGAATGTATAAAAGGGAAGTAGTATTTGTATTAGTTAACGTCTGATGAAGCGGAGAATAAGTTCCGTGAAAGCGCTTACGTTATTTTCTTATCCATTAAAGTATCTGTATTATTTTATACGTTAGAGTTCGACATTTATATTTATTGTGTGGTGGATGCTGCTTCCTTCAACGAAGGGATACGTTTTTATTCATTGGATTTATTGGGACTTTGCCTTGGGGTTGTTTGTCTTACATTTTTCGGCAGAGGTTATGGAGGCAACAGCAGCAACAGCGAGAACAAGAGCAGTAACAGCCAGTATGGATTCTGTCGAATTTATGGACTCAAGCGTTAATAGCAGATTGAGAGGGCTGCTAACAAATACAATGAATCCATTAATGAATGTAAACCTACAGAGGGACAAATCTTTATTGAACACAAGGGCTACAGATGAAGCTGTAGTAAGAAACTTGAAAAGGGACATTGAAAATAACATCTATAGATTCAAGCGCTTCCAGTGTCAACGCTAACATCTGGAAGCTAGCTTGAATCTGAATGTGATCCCACAAGGACTTAGAGTCCTAAATATGCCAACGTATGGCAACTTGTACCCGGCGTTGCTATCGAGGTGGCAACAGCTTAACATTAATACAAGCAGAGCGTATATGCGATTGCTGCTTGATTTTTTTGAACCTATAGAAACGGAATTAAGAAATAATATCGTGCAGCAACAGGATGAACTTTTTGGTGTCTATGGTGATGGCTCTACTGAGGTTTTCATGCAAGATATCATTGACAAGGTATCAAGGTATGAAAACAGGCTGATAGAGTACAAGAAAAAGAAATTGTTGCGAGATATGGATGATTTTAATAAACAAAATGTTTTCACGTGGACTAGATTCACTGATTGTGAGGGTGAGCCAAATGCTAATAATAATCAACAGCAACAGAAGAGGGATGTACGTCAACACGCAGGAAGAACAGGAATTAATACGGAAGGGGAGGTTGCCGTGAACAACAGAGAAATTGTTATGCCTAAGGCGTCTGAAGGGACAGGAGGCGATATAACAGAAGATGAGCAGATTCCTGATGTTTCACAAGGACTATTATCCACTACTTCACTGCAAGTTCCATCTACAAGTAATAGGGAAGTCCATAATACATCAGTACAAGTAGAAGGAGAAACGAACACACGAGCCTTAATGGACGTTAGAAGAAAAAATACAACGGAAGGAGCCTACAAAATAGACTTCTCGACTTTTCCTCTACCTATACGGCCAGCCAGGCGAAAATCCACAGAAACGGAAGAATATCGTGGGCAGAAACGCAAAGAAGCGCCAATACTACCACAGGTGCGTACACTAAAGAAAATGTGGACACAACAAACTTAGTTTGGAATATTTCAAACTATGTATTGTCTCCTACTGAGCTATCACTTTTAAATAAAGGTTTAGGATTTATACCTACTAATTGAATGGACATAAGTGAAGCTATTCTCTCTGTACGAATGTTCACAAGGAATTTGTCCTTAAAAATGAGTTTAAATACTGATAGTATCAATACAGGTGTTACATATAAAAAGAAAAGTAATTTTACACCACAGTTACCATCTAATGTAGAAATATTTTTAAAGGCTTTTGAAAATAGTGTATATAATGATTGTAATTTTGGTAAATATGATAAGAGACAGAATCTGACCAAGGAAGAAGCATGGGCTTTGAAAAGTTTACAACAAAATGAAGCTATTGTTATAAAACCCTCAGATAAGGGAGGCCCAATTGTAGTTATGGATACTTTATATTACTCTGTTACAATGAATGATATGCTTAACAGTGATGCATATGAACGCATTGTCTCTGAAGATGTACATGAAATTATCCAAAATGTTTATTCCTCTTTGTTGGAATGTAGGAATATGGGTATCTTAACAAATGAATTGTTCAAGTATTTCCTTGTAGAATATCCATTGACACCTAGACTACATGGCTTACCCAAGATACACAAACATCCAACTAAGCCTAAATTTAGACCTATAGTAGCAGGGACAGGATGGACAACTGAGCCGTTGTCCATCTACTTGCACAAAGAGTTAAAGAATGTTTTGAATAGATACACATATGTATTGAGAGACACAGAGTAATTTCTGGGGGATTTGTACCAATTCACACACAGTATTGATAGTATAAAAGATTTAAAGTTTGTTACTATGGATGCAGTAGCTTTATTCACCAGTATTCCTAATGACAAAGGTTTGAGTATTTTACACAATTTGTTGGTGAATGATAAAGGCATGGAAGGTTCAAAAGCTGACTTTCTTTGCTTTTTATTAGAACTTATCTTGGAGAACAATATATTCTTGTTTCAAAATCAACATTACAAACAATAAAAGGGAGTGGCGATGGGCACTAGTTGTGCCAACACCTACGCCAACCTTGTCATGGTTTCGTGGGAGCAGGAAAATCTATTAGGCCACCCAAATGTGTTATTCTTTAGGCGGTTTGTAGATGACCTTTTTTTCATATGGAAAGGAGATGAGGAAGGTTGTAAGGACTTACTAAAACACGTTAATTTTACTGGTGACTTTTTAAATTTCACGATGGAATATTCTAATATTAGTATTAATTACCTTGATGTTACTGTTTACTTTGAAGAAAATATCATGAAGACGAAAATATATAGGAAATCTTGTTACTGTCCAGCTTTTCTTCATAGGGACAGTATGCATAAACCAACATTGTTTAATAATATAGTGAAAGGACAGGCTATGCGATTGTCAAGACTGTGTTGTGATGAAGAAGTATTATTGGATGAATTGTTGCATCTAAAACAAAATTTTATAAATAGAGTTTACAATGAGGGTGATATAGAGTTTACACACAGACAAAACAACTTAGAAGAAGTACTGCCAGACCTTATTATTCAGTGAAGCGTATGGATATGAATAATGACAAAAAGTTAGATGCATCTAGATTATCAATTATTCCACCATATAGCAATAATAATAATAGAATACAGAAGGCCATTAAGGATAATTTTCATATTCTGTTGGTTGATGATAACACCAAAGCATTGATAGGAGAATATCCATCATATATATATATATATATATATATATATATATATATATATAGGAACAGTAAGAATTTAAAACAGCAGTTATGCTATTCTAATAGCACATCAAGTGAACATAACAACTCACATCCTCTAACAATGGGTACGAAAAGATGTGAAAGATGTGCCCAATGTCAATTTATTGATGAATCTAGGTTTTTTAAACAACCAGATACTGGACATTTATGGGAGTTGAGAAATACAGGGAGTTGTGATACTAGAAATGTTGTATTTGTTGCTCATTGTATCTCCTGTTTCTGTTTTTATGTAGGAAAGACGAACAGAACTTTAAAAGAACATATAAGGGATCATAATTACAGCATTCAGAGACACAAAGAATATAGTGCTATAGCTAAACATGTTAGAAATTTTGGTCAAGCACATACATTTCTTTTTCAAATATTGCATATTCAATACAAAAATATTCGAAATGGGGATATAGTTAATGAGACCGAGAGTGCTGAACTAAGATGGATTTTTAGGTTAGCAGCACACAGAGGTAGAGGGTTGAATGATGTTGTATCCCTTAAGCCCATTTTAAAAGCAAGAGGTTATAAATGAAATAAGTTTCATACACATTGTTTGTATAGATTATGGCCAGTATAGTAGCATACATAGGAGATAGGTTTAATGATACAGTAGTTCCTTTATTTATTTTGATAGTAGGATGTTATAAATTAAAATTTGCCCATGGAGTTATATCTAGGATATATTGTTCAGTGATTAACATTTTTATGTTATCACTTGAATTTACAAATTTGAGATTTTAATGCATGAATTTTATAGTAATTATATGATCTTATCATAGCATAGTTGGATCAGGTTAGTGCACTTACAACAGATTTAATGTTAATGATACATATTTTATATTTTATGTTTTATGTTGTTTTGTATGTTTTAGCTATTATATATAAGTATTTTATTATTCTATATTTGTAATATATACATTTTTATATACAATACAGGTTACATTAGTTAGGTATGTTTAGAACATATATCATTTGATACATAGTGGTATTTTATCAAGGAAATGTGTGGTTTTTTGCAGTGTTTTAATTTATCTGTTGATGAGTTGTTAATTGGATAATTGTTAGGTAATGGAATGTATAAAAGGGAAGTAGTATTTGTATTAGTTAACGTCTGATGAAGTGGAGAATAAGTTCCGTGAAAGCGCTTACCTTATTTTCTTATCCATTAAAGTATCTGTATTGTTTTATACGTTAGAGTTCGACATTTATATTTATTGTGTGGTGGATGCTGCTTCCTTCAACGAAGGGATACGTTTTTATTCATTGGATTTATTGGGACTTTGCCTTGGGGTTGTTTGTCTTACATTTTTTGGCAGAGGTTATGGAGGCAGCAGCAGCAACAGTGAGAACAGGAGCAGTAACAGCCAGTATGGATTCTGTCGAATTTATGGACTCAAGCGTTAATAGCAGATTGAGAGGGCTGCTAACAAATACAATGAATCCGCTAATGAATGTAAACCTACAGAGGGACAAATCTTTATTGAACACAAGGACTACAGATGAAGCTGTAGTAAGAAACTTGAAAAGGGACATTGAAAATAATATCTATAGATTCAAGCGCTTCCAGTGTCAACATTATCATCTGGAAGCTAGCTTGAATCTGAATGTGATCCCGCGAGGACCTAGAGTCCTAAATATGCCAACGTATGGCAACTTGTACCTGGAGTTGCTATCGAGGTGGCAACAGCTTAACATTAATACAAGCAGAGCGTATATGCAATTGCTGCTTGATTTTTTTGAACCTATAGAAACAGAATTAAGAAATAATATCGTGCAGCAACAGGATGAACTTTTTGGTGTCTATGGTGATGGCTCTACTGAGGTTTTCATGCAAGATATCATTGACAAGGTATCAAGGTATGAAAACAGGCTGATAGAGTACAAGAAAAAGAAATTGTTGAGAGATATGGATGATTTTAATAAACAAAATGTTTTCACGTGGACTAGATTCACTGATCATGAGGGTGAGCCAAATGCTAATAATAATCAACAGCAACAGAAGAGGGATGTACGTCAACACGCAGGAAGAACAGGAATTAATATGGAAGGGGAGGTTGCCGTGAACAACGAAGAAATTGTTATGCCTAAGGTGTCTGAAGAGACACGAGGCGATATAACAGAAGATGAGCAGATTCCTGATGTTTCACAAGGACTATTATCCATTACTTCAGTGCAAGTTCCATCTACAACTAATAGGGAAGTCCATAATACATCAGTACAAGTAGAAGGAGAAACGAACACACGAGCCTTAATGGACGTTAGAAGAAAAAATACAACGGAAGGAGCCTACAAAATAGACTTCTCAACTTTTCCTCTACCTATACGGCCAGCCAGGCGAAAATCCACAGAAACGGAAGAATATCGTGGGCAGAAACGCAAAGAAGCGCCAATACTACCACAGGTGCGGACATTAAAGAAAATGTGGACACAACAAACTTAGTTTGGAATATTTCAAACTATGTATTGTCTCCTACTGAGCTATCACTTTTAAATAAAGGTTTAGGATTTATACCTACTAATTGTATGGACATAAGTGAAGCTATTCTCTCTGTACGAATGTTCACAAGGAATTTGTCCTTAAAAATGAGTTTAAATTCTGATAGTATCAATACAGGTGTTACATATAAAAAGAAAAGTAATTTTACACCACAGTTACCATCTAATGTAGAAATATTTTTAAAGGCTTTTGAAAATAGTGTATATAATGATTGTAATTTTGGTAAATATGATAAGAGACAGAATCTGACCAAGGAAGAAGCATGGGCTTTGAAAAGTTTACAACAAAATGAAGCTATTGTTATAAAACCCTCAGATAAGGGAGGCCCAATTGTAGTTATGGATACTTTATATTACTCTGTTACAATGAATGAGATGCTTAACAGTGAGCATATGAACGCATTGTCTCTGAAGATGTACATGAAATTATCCAAAATATTTATTCGTCTTTGTTGGAATGTAGGAATATGGGTATCTTAACAAATGAATTGTTCAAGTATTTTCTTGTACAACATCCATTGACACCTAGACTACATGGCTTACCCAAGATACACAAACATCCAACTAAGCCTAAATTTAGACCTATAGTAGCAGGGACAGGATGGACAACTGAGCCGTTGTCCATCTACTTGGACAAAGAGTTAAAGAATGTTTTGAATAGATACACATATGTATTGAGAGACACAGAGCAATTTCTGGGGGATTTGTACCAATTCACACACAGTATTGATAGTATAAAAGATTTAAAGTTTGTTGCTATGGATGCAGTAGCTTTATTCACCAGTATTCCTAATGACAAAGGTTTGAGTATTTTACACAATTTGTTGGTGAATGATAATGGCATGGAAGGTTTAAAAGCTGACTTTCTTTGCTTTTTATTAGAACTTATCTTGGAGAACAATATATTCTTGTTTCAAAATCAACATTACAAACAAAAAAAGGGAGTGGCGATGGGCACTAGTTGTGCCAACACCTACACCAACCTTGTCATGGTTTCGTGGGAGCAGGAAAATCTATTAGGCCACCCAAATGTGTTATTCTATAGGCAGTTTGTAGACAACCTTTTTTTCATATGGAAAGTTGATGAGGAAGGTTGTAAGGACTTACTAAAACACGTTAATTTTACTGGTGACTTTTTAAATTTCACGATGGAATATTCTAATATTAGTATTAATTACCTTGATGTTACTGTTTACTTTGAAGAAAATATCATGAAGACGAAAATATAAAGGAAATCTTGTTACTGTCCAGCTTTTCTTCATAGGGACAGTATGCATAAACCAACATTGTTTAATAATATAGTGAAAGGACAGGCTATGCGATTGTCAAGACTGTGTTGTGATGAAGAAGTATTATTGGATGAATTGTTGCATCTAAAACAAAATTTTATAAATAGAGGTTACAATGAGGGTGATATAAATAGAGTTTACACACAGACAAAACAACTTAGAAGAAGTACTGCCAGACCTTATTATTCAGAGAAGCGTATGGATATGAATAATGACAAAAAGGTAGATGCATCTAGATTATCAATTATTCTACCATATAGCAATAATAATAATAGAATACAGAAGGCCATTAAGGATAATTGGCATATTCTATTGGTTGATGATAACACCAAATCATTGATAGGAGAATATCCATCATATATATATAGGAACAGTAAGAATTTAAAACAGCAGTTATGCTATTCTAATAGCACATCAAGTGAACATAACAACTCACATCCTCTAACAATGGGTACGAAAAGATGTGGGAGATGTGCCCAATGTCAATTTATTGATGAATCTAGGTTTTTTAAACAACCAGATACTGGACATTTATGGGAGTTGAGAAATACAGGGAGTTGTGATACTAGAAATGTTGTATATGTTGCTCATTGTACCTCCTGTTTCTGTTTTTATGTAGGAAAGACGAACAGAACTTTAAAAGAACGTATAAGGGATCATAATTACAGCATTCAGAGACACGAAGAATATAATGCTATAGCTAAACATGTTAGAAATTTTGGTCAAGCACATACATTTCTTTTTCAAATATTGCATATTCAATATAAAAATATTCGGAATGGGGATATAGTTAATGAGACCGAGAGTGCTGAACTAAGATGGATTTTTAGGTTAGCAGCACACAGAGGTAGAGGGTTGAATGATGCTGTATCCCTTAAGCCCATTTTAAAAGCAAGAGGTTATAAATGAAATAAGTTTCATACACATTGTTTGTATAGATTATGGCCAGTATAGTAGCATACATAGGAGATAGGTTTAATGATACAGTAGTTCCTATATTTATTTTGATAGTAGGATGTTATAAATTAAAATTGGCCCATGGAGTTATATCTAGGATATATTGTTCAGTGATTAACATTTTTATGTTATCACTTGTATTTACAAATTTGAAATTTTAATGCATGAATTTTATAGTAATTATATGATCTTATCATAGCATAGTTGGATCAGGTTAGTGCATTTACAACAGATTTAATGTTAATGATACATATTTCATATTTTATGTTTTATGTTGTTTTGTATGTTTTAGCTATTATATATAAGTATTTTATTATTCTTTATTTGTAATATATACATTTTTATATACAATACAGGTTAGATTAGTTAGGTATGTTTAGAACGTATATCATTTAATACATAGTGGTATTTTATCAAGGAAATGTGTGGTTTTTTGCAGTGTTTTAATTTATCTGTTGATGAGTTGTTAATTGGATAATTGTTAGGTAATGGAATGTATAAAAGGGAAGTAGTATTTGTATTAGTTAACGTCTGATGAAGCGGAGAATAAGTTCCGTGAAAGCGCTTACGTTATTTTCTTATCCATTAAAGTGTCTGTATTGTTTTATATGTTAGAGTTCGACATTTATATTTATTGTGTGGTGGATGCTGCTTCCTTCAATGAAGGGATACGTTTTTATTCATTGGATTTATTGGGACTTTGCCTTGGGGTTGCTTGTCATATATATATATATATATATATATATATATATATATATATATATATATATATACATATACACACACACACACACACACACACACACACACACACACATACACACACACACACACACACACACACATACACACACACACATCTTCAAACAAACCGGGCGAATGAAAGAGTATAATCTTAAATGATTCATACAGTTGTTTTTATATTACAACGTATTATAAGATTTATTAAACATATCATCACCACATATACATGGATTTTAAAATATTAATTTGGCACAGTAGTAACCTCTGTGTCAGGAAAGAAGTATGATTTAAATGTGACTAACAGAAACACAGATTAATCTGGCTTGTGAAGAATTGTAGAAAGGTGGCATGAAACAAGGAGGAGAGCGGTGTGGTAAAATAATTGTCTGGAATGGATTCAAAGGAAAAGCAGAGGGGTTGAATATAACAATGGAGTGTATGACAAGTATGTATGTTTCTAAAAATCAAAAATGTAAAGCTATATAATATTATTAAATATTACACATGATATATGAAAACATACATATGTACAGCTATAAGCTATCCTGCATTCTGCTTGCAAACAAAAGTATAGGCTAACCCACACTGGATGACTAAAAGTTGTACAGTTGAACTGTTAAGACAAACACAAATGAGTACATTAAATCTAATTATTTCTTTTGTCCAAATGCTTCCTTTCAATATCCCTTTGCACCATATATGATGTCTCCAGTAGTGGTCTAATCTGACATCTTTACTATTCTTTAGTATGGATGTACTTGTATTATCCAAATACACTTATGGAGTGATACCACAGGGCAAAGATTATAGGTAACTCATTAATGCTACAACACTTAATTTAGCTGGACAAATGCATGTGATTACGTACTTTGCAGATAACGATTTGATCATACCTAATAATTGTGCAAAAGTATTTAGTTCAAATCCAAAATCACCCACAGGAACAAAGTGTCCCAGTCTAGTCCATAATTGTGAGTTTTGTGATGTTGTAGTTATTACATCTGCTTTATGCCCACAAAGTCTTGGATTCAATCCCCAGTATAACCATTATTCTGTGATAGCATGGTGCTCAGTGCTAAGCTTGCTACCTCAAAACTGCAAGGCCTTTTGTTCAGATCTGAATTCTTGTTACAATCTAAGTTGACTTTGCTTTTTCTGGCAATTAGTGCAGATTATAGGTGTGAGCTGTTAACGAGTTGTTTCCTGAAGTCCATTGTTTGATTTTTTCAGCCTCCATGTATTTACTATGCAACTTTAAGCAAGTTTCTTAACCTGACAGTGCTCTTGAACAATTAGCAAATTAAGCTAGGCTTCTCAATGATATCCGTAACTGCTTGCTTAATAACTACATATGAAACTATGCACAAATATTTGTGAGCACATTGAAACACAAATCACTGCAGCTACCCAAAAATATATACATATACAAATAAACAAATTAAATAAAGTCACAATATTATACATGGTCTTCCCAGTAAAAACAAACAGAACAAAAGTGACAATATTCTGATATGAGTAATATGTGAGAGCACATGCAGTTCATGGAGTCATGTTATCATCCTCATACAAGTCTAAAGCATGCATTGTTTCATTTTTGTAGATGTACTCGGAGTATTCAGTGAAGTAAAAATGGTGTGACCCAAATAATTCTGATTATCAAATCATACAGCACTGTTTGCAGGATGAACACATACACATTGCACCCTATACTTCCTTCATGTTCATACTGACTTTGGGGGAAACTCGCATACATACACAAGTACAGACACACAGATGCTACTCTGGGTGCAGCTTCTTCTAACTGCAAATTTGTTTAGAATGTACATGCAGTACATATCATATCTATCCATGTCGACTCAAATTAGCAGAAAAGACAGAAAATGAGTAAAGTTTCATCATGCAATGGCATTATTTTTAGAAGTAAGGCATTTGTTTTAAAATGAATAAACCATATCTTGGTGTTGGTAGCACACATTAACTCATGGCTGCTTTTTTATCTGGACACAATGCTCTAAACCATACAGTTATGGGTAAAACCATGTAATACTAACACACAGATCTCAGTTATTGCTGTGCTATCTGCTTATAAAGACAGCACCTTAGAGGCTAGTCTCTGGAAGAGGTGGTATACTGAACATCTCATTCTATGCCAAATGGGTAATCACTATTACTCACTGTTAATATGATGCTGATTTTTTTCAGCAGCTTCTAAGCAATAAATGTTATGAACCATCATTAACAACAAAGTCAGAAAATTAGACTTACAAATATCTTTTTCAGAGGTTCTGATTCATTTTAATTTTCTTTCTAATTAAACTGCTACATTGGAGGCTGATTGTTAATAATATTGCAAGGCTGTGGATAACAAATAACATTTAGGTAAGAAATGACAACAACAATGATATTGCACTCTGAATGTGATAAATAACATCATTATTTTTAGTTAAATAAGTAGCTAACTAATCTTTATTACTGTGGCGGCTGAGTCAGCTTCATTGCACACACGTTCGACTGTGAAGGATAAACATGTTATGGAGATGTCCTGGAAATAGACATGTTTTACAATAGCACTACATTTGTTCATTAAACTGCAAACACTGCTGAAGAATTCCAGCCTATTTTTAATAAAAAACTGCTTTGGTAGCTAATTACATTTAATTTATCATCTTCATTTCTAAATGACTTTCAGTATACTGAACCAAACCATTGTCGTTGTTATTGCTATGCGCAGCTATACCAGAGCTTAACCCATTGTAAATACTTATAGTTCTTTTTTATGGGTCTTATAGAAGGGTTTCATAACTGCACGGTCTGTATATTACAGATAAACGCAATTCAAATTGCCAGGCTCATATAGGTGCAAACAGAATGTAAATATTAAAAATATATATGTGCATCGGTGACTAATAACCAGGACAAACTGCACTTGAAAAGAAAAGGGAAAATGCTAAATAACTACATTCTCTATAAACTATTCAGAAATAATTTCTGGGTTCAAAGCTAAAATATCTAATTAATTATCATTTGAACTTCAACCATTTCTTCTCAGTTTTATTGTACTGTATAGCAAAGAATACATTTATTACATATTCCTATTTTTTTTCCAGGGCAAAATGGTTGAGTAGTGATTTGTAAGTAGAGATTACTGTGTCAGCAGTAATTTCACAAAAAAAAAAAATTAGGATTCTGTCTCTAACACAAAAACTCAAGATCAGTAGAACATGGTAACTGGACATTTATCTGAAATTGATTTTTTACACCCTTAAATATATGTGCGTTATGCACACACACACACACACACACACACACACACACACACACACACACACACACACACACACACACACACACACACACACACATGGTTTACAATCATTTGTGTGAATGACATTCTGTCGGCAAGACTGCTGCCAAAATCAGAATGTCGTACATAAAATTTAAATGGATGGGATAGTCGAACACACTTATGTGAATGCAGTAGTGCATTCGCATAAGTGTATTCTACTATCTGCATGAAGATTGCGGTATAGTGGGGATTAAAAATTCATCCATATCCCCACTGTAGTGCGATCTCAGAGTTAAAATATATTAGTAGCGTGGGGGGGTGAGGACACAGCCCCCCACAGGGGAGGTGCAGGGCAAAAGTTGATATATAATATAGAAGTCTGATTTACATCAGCTCCTATATGGCTATCACGTGATTGTTTCGGTAACAATGTCGACTCAAATGTGTCGATCATTTGGGTAGACATTGCGGCCATTCGGAATGTTTGTGTTCGGTTTTACTTTTCGTTGTTTCAAACGGCAAATGTTTTGCCATTCAAAGAAATTATAGTAAACCTACAAATATATATATAATGTGTGTGTGTGTGTGTGTGTGTGTGTGTGTGTGTGTGTGTGTGTGTGTGTGTGTGTGTGTGTGTGTGTGTGTGTGTGTCTGTGTAATAGAAAACCAAAAAAAATGTGTTGGGTAAAACCTTGGTGCACAAATAAATCCAAGTAAAAAATAAGAGATGCACCAAGATAACACACAGCAAAATGTTTAATCACAACAAAATACAAGATGGTAAGCGCTTTCACAACCGAAGTTGCTTCATCAGACACCACAGTAAAAAATGCACAGGTTTAAATAGATGTCTAAAATACCAATTAATCAATAAATATCACACAATGATTGAGTAGCAGTTAAAAACAATGAAGCCTCATGCTCAAACTAATAAAAGCATTGCTTAAAAACATTATACAAGAAAAATTCAAATACCATACATAAGAAAGCACTTAAATAACTTATAAATTCATGATAAAACATGTAAAAATACTAGTCAACAAAAATTAAATAGAATACCTGAAAACTAAAAGCTAGTTAAATACATAAAATAACTTTGAAAGAATTTAGCTAATCTTAATGCTTAAGATGTCTAGCCTTTAAAAAAGGGACCAAGGAAGTAGTAGCATTCAAACCAGGATACTTTTCAGCATTAAGTTTCAGAATCCACTTCTGTTCTTGTCCCTCTGTAGTATTCTCAATGTCAGCACCTCTGGGGTTTCTATAAATATGTTGTAAAACAAAGAACTTAAAGGAATGAGAACAGCCATTGGACATAACATGATTAGCTAGAGCATCTGATGGTTTATTATTACTAATATCTCTTAGGTGGTCTAAAAATATGATCTTTAAGCATTCTATTTCTTTTTCCTACATAAAAGGCAGGACATTGCACACAAAAACAATAATAGACCTCTTCTGTTGATCTACAATCAGTGTATTGATTAGTATACAATGAAAATTGCCTAGTAGGATGTACATATTTATTTTTACTATATATAAATTGACAGGCACTACAATTCCTGCATGGAAAAGTACCATGCCGATTGTATCTAATGATAGTTCTAGATAATTCACCATGACATAGATGTTGCTTAAGGGATTTATTATTTTTAAAACTAAAAGTAGGAGAATGTCCGACCTTGTCTACCAATCCAGGCACTTCTTGTAGCAAATACCAATGCTTCTTGACTACATCTAGGTATTGGTTGATGTTACTAGAAAACTGAAACACCACCCTAAAATCATTGCTAGTTCTGTTAGTATATCTTGTATTATCAACAGCATCACCAGCATTAAAGTAAGGTTTACATCTAGTACTTCTCAGCTTCCATGCATTAGAGATAGTCTGTTCAATGTCTGCAAGCGAGTATCCCCTATGCAAGAATTCTGTTTTTAAATTGGATAGGGCAACTACTGCATCTTCATCTCTGCTATGTAGTCACAATGTTCTAAAAACCTGACCCTTGAGCACGTTCCTAGGAACTTGTCTAGGGTGCATACTAGATTTGTACAAAAGAGTATTTTTTCTAGTGGGTTTAAAATAAATATTACTGCAAAGACTATTTAAAACAGATTTACTAACCTGCACATCAAGGAAACTGATGTCAGTGTTAGAACTATGGTAAGTAAACCTTAAAAAAATCCGTGGTTGAATGCAAATATTCCAAAAACTGAGCCAAATTAATACCAGAGCCTCTCCACAGCATAAACACGTCATCCACAAAACGGACGTACCAAAGTATTTGTCCAAAGAATGGATTATTGTTTGACAACACATTTTGCTCTTCCTAGCTGACCAAAGCCAAGTTGGCATAGCTGTTGGCACACACAGTGCCCATGGCCATGCCAACTTTCTGCAAAAAGAATTGCTCCTGGAACATAACAATGTTGTTCTCTAGAATAATCTCTAAGAGACTACAAATCAACTGTATCTTAATGTTGGTGAAACACTTATTCACAGAAAGAAAATCTGTAATGCTGTCAACACCCCAGGTGTTAGGTATACTAGTGAATAAGGATTCAATGTCTAGTGTAACAAGGACAAAATTCTCATTAACATCAACACTTTCCATTCTATCATAAAGCCTTTATAAAAACATCTTTGTATCCTTCAATATTGTATGGCAGTTTGCCAACAAACCATGTAAACATCCCTCTACATAAATAGAGAGAGGTTCCGTACACCACCCAGTGTCTGAAACAATAGGACGCATGGGTGGAGATAACAGATTTTTATGTATTTTTGGTAAGCCATATACCCTAGGAACAAGAGGTTTATACATGTTAAAGCACTTGAAAAGTGAATCATCTATTAAATTTGTGATTAATAAATCAAAAATTAAAAAAGAACCTTTATCTATAATAGCGTTAACAGTAGGCTTGGAAATGCATTGATTTGTATGAGTGTCAAGTAAAAGTTTCTCCATTTGTGTGACATATAAATGTGTGTCCATTAACACTATACCGCCTTCTTTATCTGCCTGCTTAATAATTAGTGAATGTAGATTTTTTAATTCTTGCAAGGCTCTATGTTCATCTACTGTCAAGTTATAAAATGACATACTGGTATCAGCTGAGTTAGTTAATTCTCTGAAAGCAATTTCACATACATCTATGAACTGTTGAATACCTATTGGTAAAGCTGGAACAAAGGTACTAGGTTTTCTGTATATATCATGTCCTTTGTTACCTGAAATAGTATCTGTAGGAAACAAACACTTTAGTGAAAGACTTCTGCCAAGTAGTCTCAAGTCCTTCAACATTTCTGCTGGGTCGGCCTTCCTTACAGGAATAAAGGATAAACCTTTATTAAGAACAGTAAGCTGTTCACTGTTTTACACAAAAGAAGAAATATTAATAACTAAGTCTGAGACTACATGCGTTTCTTTTTGGATTGATGAGCTATCACATCCATGTGCTGGCTCTTGAATGTCTTGCCCTTGTGTGTAAACCTCTTTGACCGAGCTCTGTACGGCAGGGCTGTTCTCAAAGTGTAATCCCCCTTCTTTGCCTTGTCTAAAAAAAAACACTTGTTTCCTTATTTAGTTCTTGCCCTTGAGTATTATTCACTATAGATACATTTGAGGTTGAAGGCATTACTGCCGATGCGTATGTAGGACGCACATCATTTATAAACTTGTCAATAGTAATAGAAGTCTCCGAACTGCTAAAAGCAGTAAAGGAAGATTGCATACCTGGTTCCGCTTGCATAGCATTTGCAGATACGGGTGCCAAAACTCCCCGATCGTCTGTAATAGTAGGAACTGCCGAATTGCTAGTAGCAGTAACTGGAATTTGCAAGCCTGGTTCCACTTGTGTAGCATTTGTAGATATGGGCGCCATAACTCCCCGATCATTTGTAGAACCAGAAACAGGACCAGAGGAGCCAGTCGTGTTTCCCTGTGATGCAGTATTTGCATTAAAGGGACCATTACTCTGACTAGATCTATGATGGTGGCAAAGGAAAGATCAATGAACAAAGAAAGAAAGAGTATTTGACAGATACATTTGTTTGCTCTGGTCATAGGCATATTCCATTTCTTTAAACAGATGAATTCCTGTCATGCCAAATATTTATAGTGTTGCTTTCTAATTCTTATTGCTGCAAATGATTAGGTAGTAATGAATATAGTAAACATCACATATTAACCCCACCCATTAAAGTTAATAACTGTTCTTGTAATTTCATAGGTTCATGGGTATGACCACTGTGGCCTTTTTAAGCCTAGCTATCCATCCCAAATCTATGGGAAGTACTGGTACCTCTGGTAAGTGTAAGCAAAGGCTTGGGAGATGAAACATTTACAGGCTGGAGACATATGTGTTAAACGAGGGGATGACCTGCCTGTTTCTTATCCAGTTGTTAAATTACATTTGAATTTTGTTAGGGAGGAACTCTGCTTCACATGGGTGAGGAGCCTGTTCCAAAGAAGGGGTAAACTCTGGGATACATACCTGTCTCTGCATCTGGTCCTATTTGTATCACAGGCAAGTTTTTTTTTCTTAATTGTTTTTTATTGAAAATTTTAACAACTGAACATTAATATATGATAATAGAAATATTATAAAACAATATACATATCCAAAAGAACAATAATAAATGCCAAAAATAGCTATTTACAGTGGTGTCTACTATAAAACAAAGCATTTTAAATAGAAAAAAATGTGATAGGAGTAGTTAATCAATTAAAGTCTGCTTATCCATCAGTTCTTTGAATTTCTACAATATTATACGAAGAGGTGATTCTAGATGTTCTTGTCTTGAGTGTGATAAGTTCAAGATGACAAAATTCAGTTGCCAAGTGTACAAATTCATTCATAGTAGGAGTAGTCTGATTCATCCAGTTCTTCGTGATGACTTTTCTTGCTAATGTTAAGATACTCCATAAAAGAGGGTATTTTATTTTCATGACACAAGTGGGACTAGGTGTATTAAATAAAATAAGAGATTTGGTCAACATAAATTTATCATTAAAAACAGACTATAAGAGAGAATTCTTACTATCCCAATATGTTTTAAGTTTTATACAATCATAAAACATATGCCGCCCGTCACCCTTAACATTTAGTTTACATCTCCAGCATCCTGTGTCTTTATTATAAATCAATTCAACTTTATGTGGTATGATAAAGGTTCTCGGTAAGAACTGCCAAGAGAATATCCTCCACCTTAGTGATGAAGTAGTTTGTTTTGAAGATTAGAGTATGAGTTTTTTTATCATCTTCACTTGGGGAGTTATTATTAACAAGTCTGAAATAATAGCTTTCTATGTGACATATTGTTGATTTCTTAAGTACCTTATATATTTTAAATAGAAGTCCCTTTCCAGTTATATTCTGGTGCATTGGAATAATGAGTAAATCAAAGAATGTGGGAAATAATGTCTAACTATTGGTTCCATTAGATTAATCTAAGGTTCAACTAATTGTGTACAATTTTCAATTTCTAATCACATGTCTTTGCTTAACTTAAACTTATTAATGATATGTCAACATTTTGTAACTTCCATTGTCTAGTAATGTATATCAGTATAACAGATTTTTGTCTTTAAGTGTAGTGATTGTTGTTAAATTAAATATATTAATGCTATTTTGATTATAGGCAATTGGAAATGCAAAAGAAAATCCATGCTTTATATTCAGGGTTCCTATAAATCAAAACTTTAAGGGAGGTTATTATCCTATTAACATAATAAAAATTAACTGGTTTGTTTTTGTTTTTCATAAAATAGTCTTTTATTAACCAATGAAAATTATCATTAGCTTTTTTACTATGATATGATTTTATTAAATTATTGGATTTACACCAAATACTTCCTTGAATATCTTTCCATTTGCCATTATAATTGTTATTTAACCAAAAATTATTGTCTTAACAATTGAGGATAAGGAATATAATTCGAAATCTGGAAGTCCAACACAATGTGATGTCCAGTCTCTAATGTGAAGGTTTAAAGTCAATCTAGTCTTGTTAAGAAACCATAAACATCTCAGAAACAAAGGACAAAGAATTACTTTGTTTTTGGAATGGGAGAGATAACGATTGTGTTATATATAGAATTTTAGGAAGGCTAATCAGTTTAATTAAGCAGAGTCTCTCTTCCATAGTAAAAAATATTCCATTTATTAAGCATTTGTTTTATGGAATTTAAGGTATTATTATTATTATTATTATTATTATAATTAAGGGTTGTTATTTCTTTAATATTATCAGACAAGATTATTCCTAAGTAAGTTATTTTACCGTCTGTCACAATGTATGTAATTCTTATCTATTCTATTAATATTACAATTAACAGGTAGCATTTTAGTTTTATTCTCATTAAAACTAAGTCCCGATTTCTTCTGGAATATTTCTATTGCTTGGAATACTGCAATAAGAAAAGAATTGCAATCAGTCAAAGTTAATAGGATGCCATCTGCAAATAATTGTGTTTTTGGGGATTAAATAATTATTTATTAGTATGCCATTGATGTCTTTATTTGATCTTATATAATTTTCAAAAGGTTCCATAACAAGAACAAAAAGCAGTTGGGACAATGGACAACCCTGCTTAGTACCTTTAGTAATCACGATTGATTGGGAAGCATATGAACTTATCTTAATGTATGCAAAGGATTTTTCATAGAGAAGTTTGATTAACTATAAGAAATTGTTTGAAAAATTACATTCCTCCAGTAGTAATTGTAAGTACTCCCAATTAACTGAATCAAATGCACTACTGATACCTGAACTAGCCAAAGTTAGTTCTTTTTTTTGAATTATTAATATAATCAATTGATACTATTCTCTAGATTTTATCAGAGGTTGTCCTACTCATTATAAGGCCAGTCTGATTATTGTTTTATAACATTGGAAGAAATTGTTTTATTCTACAGGCATAGATTATGTGAATATTTTAAAATCTATATTTAATAATGAAATTAGCCTATATGAAAAAACACTGTGTTGAAGACTTGTCAAGTTTTAAAATTGGGGATATTAGGGTGTATTTTTAGGTGGTGGTACCTTCATAAATCCTTTAACTATTAAAACTACCTCTAATAAAATACAGCATCCTTAGTCATCATTTTGTATAGTTCAGATATTATACTATCATTTCCTGTTGCCTTATTGGATTTTAATTTATTAATTTGAATTTTGAGTTCAGAGATTGATATAAACTTATCAATTATTTTTATTTGATCCTCTGACAATCTATTTTTAATATTTTTTATAAATGTTTTAATTAGATCTCATGTATCCATTGTTGGTTTATGTTGATTAATCTTATTAAAATGAGACCTAAAAACTTCCAGAATATTTTCTATTTAAGTAGCCTTCTTTTTACTACTAGAAGAGTATAATTCTTTGATGTGGTTAGATTTAACAATCATTTTTGTTCTAGAAGCCAATTTACACATGGATTTAGGATTTATGGAATAATTAGTTATTTAATCTTTTCTAAATTTATCATAGTTTTGTATTGTAAAATTTCTAAAATATTTACTGTTTAACCCACTTATTTCTTCTGTTACATTATTTCCTTTTTGACTATCTAGTTTTAACTTATCCATTTTCTCCTGTAAATCTATCAATTCTTTGCTCCGTTGTTTCTTTTTTTGTGCATGCCAACTTGTAATTTTGTCAAAAAGGTATGTTTTTAAAGGGTCCCATACAAAACGGTCTGAGGTGTATGATTAATTTCAATAAAAATATTTAATTTCTTTATTAAAGAACTCCTAAATGTCTTTCATACAGTTATATAATGCAGGAATACTTTTAATTGGGATGTTATTACTAGAATTCAGTATAACTTATGTTATCACATTATGATCCAAAAGTGGGCAAAAGACTACTTTAACTTTATCTATTCTACTAGTGATCTCATTTGGAACATATAACTCTATTCATGATAGTGTCCCATGCCTATGTAAGAAATGTATAAAGAAGAGTGAGTCTGATACTGAAAACTCATTTATATCTCCCATATTATATAGGTCAGTGAACTCCATCAAAGCCTTATCTAAGGCAGGTTTCTTCCTTTTACAGCTAGTGTTGGTATCCTTGTCAGATAAAATACAATTAAAGTCACCTGCAAAAAATAATGTTTCCCTTTGATATTTGTATTATTTCTCCCAACTGGTGTTTAACCATTTGTATTCTCAAATCCAGGTGTCCAATAGACTTTAATAAAAGTGTATAGTTTAATAGTTTCCTTTGAATCTCTAAAGTCACTAAACAAAATATGCCTTTTTCATCACTAAAAGTATTCAGGATTTTATTTAGAGGCAAATAATTTTTCCATAAAGTAGCCACCTGTCTAGTCTTTTGTTTATAATGAGAGTTACTCAATACAGAATCATGTTTAGTATTAAGTCAGTCCAAATCTTCTTTTATTAAATGCGTTTTATGTAAAAAGATAACTTGTGAATGAAATATTTTTAAAAAAATTATATGAACTACCCATTTTACAACCATTATTTAATCCATTGATATTAACTGATATGCATTTCAAGTTGACCATGCTACCGGAATAGAAAAAAAATAATATCCCCATACATCAGTAAATAATATGATACTGAAAAACTTTTATTATATCTAGTGAACTGCTTAATCATAGATAAAAGATAATTGAGATTAACTGTAAACTTTCTATCAAGAATGGTAGACACCAAAAAATAAAAAATAATTAATTTGGAAACTAATATAAATACACTGTTCTTTCCTGTCCCCCCAGAGGAGTTTAAAACTCCAGGTTTGAATAGCAACACTATTCAAACACTACCACCTACCCACAAATAAGTATCTACCATCACTCTACTGCTTCTAAAGTTATGATATATGAAAGGTCTAACTTATTTATCAAAATTAAAAGGAGTTAGTATATACATAATATTCAGATTATAAACACTCATCTGTTTGCTTAAAACTTATAAACTGTAAAGTATTGCAGATCTTGTAGTCATTTGGTTCTATTCTGTTTATAAGAGCCTATATAGTATTATAATAAATACAATCATTTCTTTCAGTTCTGAGAAAAAGGGATTAACACAGACAAAATACAATAAATATAACACTGTTTATAACAATCATGCCATATTGCTAATATGTTATTATATGTTATTGATAATATGACTAGTTATTTAAACTCAATTCTGACTACATGATTTTACATGCTTGAATATTATGGGAAACATATATGATATTTCGAAGCACAAATAAACTTCTCTAAAAAAAATATTTGTCTGTGAGGACTTGTATATGTAATTACCTTTCGAAATGTGTCTCTTCTATAAATAGGATATTGTATTATCTAGCAAATACTATGAGATATAAAATAGTAAAAGAGTAACTGTGATATCTAAAGTAACTAATATGTTCCCAGAATTATATTTCTACTCAGGGAAAACATATGGTTGGCAAGGGTTTACCATGAAAATGCAGAATGAAGGTTAAGCAAAAATGGGAATGTGGAACATCAGTTGGCTGCTTCCCATGTTGCTGACTTTCAATACTATGACTGTTCTTTGCTGCGAATGTCACTGTCCATTCATACATATGTGGTCAACTTTACACCTAGGGATTGTGGTACAGTGCGGATTGGGAAATTACCATTTTCCTCCAGGTAGTGCTATCTCAGAGTTGGAATATATAATTTACAGAGAGTGTGGGGGCACAGCCCCTCACATGGGGGGGTGCAGGGAGGCTTGCCCCCTTGCAAAAACATTATGTCACATGATTTGCAGTTATGAACTGCAAAAAAAATGTATGAAAGTGCGAATTTAGATAGCGTCACTAAATGCACTTTGATATTTTCAGCTAATTATTATGCACAACATTGGTATTTTAGGCTGACAACATGAATGGATTTTGTTGTGTTATTTGTGCTTTTGATAGTAAACCACTGGCAACATACCCACTACTGTCTTTTAAGAGACAAATAAATTTGCAGCTTATCAAAATGACTGTACAATTTTGTCTGACTTTGTGAAAAACGTGTTATTATTTTCATATTAGTCCCTCATTTACTATGCAGCAGACTTTCAATTAACTTTCAGAGCATGATCTTCTAATATTGCCATGTATTTGAGCTCCTCACTTCCTGCTCAAAAAGCACATCCACACAAAAACCAACACAGATCATCACCATAACCATTGTCATAAACATATACATATCTATTGCCCACATATGCAGAACAAGGCAACTAAGCAAGGGGCTAACATCAACAGACATAAAAGTAGATCATCCTCCCTTCTTTAAATTAAAAGAACAAAATGTAATTTGAAGAATATAATATCTTAGGATCAAAGATGAATTAAAGAAATGAATTCTATATTGTGTATGGTGCCACAGTATTATAAAATGTATTATATAATTTAAAGAGAGAAATGCAGGTTTTACAAGTGTTAAAATAGTAATTTTGAGGTAAATGTATCAGACAGTCCAAGTTAACCAACACCTTCTTACTATTGTGCACTTAATTTGTGTGTTAAAATCAAGCATAAAACAACATTTTATCCAGTATTTCTTACACACACACACACACACACACACACACACACACACACACACACACACACACACACACACACACACACGCACGCACACACAAAATAAGGACTCTGTATAAAATTGTCTCCTGAGAGAAAATGGCAGGAAAGAAACATTCTATTAGAACCTGCTCTGTGAGAAGGAAATACCACTGTCAGTAAACAACTTTCATTCATGTTACACTGAGAAAGAAGGCTGTTTAAGTGGTTAAAACCAATCTGCTCCCTGCTATTTAAGAACCTATAATGTAACACTTCTTGTTATCATTTTATTTTTTGTTATAGCTATTTGGCACATTTTCTCTCTCTCTCTCTCTCTCTCTCTCTATATATATATATATATATATATATATTTCTATTTTCTTTTTGTATATCTGTCCTAGCAGGGGAGGGGAGAACAAAAGAATAACTGACAAGTTTCAAAGTCAAATCCTAGTGTTAAAACAAAGAAATTGTCTTCACTACTGTATTCCTTCTCTCCTAACCCCTCCCCAATGAATAACCCAGCACCAAACATCACAGATCAGATTATATAAGACAAAAAAAGAAAGAAAGAAAACTAGGAAAGAAAGAAAATGGCTTCATACACACTGCATACACGCGCCATTTTATCACTATATTAGTAAAGAAGCACTCAGAAGCAGCATAACATTCTGATATCTCTCAGAGAAAGCACATCCAAATCTCATACATAAAACAACGCACATATTCCAGTCAGCCATAACATGTGAATTAAAAGTTAAAAATACCATAAACAGTCAGTCCATTCACAACATACTTATTTAATCTACTGTGAGCAATTTGTGATTATGTTATCATGAGCTATCACGTTAGGATTTATGTGGCACATTTATGAAGAAAGGAAACCAGGATCTATATTTAATGAAAGCTTATTATTAGTAAGAAAGACTATTATTAAAGAATGAATTTCTTAATACTTATTAATCTAAGGCATATATTTAATATGGAAAATAAAATATAGAATATTAGCTTAGCAATAGATATAGGAAAAGAAAAAGTTATATTTATTTTCCTTATAGCGAATACTCCCTTTCACTTATATCTACAGTAACTGAATTGGTAAACTTTGTTATGGAAAAATTATTTTGTTATTAAAACAGTTAATATCAATGTTATACTAAAGCTAAGCGCCATTTGCCATTTAGTTTCTTTTTCTTCTCATTGGATTTCCAGGCAATTAATTCTGTTTGTCTATTCAAAGTACTATTGTTCCAGTCCATGTCTTTATTTTGGGCTAGAATTTTTTTAAATGACAGTGCAGAGTCTAGGTCTTCAAAGTGGGGAGAATTCAATAAACCCTTACATGATTTTTTTTTTGTGTGTGTGTAGGGGTTGTACCGCAATGCTTACACAAGCATGAACATTGTTAGATTCAGTAAGTGCTGCTGAGCGGTGCACACGTATGCACAAACAGGGAAAATTCTGTGGCATGCAGATTACCTCATAAGCAGGTGAATCTCATACAAATGAGGGATGCTGAGTGATCCAACAAGAAGAAAGTCTTCTATTCAGACTCTGTGTCAGTGTCTGTAGTGTATGCAGAAAAATTCTGCATAGAGGAGTCTAGACAGAAAAAAGGGGATGTAAAACTTCAGAAATGAGGAAAGAAATCCCCTGAAAATGTTATACTACATACGCTATTATTGTGGCTGTCAGAAAGAGGAAGGGAATAAGTGAAATTAATAATTTTTTTTTTAATAATCTCAGCATGTCTGCACTACATGCCACAGGGTGCAAACATGCTTAATAAAAAAAAAAAAAAAAGGATTTTATAATATTTGACAGAAATGTAGTATAGGACCTTACGTTGGGTCTGTACAATGGTGCATTGCTGCTGTTGTTAAGGTAACAGGGCATGAAGCGTGTAGTTTTCAGGCTGTCAGCATGGTTATGCATGCAAATGAGATGGATTTATTGAATAGCAAAAAGGAGTAATCATGCCTGCGTATCCCCTTCATGTAGGCTATTAGACTATGTTGATGTTTACACAGGATGTGGGTGACATCGGGGGGTGTCCTACCACTTCTAGGCTCTTTTAAGTTCAAGTGCATGTGTTTGCATGGCACACCATGCTGCACACCAAAATAGGGCCATTAAATGATGTTAATTATATTGTAGGCAGGTGGAATGCATCATAGTCAGACAATAACACATTCTGGACCTACAGTAGACCTTTATAAAGCATGCATACACCTTACATTTTGATTTTCCCCAATGCTCTGGACCATTGGAGTACAGACTTGGGAACTTTAAATGAGATAATGCTAGGGGCTGCTATGTGCTAGATGCTGAAGTCAGTGCTGCTGGTGCTGCTGACATTAGGCCTAGGGAAAGAAGGAGAAAAGTGTTCAGGCCCAGGGTAACCTTCTAGGAGCTACATGATCTGGAAATTGTAGACCGCTACAATGTGGACAGTGACATACTACTAAAACTCACCGAGCTCTGACGCCTTCAACTCAGACCCATCACCAACAGAGGGGAAGCCATCCCAATGGAACAAAGGTATGTGTAGCCTTTAGGATACAAGCTACAGGTACTTTTCAAAGACCAACTGTAGACATAATGGGGGTTACACAGACATCTACATTCAGGATACTCCACCAGTTCCTGGATGCCATACTACTATATGCCAGTGAGCATATATTTTTCCCCTCTCCCTTGAGACGCGGGCCAGCAATATTCAACAGTTCTACCATGTAGCACACTACCCAGAAGTACTAGGTGCCATAGATTGCACTCATGTACACACCAAGGCACCATCTGGTGAGGGGGTAGAGTCTACGTTAACCACAAGGGGTACCACTCCATCAACTGCCAGGTCATGTGCAATGCCCAGGGGATTATCCTGAATGTGTGTGCTGGCAGCCCGGGTAGTTATCACGACTCCCATATCTGGTGCACATTACAGCTGCACCACATGATTGCTATGCCCTGGAACCATGGATGATAAAACTCATCAGAAATGCACACACACCCCCAGAAGGGTACACACATACAAGCCAGGAACATCAAAGAGTGTGTGTTTGGGCTTCTGAAGCCACCGTTCCAGTGCCTAAATATATCTGGTGGAGCCCTGCAGTACTGTCCAGCCACATGTTCGCATATATTCACAGTATGTGCTAAGCAACACAATCTGATCCTGCAGAAACAGCTGCAGCAGGATCAGCAAAGGGAAGGGACACACATTCCCCCCAACAGTGCCTAGATAACCACAGCCACAGTCACAGGTGGGCCCGGAGGAGGACCACCTGCTTTTGTCTCTGTAGGCAGGCATAGGCATGCTCACTATGCCCTGGCTTTGGGTAAGAGATGCATAGCACATTCACTGACAACCTAGGGACAACCTAGGGAACCTAGGGACTGACACCTTACTCCTACGCACATACAGTAATTAAAGTTGATGCCAGGAAACTCACACAACCTGTACCTATCCATGTTTTGGCTATGTACTGCTTGTATCACACTGAGTTCGCCCTGAACTACAGTTCTGTCAATTGTTGCATTTGCAAGGTAAGTATCTAACCTACACAGTACTTGTAAGGATTATTACAATATGGCATTGTATGTATGGATCTGCTACATTTATGCAAGTAAATATAGTGGGCTATTTGGACAGAAGTAACATCCACATGGGACTAGAGATACCCAGCCCACTATCATGTACCCCTTAATATTCACTAGGCCTCATGCGTGGAATATACAGTACAGCATACTGTAGGAGATGTTAGACAGTGAGGTGACATGATATTCAGACTACTGTGTATTCCAGCAGAACATGTGGTGTTGATACCCCATCCCCAACACAGCAGTGATTCCATATAACTGCTTTAACAGTAACTCATCAATGATATATCAACAGTCCAAGCAGTCTCAGGGCAGTAACATAGGAATATATCATACATTGTATGTCACACTTAATGCAGGAATAACAACGTACATATTTGTGCTGTTGCGTGTGTGATGAATGACCCCTGTCAGGCAGCTTGTGTGGCTCAGTGGACTTGAGAAGTTAGTATGTATGATGGTATTGATGATTCTAATCTAGAAGTATCCACATCTTTTTGATGTGAAGTATTATTATGTTGCTTTTTTAGAGACCTTTAGTCTGTGTGTGTGGTGTAACATTATTAAGATCTGTCACATATTAATTACATCAGACAGATGAAGAAGTCTATGGACATTTTGAGTGAAGTGCAGTACTGCAGAAACAGGGACAGATGTCATTGTCTGTAACACACAAAATCCCGGACTGGAGTCCAGGCAGATGTGGCTGGATTCAGTTTATAAGTAGTGAGAATACCACTGACCTTGCTCAGACACTTAGTTAAACAGGGCACAATTCTGTTGCTCCTTGCTCAGAATGACCTGTTATATATAGATATGTTTATACATACACACATATATGCATACATATCAGTCTGTCTCTCTTTCCCATATATAATGTATCTATTGTTATGTATATACAAATAGATATGTACCTATATATACCTATATATAACAATATATAAATATATAAAAACATACAGCTCAGTCTCTCCCCACATATCTACATAGCACATATATACAGCATACAAACACACACACACACACACACACACACACACACACACACACACACACACACACACAGCTAAATGTATATATACATCCCTGTTATATACATAAATATGTGTGTGGATGACTGCATTGTCCTACATAACCTGAGAATGGTGAGTAAAGCTGCACTATGACACATATATAACGTTGCTCAAAGGATCCAAAGTATGGGCTCAACAATACATAATGCACTTACATACAGACTCCTGTGCCTGCTGGATGTCACCACACATACAGCAACAGGTGAACAGGTGAAATGTTTAATGTTGTCTACTTACACATGGACATGGCATATTGTTCCTGCCCACAGACTTGCCCTTCCAAATGCAAACAGCCACATATGGCCAAACTGGTAACTGTAGCCATATTCCTAGGAGAAATAACAGTTATCTGACTGCAAGGCTACTAGATGCAGATAACAGTTCAAAGCAATATCACTCTGCAGACCACAGACACTATTCGACACAAGCCTGTTTTATGTAATCCATAAGTAGTTTGCCTGCAGTCATGTGTAAAACAGATGTCTGCTGTGGTGCGTACATTATCCATAGTGTGTAAGACTAGACAGGTAGGGGTTCTAATCTCACTCCAGGCCACTTGGTGTGTGTGTGTGTGTGTGTGTGTGTGTGTGTGTGTGTGTGTGTGTGTGTGTGTGCGCACGTGTGTGTGTGCATGTGTGTGTGTGTGTGTGTGTGTGTGTGTGTGTGTGTGTGTGTGCATGCATGTGTGCATGTGTGTGTGTCCATCCCCCTGCAAAACAACTGTGAATCCTGCATTGACTACCAAACTTCAATAGTTCTGCACTTTTAGTCCATGTAAGCTGATTCCAGCTTCAGCACTGCCCTTTTCTACAAGGCCTGCTGATATCTTTGACCTTAAAACTACCAACTGACATTGCAATATCAGACTTAAGCTGTGGTGAGTGTGATAAGTTCTATGATTGATAGTGTGTAAGACTAGAGAAGTAGGGGTTCTAATCTCACTCCAGATCCCTTGGTTTGTCTCTGTGTGTGTGTGTGTGTGTGTGTGTGTGTGTGTGTGTGTGTGTGTGTGTGTGTGTGTGTGTGTGTGTGTGTGTGTGTGTCTGCGCATCTCCTTGCAAAACAACTGTGAATCCCTCACTGATGACCAAACTGGAATGGTTCTGCAGTTTTCATCCCTGTAAGTTGATGCTGGCCTCCAAGCTGCCCTCTTCTACAAGGCCTGCTGATGTCATCTATCTTAAGACTCCCAGCTGTTATTTTAACGTCAGACTTAAGCTGTGGCACATGCAATAAGTGCTATGATCTAAAGGGTCCAAGACTAAATAGGTAGGGGTTCTAATTTCACTCCAGGTCACTCAAGGTGTGTGTATCTCCATACAACATAAAAATTATCTCCTCAGCAACTTAGAAAGAAGTAGTGTTATGCAGTATTTTGGTTGTAGCAGGTGATGTGGGCCTCCAAATGCCTGACCACAACAAGGCCTGCTGATGTCATCAAGCATAAGATGTCCTAAAGAAATACTAATAGTAGACATAGGTGTGACACATACATTACATACTGTGATGTGTAGTGTGTATGTACCATTATATAGGTAGGTGCTCTAATCTACTTGCAACCAACTTGGACTGTGTGTGTGCTGTGCAGTGTCCTGCAAACATTAATTGGAACTGTTGCTATCCTCAATGTAGCTAGGTTTATGTGTATGGCTGTTAGAGAATTTTACATCAGCTTATGGAAACATAGGATCTTTGAACTTTAGTAGCCAAATGGCCCTAAAGCCCTTATATTCCTAGCCAAGTTTTTACCCTTATTTACATTATCAGCAAATATTGCCCTTCTCCACGAGAGACATAGGCAGAAGCCCTGGTGGTGAAATGACAGTCACCTAGCCAATCATACAGATGGCATCTGAGTAGCCACAGTGAGGTGGTCTGCTTCGTATTAGGCAGGAGTCTGTTTCAAAAGTTTGTGACTATTAGACAGATCTCTCCCACCAGCATGCATTACTAATGTCACATACCACGTTAATATCCTGACAGTGAGTAATCCATGTACCATGCCACCTACAGATATGCAGCATTTCCACTCAGGCAGGGCCACGCATTGCCCCATATGCAAGACAGAGATCACCTCTGAGTATTCTGTATGCCACAGGCGACAATAACAGTGATTTCAGATGATCCCTATTGGAATATACTGAAGGTGTGAAGTTCCCTTATGGTGGACCATTGTGTTATGTGCAATTGCCAGTAGTCCTTGGAAAAGTATATTACAACATGGCCATTGCATGCTGAGGAAAGTGTACATGGAGGTTATGACTATATAGTGCCCTCAGACATGATATATGATTCCCTTCTTACTACTGGGGGACATGGTGATCTAAGGTACATTACATGTAAACTTGTGTGGTCAGGCCTGTGTGCCCAGTTCTAGCACACCTTACTATGTACATCAGGTGTTGCTACTGATGTACTACTTACCAGGAACATAGGTGTAACCGATGGTAATAATAGTACATATATATTTGCATGGAGTTTATGGCCATTAGTATGTCAAGAGGAATTTGTTCATCAATACCTTCTTGTAGGATATTGGCATAACCCACAGATGCTATGGCAGCTCACAGTTTGCAGGCATCAGCCAATGTTGTCAGCCACAGACATTCAGGTTTTGCTTGTACCATGGTTAAATGGACTCCAAGCAGGAGAAGACCCAGGACTGAGCCCTGATGAACACTGCTGCTTACAGCTCAGCTACTGGAGGTGGATTCCCCTATTTTGAATATGTGTTCCATCAGTGAACCACTTAATGAGCCCTATAATGTTATTGCCGTTGATGCCTAGTTGGGTGATTCTGTCAATGATGCCTGAGTGGGAGGTACAGTCACGTGGCTTGGCTAAGTACAGAAGTTTGTATATCCTGATGTCCCCTCATCCACATCCTTGGTGCATGGCTCAGTCATGTCCACCAGGTTTAACAGCCATGATCTTATTTTCAGGCATCCAAACTGTGTACATTCAACTGTTTGTAGAATACATATATTGATGCTGATCAGCTCCATGATGATCTGCCCCATGGGCTGACAGATATGGCTAGTCAGGCAAATAGGTCTATAGTTGTTGTGGTCAGGTATACACCACCTCTGTGCAAAGGGATAACACTTGCCATTGTCCAGTCAGCTGGGATGCAGCCAGTGGTTACAGTATGAGTACAAGGAGTTCCCAATGGTGTTAGTAATACTTGTTGTATCCCATGCATGATGCAGCGTGGGATGTTAGCATGTGCAATAGATGCTGTTTCCTCCATAGAGAGGCCAGTTACAACCTGCTCTGTAAATATAGATGGTATGGAACAGGTTGTAGGGATGTCATGCTGGTACATTTGATGGGGACAGGGGAGGGAAGTTGACTCAGAACCTGTGGAACAACAGGTTAGCTATGAGTACAGACCCATTATATGTGTTATCATTAAGTATAAGTTCACCAACAATCTGGGCCTTTCCTCTTTGTTTACACATGTAGCTACACTGTGCCTTGTGGCTGTCCTTTGTAGGGGAGGCTAATTTTACCACATACTGTACCTGCACAATGTCACAATAACACTATGTGCTTGTTTCAGCTGAGTAGGGTGTGCCTCCATTTTTGGGGGGGGGGCACCTTCACTCCAACTGTCACATAGCAATGTCCATCTGTTATTGTCCAGATTGCTAATGGCAGTTGTCCACCAGGCAGGTTTTCTGTGCCATGAGGAGCTTGTTTCCCCTGTCAGGTACAGCCAAGTCTACACAGTTATACTGCTGCTTGCATAGAGCATTGGTGCAGAGCTCTGCATACTTGCCTGTCCCATCTAAGGGTGGAGGTGCAATCAAGCTATGTAAACCATCCCATAGGAGTTAATAAATTCCTTTGTTGACATTTATTACTGTATTTTCTGCAGGGGGGCTGTAGGTGTGAAACTTAGTTTTAATGAGACTGATCTGTGGTCAGATCTCACCAGGGTGGACCTCACAGCAGAAGGGCTGCAGTGATCACTCATATTGGTAAACAACTGATACAGTGCATTGGCTCCACTTGTGGGGATGCCATGCCACTGGTCCAGGACATTGTAGTGAAGGGCATGGAATAACCTTGTGCAAGTGAGCTTATGGATAACTAACCAACACATTTAGTGGTTACTTAATGTAACCCCAAACCATGGTGTACTGATGTAGACAGAAGTACTTTCAAATAATCACAACAGGTGTTTGGATTCATGGAGCTGCTCCTGAAGCTGACAATGGCTTGATTATGTGCCCTTCCAGCTGTGAATACCACCTGCAGTGCCTCTGGGAAATCACACTGTTCACCAATATGCATGTGTATCTTTCCCTAATGAATATGTATACACCACCTGCATTACCTTGCACACTGTCAGTTTGAGGTCTGCACATGTGGAAGAATGTGTTGTCTGGTATGGGTGTGGTGCTGTCCACAGCCTTGACCTAGGTATCTGTGACTGCACAAATGTCTGCATATTCCAAGGTGGGGACACCTTCCACAGAGTGGGGCTTAGTGTTGCCATTCCCAGTGTGTAGCATAATAACTGTGATGTTGTATGAAGATGGGGCTCTCATTGGACATTTATCCCTCCAGATAGTACCTATAAGATGCACTGTGGAGGTCTCAGCAGCCTTGGCCAGTACACAACATCCCAGGGGTGACAAATGAAGACCATCTCTGACAGAGCATTGAGGTGTTTTGACTAAGTCATCCCAGATGGACATGTAGTGGATCCCCTTACAATGACACCACATGCTAAGACAATTATTGACGTCCATTATTTTTTGTGTATATTCAGTCATCATCCTAGGTGAGGGTCAAATACAGCTGGAAGCTATGGGCATACTCAGGAGAGACACAGAGTGTCTAAGCTCAGTCATGTGTCTGCATACAGTCTTGTGACGTATGTCCTGAGGCATACACATCTGCAGGAACTATGATGTCATCAGTATGTTACCTGATATTCATTGACTTGTGTCAATGTGTGGTACAGAGTATTTTGTCAACCCACAGACAGCTAATTTTGACCTTTCCCAGATGTAGCTATGTGACACAGACATTAATGAGTCTCATGATGTAGTCACCTATGAATAATAGGTTTGATTTTGGGTTTGCCTCAGATGTTTGACTGGTGAGACAGTGGTGCATGAGCTATTATGTGTACTGTGGTCTCCATAGGTATGATTATGTGTACTGAGCTTGCATATGGTTTTCTGAGGTGTATGTTTGGGAATGTGTCTGGTAAGGAGCACCATACCTGCAGTATGTGCGCTGTGGGTATGGGTTAAATAGGAGGTGAGCTGTGCATGTTGGCAAAATGTTCATTGCCATATGTATCGACTGGTGTGTGAGACACCATGGAATCAAGGTTTGTAATACAGTCACATGTCTCACATGTAATGTTTGTGTGGTATATGAGTATAGGGGTGGGGACACTTTCCACATCTCATCAGCAGTCATTGATAATGCCATTAACAATATAGTCATGCTTGTGTGTATGTCACAGCAGGCCATCATGAGGCAGTGTCACGAAAGATGGTGAAATGTAATATGTCATCACCTTTATGAAGGACTCCTAAGATAACACAGTACCTGACAGTGTGCCATAACAGTGTTGTGTGATTACAATGCCTTGCCAGGCATGTGGCCCTTGGATTAACCATAATCCTGCTATTAGGCTTGGTCGCAATACCATACATAGAAATGTGACACTGTGGAAGTCTAGCAAAGTTAGGGTCATGCTGCTACACCCTTGGGGTTGACAACCTGAAACACAGGCACTCTATGCAGTGAAGACATGGATGTCTGTGCATGCACAGAGGACTTGTTCAACTTTGCAAACATGACTTTGACCTTGCAAGTCTACAATGCCTGTCAAGCAACCAGACAACAAACTGGATGTTGTGTGACATGATGTGGGAATGCAGACATGTGTTCTGGGTACATAACTGTAAGGTATGACATGTGGAAGGATGACACACTTTGGCCAAATGTGGCCACTCCTCTGCAGTAGGCCACAGAGCCATGTCATTCAGATATCCACCATTAAGCTGCTGAAGGGTAAGATGCATGAATTTCAGTAACAGTGTCACATAACATGGATCACCACCACTATGGTGCTTGTTTGAGCAACCTTAGCCATCTATGTCACTGGACATTGCACATTATATTGTAATGCTGCAGCTGTGCTCCCAATCACCATCTGGTCAGTTTCCTAATAAAGTACCACCAGCTCTGTAGCAGAAGGCATAATACATGCAACAGTCAACTTATTGCTCAGGTAGCTAATCAAGGCATCTATCTGGAAAAGGATATTGAAGCCTACAGAGCCTTGCATGACATGGGACAATTATGTGGATGAACTAACAGGCTGTGTCCTGCTTCTCATCATGAGCTTCATAGTAACGTTTTGTTTCTGCTGAGAGAAGAAGTATTGAAGCATGGTATCCAGGAGAGAGTGGTTGTGGTGAGACTGCATTAGTAGTAACCAGGCACCAGCAATTCAGGGGACTCCCCTCCTTTCCACATTCTTCACAAGGTAATTGTGCCCTTTCAGTACACACTTTTTGAGTAATGTCCAACTGCAGTATATCTGTGTAAAACCTCCCTCCTTATCTTCACAGGGTGTATGTATTACCTTTCCCTCTATTGTTTGCCTGTGCTCTGTACTGACACAGACAACTTGGATAACTATTTTCTTGGAGAACATGATGTAAGTATCTTCAATAGCTAGTTGCACAGAGGACAACTAGCATGCAGTGCCACACACTGTCCCCAGATCTCTCAGTCATCTGATATTTAAACCCATGACATGAGTTATCATAGAAATGATCAGTAACAATGTTGTACACACCTACAGACACTGTACAAAACACAGTTTGTTTTGATCAAGGGCAGATCATGCCTACCCTAACCAGTGGACTTCATTGACTGCTAAACTATGCAGTGGATGAGGGGGATATGACTCAATCCACCTACCATGGCCTGATAAGGCATTTGACAATATTAGGCCATCAGGCATTGATGAAAAACTGCATAGGTTATTTATAAAGTAGTATGTCAGCTAGTAGATAAGCAAGTGTCTAATGGGAATTATCCAGGAAGATAGCATTGGGTAGTCCATCGTTACAATGAGGCCAGTCACCAGTGGCCTTCCCTCAGAAATCATTCATGGAGTACCTGTTAGCCATTTTCTTCTCTGCAGTTATGGCCCCTGTCAGTGACCTCTGACTGACCACATTTGTAGATGCTTGCAAATTAGGAGATGACACTGAATCCCACACAGAACCAACAGTTATCCAGGATGGGCTGAGGCACACATTCAGTTGTTGTCAGAGCCACTGAAAAATAGTAAATGCCAAGGAATGTACAAAACTATCCTTTTGGAAGTCATCCACCCTTGGAAAATATAGTATTGTCCACACACTGCACACAGTTGAGCCGTTACTCAGGGACTTATGGACACAGAGAGTGATCTATCCTTTGACTGACACTGGCCATTAAGATGTGGGGATTAATTCAATTTTATACAACCTATAGAGAAAGGAATGGCAAGTAAATCCCAGACTGCCATTGTTATAATGTATTTGGCAATCATCACGCCTATCATGGAGTGCAATTGCAGCTTTGCTATGTCACTATACAGACGTATCTGACAAATGTAAGACCCACAGAGGTTCCATGGTAAACCAATACATAGTGTAGATAACATGTTGTATGCAGACCGTGTCAAAGCTGTGAATGTATAGTCTGTCTCCTACATGTTTTGGAGGGGAGGTGTATGGCTGCTATACAGAGAGGTGTGAGATCCCACTGTGTACCTCCTGCCTATCCAAGACAGGACTAACACATGTATTAGCTGTTCTGCACACCTACACCTTCAGTGTGGTATAAATACTACATGCTGGAGAGACGGGTATGTAAACCACACACTACACCCTATATGTAACAGGCTGCCCATGCATGTGCAGCACACTTCCATTGTAATGCTCATTATGTGCAAGTTACACAATGGGATGTGGAACAAGAAAATTATAGCTGGTCTAGGACAAATGTGTGTAACTGACACAGGAAAATTGTAGATGGTTCATCTCTATCACTGCAGCTTGTAGATGTGTTAGCTCCTGAAACCATGCTGACACTTAGCAAGGATATCAGACCTTATCAGTGATTAGATATGCATAAGTAGGCTGAATGAAGCCATTGTCCTTGTTAGCCTGTTATACACATATGAAACTATGGAGCCAGGCACCTATAGTGTGGTACCTTTCTGAAGACATATTTCTTCTGTGATGACATTCCATCCTGTATTGTGATGTTCATCGGTTTATTGTCACTGTGTATCTATAACTGTCACACACAGAATCCTGAAACTGAAACATAAACAGGTTCATGAGACACCTTTCATTGTGTTAGCATACAGCCATTATAACATCATAGAACGTAAGGTACACAACATGATATGGTCTTCTCATTACATATGTCAGCATACAGTATCTGTCAGTGAGCAGTACAAATGGCATGTCAAAGGCAATAATGGATTACACAAATACATAGTAATTTCTATAGTCACCCTGTGCATCAGACACATAGCTCTGTTACCCTGCATCGATGATGAGGATGACAGGGATGTGGCACAGGTATCATCACTTGCAGAGGGTGTTGTGTAGGGGTGCAGGAGGTCTAGGCTGTCCCAATAGTTTGAAAGCATGTGTGCCAGTCAGGAAAGGAAACAGGCATGATCGGCCATGGAAATGTGCCGTGTGTGTCTGTAGGTGACCTGATTGTGAAAGTGGTGTATGAGTATATGCATGAACACAGTAAAGTGCAGTGCTAGCCCTGTGTATGTCTATGTTGGACAGCTTTGAACCATGCATAGTAGAACTGATAGTTCACTGTCTCCAGCCCTGAACATGGAAACTGTCTGTGCCAGAGGTCACTCTGGAACCTCCATACCCAAGGTCAGAAGCCATGCTAGTACTTAATAGTGACTTCTGTCTGCAGGGACTGTGTCCTCCATGGGAACACCCAGGACCATGAGCCCATAGCCTGCCACATCTTAGTGTGGACAGCACACTACCATCTAGAGCACTGGAAATACTGCCACTATGGGAGCATGACTATGCATGGCCAAGTGGACTCTCAGCTGATGTAGTTGCTGACCTACATCCACAGGTCTGATGCTCAACTTCAACCAGACATTCAAACATGGACAATGTGCATCCCAAGGCAGATAGTGTGCCATCTGTCTGAGACCACCATCCTTCCACTGGATCAGTCAACTGATCTAGGGTATCAGCAACACAGTGGAGGCAGTCAGGGATGTCAGACTATGCTGCATCCATAACCCTAAGCATTCGTCTGGAGTTCCTTTCAGAATGTGCCTGTGTCTCCATGATGGCCTGAAACATACGCCGTGTGACCTGTAATGAGACACCTACAACAGGTGGTGGAAGGACAGCAGGCCTCCTACAAGCACCCTATCAATCCACCTGTTTGGACCTTCACCAGCTCTTTAGCTATGGCCAGTATCAACACTCACTGCAGCCATAGTTGCTGCACATTCTTGTTCAATGTCTCCACCCTCTGACTGTCCAATATCTGTGGCCTTGGGGACTGCATATGTGTAGCCATATTGACTGTGTATGGTGATAATGAGGGTGGAAGAGGTATGTAAACCTCTGGTTCAGAGTCAGCCCCTGTAACCCTCACCTGTACCTCACTTTGGCCACCATCATCATCATCAGTCAGAAGAGACACTGACATCATGTTGTGAAGGGGACAGAGACCAATCCCCCCCCCCGGTCACCTGTGATAAAAAAGGGAAAAACAGTACTTTAATACCTGCACTATTACACTCTGCAGTACTGTGTTGCAATATATGTTAAGCTGTATAACTGTTGAAACTATTGCAGACCTGTTTAACGCCCAACCTCATCTAGTAGGACATAAGGACATTATTTTCCAAAAACTTCTATAGTTACTTGTAAATAAAACCTTTAAACAACAATCTCATCAGCAACAATGAGATACACTGTTGACATTTGTCAACACTCTGCACAGTTGACACATATGGCAATCTGTAATGTCCTGACAATACTGTCACATCTATCAGAGTGGTCACACCTACAAGGCATAGGTATGACTCTAAAGTGTACAGTCAGAAAATATCTGTGCAGTTGCAATCATGCCATCAGTACATCAATCCAGCCAGCAGGCCTGGGATGACACTTTAGGGAATACATTGCAATAAATCTACATCTGTAACAAAACAGTTTTGTGCTTACCAGGAGCAGGACCATGACCCTGTCTGATTCCTGATGGACCTGTGAAAAGTTGAGGGAGAGGTAATGTAAACACTGCTGCATATTGCACTATAACAGGGTAATGCATCCATATATCTCACATTTGCAGTACCTGCTATGTTAATTGTTATATTGGTCAAAATCTAAGCATAAGATTCAAACTGCAGTTAACCCCCCCCCCCCAAAAAAAAAAACAAACACCTGTCACCCAAGTAAAACTATGTACACCCTGACACACTGAATGCTACAGTATTCCAATGCTGCTCAATCTAAGCCTAACTGGATGCTCCTCTGGCATGGAAACTATGGCACCTACATCCATGATATGCAGTGTGATGGATGCCTGGGAGCTACCGTGTATTCCTAGGTTCACCAGAAATTCCTCAGGGGCTGAGAGTGGTTGTTCCACTGCAGGCCCTCCACCGGTGTCACCACAATCCCTGGCCACATCTGCTGCTCCTCTGTGTGCCACATTTATCATGTCAGGCACACTGTTTTGAACCTGCTCATATGTTCTGCTCTGGTGACTGATTGAATTAACATCATGTACCAGATCAGCTCACAATGCTACCTGCTGTTCCCCCTTTTGCCTTCCCCTGGACAGTAGGAGTTCATTGTGTTGATGGAGACCTTCCAGGATTATATCATTCTCAGCATCCGTAAAAAGGTCCCGGCATTTTTCATACATTGTTTCCCTGAAAGAAAACAAAATGGGAACACATGTCAGGATCACATATGTGGGAGTACACTATGTAGAGATACAACAATAACAGAATGGCTGGCAGTATCCACTCCTTGATCACACATCTCATATTCCATAGTGTGCAAACATACTAAGGGTATGGATGGAACTAAAATACTAGCAATAGTCAGCTATTCCTGTTTGTGCCATGACAGATACTGCCGTATGATCACACACCCAATATAGGAGTCCATTGTAGTGTGGCCCTAGTGGTAACCCCCCCACAATAATATGTGAAAACAACAGTGCCAAACAAATAGTTGACAAATAACAGTCCACCCTTGCTGTACTGTACTTCCTCTGTAGGTGTAACAAATCTAGAGATCAATGACATGTAATCTTTGCAGTTCTCAGAAAGGCTTATGCTGTATTCCCCGTTCCCCCAAGTATATTCACCCATATGCTTCATGTTGTAAACAAAAGGGTTTCATAGCTGATGCAGTGTAATACTCCTCTGATGATACATGCAGATATATAAAGGTTGTGACAATACATTTACTGTGTGAAGAAGCTCTCATACAGACTGGTTCCCCTAGCTAGCTGTTTGCCTTTTTAACATGGTTGTCATTACCAGGTGATTGGCTCTTAACCAATCTGTGATTCTGAACTGTTGATTGCAACCAACACAGGTGATTTGCAGTATAATCAGCCAATGACATGCAACCACTGAACAACATATAAGGCCTCCATTTAAATTAGAACCCCTTTCTTATATGGTGTGCTGGAAGTTACTGTGGTACAGATATATCATTGAAGAGAGTACATCTGTAACAGCTACATTTTACATACAGATGTGTGTGGTACTGGCTGAAGCTGAAGCTGGAGCTGATGCTGTAGGCTATAGGCATAGGCAGAGAGTGTGAACACTTTGGAGGACAACAAGTTGTAAGAGTAAGTGTGGGAGCTGTGGCAGCCTTGTTGTAGAGGCACAGCCAGATTAATTGTACCTATATGACTGCAAATTAAGGCATGTGTTTAAGGTAAATATGTTAGCCAACAGCAGCAGTACCACAATCAAATGCAAAATGGTAGGTGTGTCCTAGAGACAGAGATAAGGGGGTGGATTAACCATTATGTCATGCAGTTCGATAGGTGCCAAGTCATGTGGGTTGCAGTGTCATATTACTGGGCCATAATTTCAGTACACACTTCAATTACTGCGGTGGTGGTGGTGCTGCAGTAACATTGTCACCTCACAGTAAGACGTTGTCCTGTTCGATTCTCAGCTAAAGCGTCTTTTGTGTGGAGACATGCGTGAATGGGCGTACCTACATTGAAGGTTGTGTGTCAGAGCTGGCAACTCGGCACATAAAGATCTACTGCCAATCATTAGCGGACCAGAGTTCCACTGTGGCAACCCCTAACCGGGAAAAGCCGAAAGACACAACAACAACTTCAATATCCTGTTGGAATTCAGGCTAATGCATGACCTGACATTCTCTGTACTTTCTAGTATTGCACTAGGAGTAGTTAAGAATGGTCCTAACTGTAGGCCTTTGTATTCTATTACTTTGATACAGACATTCCATCTGTACTGCTTTGGGTGGATATATAGGTGATAAGACAGACATACACATGACAATATATAAATGCTGATGTCCACATACATGTATTTTCATTGGTAGAGCCAGCTGTAGTTGAACCCAGGATCATGTGTACCAAAAAGTATTGTTTGCAATGCATTTTACAGAGTGAACTACCATATCACTGAGATAGCAAGTATATATTTTACATATTGTAGATATCATTCCACAGTTGCCTACTGTTACATATTGCATTTACATGCACACCTCTCATCTGTACAGATTTTTACAGAATGTCCAGACTTTGCACTTATATTTTATGCCTGTTTTTCATTACATTGTAGTTTTCTGGCAAATTAGTGTTAAACATTAAAGATTGAAAATAATGACAGACATTTGAGTTTCAGACTTCTATGTACTTCAGAACATTCATACTACATCAATACCTGTTAGTCTGTCATCCTTCTAAGTTTGTAAGAGCAATATTGCAAAATGTTCCCTATTTTTGGGCCTTTATCCCAGTTTTATTTATGGAGTTGTCCAGATTGTATGGCATTAGAATGCTGTATTTCTCTATTAGAGTCCCACTTAAAATCCTATTTTTGCATTAATGTTTTAACAAGTGCATTGTTACATATTGTACATATACTTGCATGGTTACCTGCTATTACATACCTTACTTACAATCATTGCTGTGTGCATGGCTTGAGAGTGATGTATTTCCCCTAGTGGCGTACTAATTACAGTAACATTTTTCTGTGTTTCTTTCAGCTGGTTTGCAGGGTACGGCATGATTACCTTACTTACATTCATTGATGTGTGCATGGCTTTAGAGTTATGTATTTCCCCTAGTAGCGTACTAATTACAGTAAATTTTTTCTGTGTTTCTTTCAGCTGGTTTGCAGGGTACGGCATGATGCACAGCATTGCTTTAACAAGCTTAATGACAAAAACTTGAGCATTACTTATGTTTTCATTTAAACTCCTCTGTTAATTAGCAGCTGTTTGTCTTTATGGGCTGACCCACTGTTGTGCAGGTGTGATGATCCTGGGTTTGAAATAGGGCACAGGTGTACATTTCGAATGTGATTAATATTTTTACAAAAGCATATATCAATGTAGCACTATCTAGCATAGCTAAGCAATGTGGTGCTCTGCACTGTGTCGTGCAAAAAATCTTTAAAGAAAGGAAAAAATGGGAAGATAGGACAATGGTGAAAAGGGGTGCAAGAAGGGGGAAACATAGTGAAAGACAGGTAGGACTGTGCAGGATGGGTGTAGGAAAGAGCCATAAATATCCATTTCTTCATCAGCAATGGTAGACTATGACAGAATTTTTAGCTGAATTTGGACTGTCACCCCCAGAGAGGGGTGATGACAATTTAACTGTCTTGTCAAACCAGCTGGATCAAATTAAGTGTATCCAGTGGACATGTGCGAAATGGAGCGCTATGTATGGGGTGATTTTTTTTTTTTTTTGTGGGATAGATGCCCATTTCTTTTTTAAGGTGAGAGTGTAATGTTGGGGAAGCGTCATAGGTACGTGTGGGGGAGGTAAGTTGGGAAAGTGAGGAAGTGTTTGCAGACAGACAAGACTGCAGAAAGGGTTGGTGTGTGACAGAAGATGGGGGGTGAACACCTTGGCTGGGGAGCGTGTTGAGGAATCGCAGTCCCAGAAGCATCCACACGGTAGCAGTGCAACTCAAGTCCTCACACACGGGACTGTCAGCACTGCTCCTTCACTGCCCCTGGGATGGCAGTGGTGACGGCTGGCATGCAGGGTGAGACTGCCCCACAAGGATGATGAACATGTCCTCCATCCAGCACAGGCATGCACCAAAGGTTTGTACAACCACCCTGCGTACCATACCTGGCAGTTCTTGAGGGGTGACAAAATCACCCCCTCCTTCTCCGCCTCCAGATGGGGACCCATCCCCAGCTTGTGGGATAAAACTACCTGACCCCACAGGTAGTGCAGGAGCAGCAGAGGGCACACCACCAGGCTCTGGGCCATAGCCAGTGGAGGCAAGGTAGGTGGATCAAGTGGAACCAGCCTAGCTTGTCACACTGTAGTAAATTAGATATAAACATAAGGAAAGATAAGTAATAATCAAAGCAATGCTAATATTAACATAATGCAAGATAGTATTGCTTAAGTCAAATTCATATTAAGGAGTATTATGAGGAACACAACAATAAATAATATAACAGTAAGTATGTTAACAACAAACCCGTATGACATAACCCATAAGGGCAACATAACAGTTACTTTAAAAGAAGATATTAATATCAAACCATAATAACAAATAACAGTAATAAATTAATATATTTCATAATAATAAATTAGAGAAGATAAGGGGTGGGGTGAGAGAGAAAACCATACCATTAGTGACTTCACAGTTGATATTACTACACAGACTTCTAATATATACTTCTACAAGTGTGCATTGTCACTTGTATGTTCAGTTACTCCAATTCTTGTATAGATGATGTTACATGTACATAGCTCTCAATCTGTTAGCATGGGACAGTATGAGCCAAACACTAACAAATGTAGGTACACAGCTACAGAGAATGGTTTTACATAGTGTGGTCATAGATTCCTACCAAGGTGTTCTGTAAACAGATTTGACAATAAATTGCAATCCAAGTAATGTCATTTATCTGCTAATCAATAAATATACATATGGGGCATTATTCATTACATTCTGAAAAATTGTGACAGTTGAGAGGTATGTTCGTGTACACTAATTGAAGTAGACAGACAGTGATTTCTTAGCTGGCTGCCATGGGATTAGAACCCACAAGCTGTGACTCAAGGAAACATGTGCACTAAATGTAACAGTTGAAAGATGTCAGATTATGAAAGATATGGCAGTGCAAACAGGAACACTTCACAGAAAGAGTATTTATCAAGGCACAATCCTGCTTTATACTTTATTGATACTGGTCCTGAAAATCGGGCACTTATACACATGGATATATTCCCAGAATTTGAGGTGCCTTACCCATATACCCTGTTCCTGGAGTGGGAGAAATAAACAGCATTATTTGACTAGAAATGACCATAACAAAGGATTAAAGCTTACTGTGGGTATTGCATTACATTTATCAGACAATATTTTCTGCAGTCTTCATTCATTTCTGTTTTATAGTTCACTGGTATCAGACTGGAAAACACATGCAGTGAATACAGCCATACTGCACAGTTATTTGAACAGATTGGTTTTCTATGCACAATCCTGCTTTACCCTTTTATTGGTAATGTACCTTAGAATCTGGCATTTATACACATGCATATCTGGCCATAATGTCAGCTACCTTACCAATACAGCTTGGTCTTCGAGTGGGTGGACTGTACAGCACTATATGACACAAACTGGGCAGAACACAGACTTGAAACTTTCAGTAGGTATTGCACTACATTTATCAGACTTTTTTTCAGCAGTCTTTATTCATTTCCATTTTACAGTTGATCAGATTGGAAAACACATACAGTGAATACAACCATAAAGTACAGTTATTTGAACAGATTACTTTTCAATGCACAACCCTTCTTTAAGCTTTTATTGTTAATGTACCTCAAAATCTGGCATTTATACACATGCATATCTGGCCATAAAGTCAGCTATCTTACCCATACACCTTGTTCTTCGAGTGGGGGGGAATGTACAGCATTATATGACACAAACTGGACAGAACACAGAGTTACAACTTACTGTAAGTATTAAACTACATTTATCAGACAGTTTTTCAGCAGTCTTTATTAATTTCCTTTGTACAGTTTATTGGTGTTAGATTAGAACATGCATGCAGTGACTACAAGACTAGTGAGCACTTCTTATTTTGAAGCAGTACATATCACAGCACCATCACCCTTTATAATATATTCCTTACTGTTGCTTCAAGTCTGGCATATACAGCATGGATAGCTGTGTCAGACCTGTAAGTAATAACCCATTTACCCTTGTCAGTACCTGCGTGCAATTTACAGCATATTTTATGCAATGTGCATAGCAGAACAGTGACTGTTAATCTCGGTAGACCACAACCTCAACTGATGTTTGTAAGCTATACTACACAATAATGCATGGTTACTTGACTTAACTTGGTTTACCATTTCAGGTAGGCACTGACACATTACTAAACATATTACAGATCCCAAGAATGTTATACCTGACTGTTAGGACTTCAAACTCTGTAAATACTTTTTAATCTTGACAGTGCATTATATATTAGGTTACTGCTTTGCTTTTTTCCTACTCACCACACTCATGTCTCATCCTGGCCAGATGCCCTGCATGAGAATGCACATTTCAAGTTCACTCATCTGCAAGTGTTGTAAGAGAAAGAAAGCATTATGCAAACCAGTTTTGCACATATTCAGTTTCCATACTTATAAATCACTGGGAAAGATACTTACATATCTGTGAGGTGTGCCCAGCCCATGCCTCTTGGACCCAGGTGCCCAAAGTTCCCCACTTCCTTCTTCCTTTGCTTCAGGTCATCATAGCAGTGATGACACTGCTCACCAGTGTGGGGATACCAGTAGCACTGGTACAGTCCTTAGCCAGCTGATACCAGGCCTCAGACTTACATTCTGAGCCTGGTAATCACTCTACAGCAGTCGGGGTTATTCATTGTGAACCAGGAGTCCAACAAACACTCTGGACTCCTGCACACCTCATCTCTGTGCCCAAAAGCATGCTCCCACACTAACACCACCAGGCATATCAGCAGCCAAGTGGCAACTCCAATGAATGTTGTGAAATTACCATCTATTGGCCTTTATATGGCATGCGTTCCCATCTTTACACATCATACTGCAAATTTCAAAAAAGCTCCACATCACTTAGCTTTGCTCAAACTCGCAAAAAAAACTTTTAAGCGAATGCAAGCAAAGCTGCACAGTGCGCAAACAGAGTAGACCGTTAACCTTGTTTGCATGGAGCTGAGCACTGTGCAAAACCACAGATACCATTTAGGTGAGGCTGAGCATTGTGCAGCTTTGCTAAATATAATTATCTTTCCGTTTACATTATACTGATATTTCAGTCAGTTGACTCATTCTCAAAAGAAAAAAGTATAAAGCATATCAGTACTCAAACCTGAGACCTACTATACTATATATCATCACTCAACCTGTCTAGCCACATGGATAGTGCAGGAAAAAGAATATAATCTCATATATACTACTATGACCTCTATTAGCAGTGCACAGTGAAGCTGCACGGGTTTGCACTTTACTAAGGACTGCAGAACCAAAATAAGGTACTTGCGTATTATCGCAACCAGATTTTCACGGCTACGAAAATAGTATACTTCAACTGAAACAAAGCCATGCAACACTGTAAAGTGTTATTGAAAGTCCTTACTGCTCATGAAAAAGTGTGGGTTGCCTACAGGAAGAGCAGAAAATTTAGAAATCCTCTTCCTGATTTGCATACTGTACAGATGGATGCTTTAATTGCTAGGGTTTGCATCGTACATGCCAAATTCTGCAGGATTGTAAAATGGGTGTAATAGCAAGTTTAACAAAATGCCCCTATATTGTGCCAGTTACATTTAACAAATGTGATTTATTACTAAATAAATGCAGACCACAAGGGATGCCAGACTTTACAAAAAAGTAACTGTTCAGACTCATCTACGACTATTGCTGTTAGTAAGTAACGGTGTGCTTTTTTTTTTCAGACTTCATCTCCTTCACAGACAGCACCCCATGAAAGGTGTGTGTGGCTGTTACTTTGCCACTGTCTGCTTGCTTTCCTGTTCATTATTAAAGATGGTATGTTGAATTAGGACCCTGCCATCTGACTTGTGTTCAGACTTGCATGAGGTGGACAGTAAAGGTCAAAGGGAAAAAAAAATGGGAAGAATGATGGCAGCTTTGGAAGTTGCTTGCAATGACAGTTAATGGCAGCAGTGCTACATCGGAAAATGTTTACATTGTGTAACTACCAAAAGAAACTGCTTGTGAATGTGTACAGCTTACTCAGCTCCTGATATTTAAGCAATGTAATGTAACAGTAGAAAACACTTAGAATATCATTTCTGAGTCTTAAATGGCCTTGTTTCACTTGTAGTTTGCAAATTTCGTGACCCTTAAAATTTGGTTGTGATAATACATAAGTACACAAAATAATTAAATACATCCAGTTTCTATTTTTATACATATAACACATGTCAGGAGCACGTGTATAAGTGCAGCTCAGTATCGCTAAGCACAGTGCAGCAAGCAATAAAGGACTTATCATTACAATTCAAACCTTTGGTGACTCATTCAGCCAAATAATATCCAGAATGGAAAAATATGAGTCCAAAATAATAAGAAAATGAAATAAAAATAGACTCTATTTCTCAAAGAACTGATGCCCATGACAAAGAAATACAAAACTTACAAGCAAAAATAACAGACCTGGAAGCAAGATCTCGAAGGAACAATATCATCATAAGAGGAATACCTGAAACTGTACCTCCTAACAATCTAATACCAACAATCAAGCAAATAATAAATTCCCTGCTAAAGGAACCTGAAGAAATGCAGCAAATAACAACAGAGAGAGCCCAGAGAGCCCTGAGGGAAATGCAAACACCACTGAAACCAAGACCTATCTATATTAAAATATTAAACTACCAAGATGTAAATAAAATCATACTGGCAGCAAAGAAAAAAGGCACACTCACCTGGAATAATAATAAAATCTCCTTTACTCAAGACCTCCCAATACAAATAAGACAAGCAAGACAACTACTATCTCCATACTGCAGGTTCCTAATAGAAAAAAAAATCAAATTCTAGACGAACGTTCCAAATCAGTTAACCTTCTACATCAAAGAGGTTAAATAAATGGTCGCTAACCCCAAAAAGGCAAAAGAGACATTCCTGGCTGTTTTCAAGCAAATTCCACCTTCAGAAACTAAATTAATCTACAAAAAACGATAAAGGACCCTTGGGTGAAGAAATGACCCCATTCATGAGCACTCTAGCTGGGATCCAACTCTGAAAGTTTTCCCTTGTTGTCTAGACCCTTAAATCCATGATGTGAGCCATGAGGAACACAGGAAAAGGAAGTACAGCCTGGGTAGGAACCAAAAATCAACTGCCGTTTCTGATGCGCGAATATAGGAAGGAACCTCCTCCTGGGACATTGGTTTGTAAAATCGGTCCCCCTACAATTTTGAGGGTTCCATTAAGAAGAACAGTCAGACAAAATGGATCTCAGCAAGCTCCAAAAGTTTTTACTGCCTGAAAAACGAAAATTGATCTGCACCAGCTAAAAAAAGAAAGCTGCACCATATATGTCAACCAACCAGCAAAACCTTGAAGAAATAAGGTACTGTTGAACTGAACCATTCACTAAAACAGTACACCCAGTACTGTGTAGGTGAATGAAAATCTAGCCTTAAATAATAGGCAAGAAATGAACTTTCAGAAACAGGCTAGCTCATAGATTAATATTGGGAAAAAAAGGAAAAAGGGAAAAAAATGTTAAATGGTTTATTCAAATACTAGAAAAGTGTTAAAAGATCCTGGAGAGAAGTAATCTCAGGAAAATAGTAAAATAACCTAAAAATATTGGGATAATGTAAATATAGCATTAATTTGCTAACTATAGCAGAAGGACTGTTTGGCTAAGCTGTTTTTTTTTCCCTCTATGTATATACTTCCTACCCCTTATAAATAGGTGCCAAGTATATATTTTATAACCCACACAGATTGATGTGAAAAACATTACAGGCACAAAAGAAGGCCGAAATCTGAATAAATAAAAGGGAGGAAAAAGAAGTCAAATGAAAGAAAAATGTAAAAATGATAAGACTGATTGTTTAACAATATTACTATGGTACATATATTGCTATAATTTACTGAGGAAAGTATATTAATATGCTGTTTTAAAAAATACTATTAGAAAGAATTAATCACAAGGCAAAAACAATACATGCTGTACCTTAAATGCAATACCATAATTGTATAAATAATATGTTGGAAGAGGCTAGGGACATTAAGTAGCAGTGTTTGTTGAGAAAACTAGTTTGTTCAGCTTTGTCCACATTGTTTATAGTAACACAGGGGGAGGTACTATGGATTAAATCTATATCTAAAAAGAAAACACATTCCAAGATTAGACGTAAAGGTAAACCATATAACGAACCTTCACCCCCCCCCCCCCGATTATTCCTGGTCCAGGGATATAGTGGTTAGGCACAGAGTAGGGATGGGGATAAATAGATGCTTTCCTAAACCATCACACAGTAACACATACAAAGATAACAAAACAAAACTAATATACATGGCATATCTACGGAATACACCTAATAAATAAATGTGGGAAATAGAATCATGGAATGATAAAGGGCTCCAAAACAAGAAGAAAAGAAAACTATTCTTACACCTTACATTAAAAACCACAACCAACCTCATACTAATACAAGAAATACACTTGACTGCATAGCAATGGGCAGAAATTAGCAGAAAGAAATGGATAAGTCAAATCATAGCTTCAGAGGGGAAAACAAACAGTGCTGGGGCGGCCATAATAATTAAATTAAATAATTTTAAATAATTAAAAATCAATTTAAGGTAGGGGAAGATGGTGTTACGGAACATTTAGTAGTCCTACAATACCAAAACCTATAATGTTACTTAATGTTTACGCACCCTGTAATAACCAACAACACTTCTTTATGTCATTATACCCAACCTTAAACCAATTTAAAGATCACTACCTAGTGATTGGAGGTGACTGGAACACATATCAAAACCCAGAAAAGGATAAATCTAATCTGACCAAATCACATAATAAACAAGCCACATTAGCCCTTAATGAACTGAAACAAGATTTCAAACTACATGACCCTTTTAAATATGGGAACAGTGAAGATAAAACAGGGAAATTCAATTTCTATTCATAATGCCACAAAATGTGGTCAAGGATAGACTTCTTCTTAATCTCTGACATATTCATTAACATGGACCCAACAATAACTATACATACCAGGTTCTTTTCAGATCACTCCAAAATCACAGTGAACATTAACTGGGACAAAAAGATATATTTAGAGAATAGGGGTCATAATTGGTCATTAAACCCTAATTTACTTTCCAAAATGGATGTAATAAAAGAAACAGAAGCAATACTAAAAATAGCTCTTACAAATAGCACTAACTCCCAAATAACAACGGACATAGAATGGGCTGCAACCAAAGCACAAATTAGAGGATTGTTTATCAAAAAAGCAAGATACTATAAAAAAATACAACTGAAAGAGGACCATACACTGAAAGGGAAAACAGAGCATCTTGAAAAAGAACTAATAAATAACCCTAAGAACCAAACAGAAGCAGAACTTTTAAAACTGCAAAGGGGTCTATATATGTTAGAAACCAGGAACCTACCTTTTTATGAAGCCAGAATGTTAGCCACTTATGCAGAAGAAGCTCAAATACCATCTAGAGCTCTGTCCAGAATTATCTCCCAACACAAAAATGCCTCCAATATATCAGAAATAAACTACAGAGACAAAAACTACACAAAAATGAAGACACTATTAAAGCATTTGAACAAATATACTCTCAAATATATGGAGCACAAATACTATAAACCTCAAAGGAAGACAGAACTCTTTTCCTTCAAAAACTGAAATTCCCTAAATTAAATTTAGACCAACAAAAAAAACTAACTGAACCGATATCCATCAGTGAAATTATTACAACAATCAAACACTTAAAAGTGCATAAGGCTCCAGGTCTGGATGGACTCACATCAGAATTTTACAAAGCATTTTCCCCCTTGATAGCCAAACTACTATACTATACACTGAATTACATAATAAACTATAAAATAAATGCTATCCACTTTAATGCCTCTAAAACCATCTTTATAGTAAACGAACACACAGACCCCAAAAACCCTGACAGCTACAGATCCATCTCCCTCTTAAATATAGATACTAAAATATTTACCTCTATACTTGCAAACAGAATGAAAAATCTGGTAGAGAAAATCATCTCAGGAAACAAACAAAGGCCAGCAAACAGTTCCTAAGGCTTTATTGAATTAAAGTAAGTGTCATAAAGGCACTATAACACTCTCCATCATAATTATAATAATGCATAGCCTCAAACTAGTTTCGGTGAAATCCCTTCTTCAGTGAGGACAATTAGCAAACATAACTCCATTCAACAGACTCCATATTTATATAATTGCTTAGCCAATAAACAAATGGCTAACAAGTAACTGCATTTTCAAAATGTGCAGAACATATTATTTAAAGAAATGCACTTCCCAAAAAAATTTTTTGGTAACTTTTAAAACACAAACTGTGTATCAATCAGTTGTGTATTGATGGAGGATTGTGGTATGTATTTTGTTTAATGTATAGAAAGAGTGGTTCTAGGTATAGGTTAAACAGGAAGGGTGATAATGGGCATCCTTGTCTTGTTCCATTTTTTATTAGGATCCTATTTGACCAAGTTTTATTTATATATAGAGATGTATATGGGTTGCTATAAAGATTTTGGATGATCTGAATGAAGTTATTGGGTATATTAAAGTAGGGTAGTGTTTGGAGTAAGAATTCTAGGTTAACCCTATCAAATGCCTTGTGGGTATCCACTGCCATTGTGTAGATGTTGATATTGTATCGGTTAGTGTAGGATATTAGTGCATCTAATGTTAATGTATCCTCATTATCTGTCTATGTGGCGTAAAACTGGATTGTTCTGGGGAGATGATTTTCTCTGACACAAACCCACGCACGTTCAAGCTTGCACGGCCCAACATCATCACAGGAAACAAACAAAGGCCAGCAAACAGTTCCTAAGGCTTTATTGAATTAAAGTAAGTGTTATAAAGGCACTATAATACTCTCCATCATAATTATAATAATGCATAGCCTCAAACTAGTTTCGGTGAAATCCCTTCTTCAGTGAGGACAATTAGCAAACATAACTCCATTCAGCAGACTCCATATTTATATAATTGCTTAGCCAATAAACAAATGGCTAACAAGTAACTGCATTTTCAAAATGTGCAGAACATATTATTTAAAGAAATGCACTTCCCAAAAAAATTTTTTGGTAACTTTTAAAACACAAACTGTGTATCAATACCAAATCAAAATAGATAGACTGATATAGCCAAATTGTGATGTTTAATACCATATAAATGTATACAGTGGTTTATAAATGGTCATTTAATCCAGGTGGAAATAAAGCTCCCAAGTGTATAATCCAATATTTTTCTTTCTTGCTAAGAATGCTTTGCCAACCTAGCTGATTTTGTCTGTTGCCCTGTACTTTATCAATAACAGTAAATATAAATTTTGCAGATGAATGTTTAGTAGTATGTTGGTATAAGGCATTACTGATTTTGTGAGTTCGAATATCACTGCGATGTTCTCCTTCTTGAATTCTCAGTAACATATAACAAGTTAACTATTGACTTTTTGGATGTTACAGTATATCGCAATGAGGACAACACCCTTAATACAAAAATACATAGGAAATATCCACAGTTTAACACGCTACTTCATTCTTCGAGCATGCACCCACGTCACACCATCCGCAATATTCCAAAATCACAATATTTACGTATTAAACGTATTAATTCATCTCCGGCGGATTATGAGGACGCTAAACTGGACTTAAACAGGAGATTTTTGGATAGAGGCTATCCATATAGGGATATTTCTAGAGCAAGGGTGTGGACAGATCAGCATGAGAGATTGGATCTTTTACGATACCAAAAGAAGGATGGTGCTATGGATGATACCATTAGATTCATTACTACCTTTGGGAAAAATCACCAACTTATTAGAAATGTGCTGAATAATAACTGGAACATACTTATGGCTAATGACCATCTTCGTCATATATTGACTGAACAATGTTCCATTTCCTACAGGAGGGGCAAAACTTTGGGGAAGTTATTTTCCCACTATAAACATCGGGATAGTGGGGGTGCAACACATAGACAACTTACCATCACTGGAGATGAGCTTTTGGGGACCTACCCTTGTGGCCATTGTTCTTCCTGTGGTAGTATAAATAAAATCAAACAATTTTCAAGTGCTAACACTAGCAAGATATTTGACACTCATATCTTTGCAAATTGTTCAACCAGCTGGGTGATTTATTTAGCCACATGCCATTGCCAGGCTTTCTATGTAGGTAAAACCTCACGGTCTCTTAGAATTAGAATAGGAGAACATTGCTGTGATATTCGAACTCACAAAATCAGTAATGCCTTATACCAACATACTACTAAACATTCATCTGCAAAATTTATATTTACTGTTATTGATAAAGTACAGGGCAACAGACAAAATCAGCTAGGTTGGCAAAGCATTCTTAGCAAGAAAGAAAAATATTGGATTATACACTTGGGAGCTTTATTTCCACCTGGATTAAATGACCATTTATAAACCACTGTATACATTTATATGGTATTAAACATCACAATTTGGCTATATCAGTCTATCTATTTTGATTTGGTATTGATACACAGTTTGTGTTTTAAAAGTTACCAAAAAATTTTTTTGGGAAGTGCATTTCTTTAAATAATATGTTCTGCACATTTTGAAAATGCAGTTACTTGTTAGCCATTTGTTTATTGGCTAAGCAATTATATAAATATGGAGTCTGCTGAATGGAGTTATGTTTGCTAATTGTCCTCACTGAAGAAGGGATTTCACCGAAACTAGTTTGAGGCTATGCATTATTATAATTATGATGGAGAGTATTATAGTGCCTTTATAACACTTACTTTAATTCAATAAAGCCTTAGGAACTGTTTGCTGGCCTTTGTTTGTTTCCTGTGATGATGTTGGGCCGTGCAAGCTTGAACGTGCGTGGGTTTGTGTGTCAGAGAAAATCATCTCCCCAGAACAATCCAGTTTTACGCCACATAGACAGATAATGAGGATACATTAACATTAGATGCACTAATATCCTACACTAACCGATACAATATCAACATCTACACAATGGCAGTGGATACCCACAAGGCATTTGATAGGGTTAACCTAGAATTCTTACTCCAAATACTACCCTACTTTAATATACCCAATAACTTCATTCAGATCATCCAAAATCTTTATAGCAACCCATATACATCTCTATATATAAATAAAACTTGGTCAAATAGGATCCTAATAAAAAATGGAACAAGACAAGGATGCCCATTATCACCCTTCCTGTTTAACCTATACCTAGAACCACTCTTTCTATACATTAAACAAAATACATACCACAATCCTCCATCAATACACAACTTCAAAATATACCTCACTGCATTTGCGGATGATCTGAACATATACTGCACTACACCAAATTCAAATATAAACAAAATAATAGCTGCAATTGAACATTTCTTGACTATGTCTAACTACAAACTAAACCTCAATAAAACTAATATTTCACCCTAAAAACACCCAAACTCATCTCACCAATACCATTGTTAAACACTATAAAAATAAAAGAAGAAACTAAATACCTGGGAATCACCTTTTTCCAGAATAACAAAGACTTCTACCAACACAATGTAAACCTTAAATGGCAAAATATAATGCAAGACTGTAAAAGATGGAACAACCTAAAACTACCATTCTTAGCCAAAGTATCAATAATCAAAATGAACATTTTACCTAGACTAATATATATATATATTCATGACATCACAGACAATAATACATAATATATTCTTCAAACAAATTCATACCTTCCTAGCAAAATTTAATGGGAACCCAAAAAAAAACAGAATCTCCTATCCAAAATTAGCAATCCCCAAAAGCAAAGGAGGACTAAATCTACCAGATTTTAAAATGTACTACTCGATCATTAACACTAACAGAATATTAAGAATAGCTGAACATAACCTATCAATGGAAAATCGGTCTCCTCTTTGGTTGACAATCTAGTATAGATATATTAAAGCTCTAGGTATCAATCCCATTCCTGAAGCAGAAAGAAATACAAACTTATAACATTATAGAGCCCTTAAAACATTTTATCAACTTAGTGCAAAAACTCTTTCAATTCTTGAACCTTGGACAAGCCATGACAATACTACAACCCCTTCATAAAAACCCAAATTTAAAAATAAACAATAATATGCCGGACTTAGTCCCTTTTCCCAGACTGAAAGATAAAACAATCCAAGATATTTATCTTTACCTTAACTGTTCAATACAAGAAATGAGGAGCAGCTTAAACCTCCCTAAATCAAACATAATAATCCTAAGACAAATCAAAGAAATGTGTTCCAGTTACCCCCAAAATGCTACTATGACCAATAGTGACATGAAAACTTGTAGGAGGTTTTGGAAAACTATTATCACAACAAAGAAAACTATTACTAATTCATATAAAATGATAAATGAAATCAAATACCAGAAAGACCTCCTCTTCTCTAACTACTGGAGAAAAAATAAACCATCCATAGATGATCAGCAAATAAGCCAGGTAATCAATCTAACACTGAAGATTATACCCCTCAAAAAGTTAGCCTACACTCAGCTCATGATCAATAATAATGCTTATTTTACACCTGCAATCCTACTCAGATTTAACATATCAAAATCACCTTTCTGCCCACACTGTAAGGACCAGATAGCTGACTTAATCCATGTATTTTGGAGCTGTAAATGTGTCTATATATTCTGGAACTCTCTCAAGGTACAATTACTAAAAAGGGTTATCAAACATCAACATTAACTTGGGAATTCACTCTATTACACATTCTCCAACCCAACATACCAAGAAAACAAGCAAATACACTTTTAACAATCTTCCTACTAATGAAACTGTATATAGCTTTTAAATGGCTAGATACAATAAATATCTCTTGGGAGGGTTTTAAACAAGTAGCTATACAACACCTTTTAACTCATAAAATAGTAATAGATAAAAGAAACAAAAACATGAAATCCAGAGAAATTTGGGAACAAACCTTTAATATCATATTAGCATAATTCACCACACAGCAACTTAGAAATACACTCTAATGGAACCGAAGAATACATACAAGTTCAGATATTAAATAATAACTTGGATATTACTAATGTATATACTGTCTGTATAACTGTGGAATTAATTCTGTACATAGTATAAATAGATATGTTGTACGACCTATATCCTGTGGTATTGACATCAATGTATAACATATATATACAGTCATGTTGTAAGATGGTTTTCATCTGTGACATTTATTAATGTAAAAATAAAAATAAAAATTACTGAAAAAAAAAAGAAATTCAAAGAAAATCTTGACACATGGATGAGTAATCTTGTATATGACCTGGGTTTTAGGGGGTTGGTGTTCCCTGATGGCTTTTTGGCCTGAACACTACCACCAAAATTATGAAATCAGGAACGTATGACCTTAATTAGGAAATATTATTTGCTCCTAACTATAAATGGAACTAAACTCAGGAACATCTTTTGTTCAGCCATTTGTTAAATTGTTACATTAAACTTGAACCTTAATTTCTATGTAACAAAAAAGCACTGTTTTTAATAAATATGTAGCTCATTGACCCAGGGCAAACATACTTAACAAAATGTATCATTTAATCAGAAGGAAAGACAAATAAACAACATGACACTATAAGCAGGAAATTTCTTAATGTTCGAGAAATTTCAGAGACCTCTCCACGGCAGTATATAATGTATGTGAATGTGTCACATACCTAGCAAATTGTTGAAAATCTATTACTTCTGCATTGCATGTCAAACAGATCTGTTACCTAGCATAGCATGAGAACATTAGAATTCTCAAATCTAACAGAGTACATAAGATAACAATAGATGTTGCATCACTTTATTCCTTCAGACACAGGTTAATTTAATTTGAAAAGTTTGTCCGGGTTTCAAGGGATTAATACATTTTCAGGGAGTCTAGATTAACCACAGTCACTGCTAAATATTTTTTTCTAAGGACAGGGAAGTGGGGTAGGACAATGCATAAGGAGAATGCTGTAAAACTTGTGTTTGTCATTTGTACCTCTGAACTACAACAGAATGAGCAGCAGAGTATCACTAACAAGGCATATTGTGAATGCCACCACTATGGAGTTATGCTTTTAATACAACTCACGTGCACAACAATCCTGGATTCTGCTTGCCTACTCTGGGAAGCTAGAAACTTCCATTTACTCTTCATCCATTGTACCTGCTGCTGGTTGCTCTTACAGCTGTGAAAGCATTCTAGGCATCATTGTGGTCTTGCACATTTCTGAATATAACAAAACCTGGTGGCAACATGAAACCTCTCCTGGTATAGTGCTGACTTTTTACATATTCAATGAACTCTTTCCTGCACTTTGAATAATGTTGAAGGAATCCAGGTCTTACTTGAACTACAGTGACATCTTCCAAGCTAGCTGACTGAGTGTATATATATATATATATATATATATATATATATATATATATATATATATATATATAGTTCGAACTTCTGTGTGACTGCCATGACATTTTCAAGCTTTTATTAAGTATTACGTGATAGCATCTCCACTGTCAAGTGAAAAGATCATTTATTTCAAATATATGAAAACTTCTTGCTGTCTAGTATCACTTTACTGAAAGCAGGCCAATATGTCTGGCTGAAATGTGGTGCTTGGAGATATAAAATATACTTGTAACTTTTTTTTTCTCTTTAAAGTTTACAAATAGGAATTAAAAACAAAACACAGTCACCAGTCAGAAAAAGGATAAATATATTCCAAATATGTGTGGTACTTTCATTCAACAGTTTTATAATGACTCTTCAGAAAACATCATTAATAGCCTTGTAAATTGACATGTGATCCAGTCAATTGTACAATTTCATAATTAAAGCACCATTTCAATTAAAACAATTAAAGAAAACTTTTACTGCCAAAAGTTAAAGATTGTCTATGTTGTTTTGTTATAGTTTTATAAGTATTATTTATCAGTTTGTTTGCTTTTTGTTGTATGCTGTTTCCATCTTGTTTTAAGTATGAGAAAATGATTTGTACTCAACAAGTATAGTAAAAGTTGCTTTACATGTTCAGCTTAAAAAAGTTTTTTTCTTACATTTAAATTTACTGCAGCTCAGAGCTACAAACATTTGCTGTCTAGCCTGAGAGCAAATAAAAATTTGAAGCCTCATTGTGTCTTGAATGGGTGGCCATGGTGGTGCAATGGTTAGCATTGCTGCCTCGCAGCAAGAGGTTCTCTGGTTCGATCCTTGGCTGGGGTGCCTTCTGTGCAGAGTCTGCATGTCCTCCCTGTGGTCTTGTGGGTTTCCTCCGGGTACTCCAGTTTCCTCCCACATCCCAAAGACATGCTGTAGGTGGATTGGACACACTAAATTGGCCCTAGGTGTGAGTGTGTGCATGTGTGTGCCTTCTGTGGAAGGTTGGGCACCTGGCTGGCAACTCGACACTGTAAAACTCCACTGCCAGTCATGAGCAGACAGTGATCCGCTGTGGCGACCCCTAACCGGGAAAAGCCAGAAGAAGATTAAGTGTCTTGAATATCAACAAAAAATAGTTTTACAAGGATGTTTACAGTTTTTGTGGTTGTACTGACTTATAGATGTTCACAACTGAAATTGGTTTAGTGGAAACACCAAGAACAGAAAAGCTACAACATATGTAAGCTTGGTTTGTCTGATGGCAAAATTGCTGCCTTTATTTAATTGGGGTATTACATAATTTTTCATCTGAGCTTTATTTCCATTTTAACATACCTATTTATTTATGCATTGTTTTACTTTTGTGAAATGTGTCTGTATATTTACGTTAAGTGTGACTATTATTTTTTGTTTTATTTTCTGTTGTTAACTGCAACTGTAGGCTTTCTCTGCATATATAATTTCTCCATTTCTCATGTACATTCCTGCACTGTTTCATTTCCTATTTGTGGAGCTTATGCTTTCATTTTCATCATGATATTATTTTAACTTTTTTTAGATGCATTTTACTATTCCATATCAGGTAAGGGCCTTAAATTTGAGTTTCAAGTGTTTTTATTATAGTAATGTAATTTCATTTTCTGTCACGGCCCAGCTTCCTATTGCATTTATTGATTGTTTTCATAATACAGATGTAACAATATGTCTTAGTTGCAATGTATATTTGTGTTGCCTTTTTTTTTTTTTTTTGAGGGCGAGACATTTTTGTGTTTGGCAGATCATTGCTTCTAAATTAGTTTTTAGAATAGTGTCAGTTTGTTCTGAGAGGGTTTTCTGTGGAAGTCTCAATAATATCTTACTAAGTTTGTCTTTTGGGAAGGATCTTGTTTATAGGAGATTTTATGCAGAAGTAATAACCCAATTCCTCATATAGTTTGTTAAATCATGCTTAGAGTTCCAGTCTGGTCATTTTCTAAAAGGTCAGTAAACATGGAATTACAGAATGTGCTACAGATTAGCTTAAATCTGTGTAAGACCTTGCAACTAAAGTAACTATGAAAGATTGACATTAGATAAAGAAAACATGCTATGAAATATTAATCCAGTTATCACTTTTAAAAAGAGAAGAAAACAGGAATAATAATGTAACAGAAGGCATACTAATATATATATTCTCACAAGGACACAAAGTTAAATGTATCTGTAAAACAGGGGAGGCTGAGAAGGTTGGAAACCTTGGGTGTATTCATCAGGGATAACAAGACAATACATAGATTAAGAATGAACTACCTCTGAATCTGCAGTTGATGTACCTTCCTCCTCATCTGTACTTCTTGTTTAGGATTATGTCTTCCTTCCATCTACCTGTTTTTATTTCTAGAGAAACCTATAACTTCTTCATAAATTGTTATGATGAGTCATAGGTCCTCGTGCTGCCCATTTGATTTTTATGCACCCCAGTGGTGGCTCGTGCCATCGGACTGCAGGACTGCAGCCCCCCAGCTGTGAAAGCAAAAGAAAGAAAGAAAAAGATTAACATTTTAAAAAATAAAATAATTTAGCTATGACCTGCGAGTCCGACTGACTCGCTGTTAAAGTCCCAGAACTCGAACCACGCATGGATGCTCGGCGAGTTCCGGGTTTAAAAAAAAATAGTTTCGGTAAATCTGGACTGATGCAAAATCAGTCCTGATTAAGAAGAGAAGGCATCAGTGTAAGATGCCCAGAAGTCTATTGTAACCATGGTGAAGTGGAAGGGGATCAGACTGCTACGTCCGCAGTCATGTATATGATGTGGATGGCTGGATGGCTAGTGATTGGTTCTCTTCTCGCTCTCTTCCTGCTCTGGGAAAATCAGAGTGAGAAACAGTTATGGAGTCAGCACAGCAGCCGTACTTGTTTGGAGTGGAGTCAGAGTTGAAGTGGAGACAGAGCAGAGCAGTGCAGTGCACCTTACTTGTTTCACCTCATATTGCCTGGCTGTTTTGGAAAGTGAAAAGGATAGGAAGTGGAACTGAAGTATAAATTATAGCATGTTAGTGAATGGAGAGAAAAAGTTAAGTTGTAGTTGTCATAATGTCTTGTCCCTGATTTTGCAGAGCAATCTTGATCTTCTGTATACTTGCCCTGACCCTCATACAGTTTTTGATTTTTCTTGAAAACCACCAAGGGCTAGGGCCTAGGACTCCAACTCAGCAAGTAATGGATTAAGATTTGTGATTTTATGGCAAATTAGTGACGGCTGAAGTCACTAAATAATGGCATACATTTTTGTTTCAGGCTTCTTATCCTTTAGAAAATGCATGCTTACTTACACACATCCTGTTTTTCTAGCAACTTTCTAAGTTTAGTAGTGCAATATTTAAAATCTGACCCTATTTTTAGGCCTTTGTCCCTCCATTACTTTAGGCATTATCTAGATTTCTTGTGCTAGCAGCCTGAGCACTACACTGAGGAACAGACCAAAAATATTAGGCAAAAATGTGGACATTCTGCAAAAATCTGGGCAGTTGAGAGGTAGGGTGCGCTGCAATATTGTCTTTAGGAAAACATGCATGTCTCCCATTTATACACTGATATATGGTATCTTGCAAATGTGTTTGAAAATTATTTGTGTTTTATAGAATCCTTTTGATTGGGTCTAATAGTGTATATGCATCTGCCTTGAGATTTTTCTTTTCTTGTTTGCATTTTGTTGGTATCCTCTTCCAGGACTAGTACTTTACTTGACAAACTTCTTGTTAAGCTTAATACTTCATGCTTTTTACTTGTGTTGATCTGTTTAGGTCATAATTAGATCAGAATGTGTCTCCCTAGCTAGTAGAGCTTGGCATATTAGTTTGATTGGATTATTAAAGACTTGCATAAGTAACTGACTTTCTTGTTGTTTGCTCAGTTTAAACAGTCAGTATACGTACTCGTGTGCATTTGTGTAAAGTAAGGGAAGTCACCCCTGATCATTATTAGTTAAAAAATACGAGCACTCATAAAATCAACTAAGGCCAATTTTGAGAGAAAAATTGCCATGGATTCAAAGGACAATCATAAGGCCTTTTTCAGCTATGTTAGGAACCTGGGTGGAAACTCCCAGATATGCTCAGAATTAGTCCAAAATGATACAAAAATCACTGAACCCACAGACATTGCCAACATACTGGCAGACAGGTTCAGTGCAAACTTCACCCCCCCCCCCCAAAGGAGAGATAACTATCCCAGCCGAGTGTAGCCTCCCGGACATCTCAAATGCGCAGGTGAAAGCTGCTCTCTCTAAAGCTAAAACACAGCATCAATGGGACCGGATGGTGTCCCCGGCTGTGTGCTACACGAGCTAAATGAGGAATTAAACCCGCACATAAGGCAGCTGTTTAATCTCAGCCTTACCACAGGATACGTGCCCAAGGAGTGGCGACGGCAACTGTGGTCCCACTCCACAAAGGCGGTGCCTCTACGGACCCTGGTAATTACCGCCCCATAAGCTTAACAAGTCTAGTCTGCAAAGCTATGGAGAGGATCATAATGGAGCTCATAAACAAAGATATAGGGACTTGCAGACATTGGACCCGACCCAGTTTGGCTTTGTCAAGGGAAGATCATGCCTTTTGAACTTGGTTGACTTCTTGAAACAGTCACCAAGGCCATTGATGAGGAAAGGCAGTCCATACAGCCTACCTTGACCTTGCAAAGGCTTTCGACACAATACCCCACTCGGTATTGTAGAAAACTTACCAGCTTAAATGTAAACCCATATGTCACAAGATGGGTTGCAAACTGGCTTAAGGACAGAACCCACAGGGTTAGAGTTGCTGGCGCTGTGTCAGACTCCAAGCCGGTCACAAGTGGTGTCCCACAGGGCTCGGTCCTTGGCCCCCTATTGTTTGGCATCTACTTCTCAGAAGTACAGGCCAACATGGGAGGACTTTGGCTGACAAAGTTTGCAGACAACTGCAAACTGGGCGCCATAGTGGAAAGTGCATCGGATACGGATATCCTTCAGAAGGGACTCACGGAAACAGATAGCTGGTGCCAGAGCCATGGCCTGAAGTTAAACGCCAAAAAATGTATAGTCATACCCTTCGGGAAAACAAGGTAACCCCAAGCTACCATATAGGTGGCAATCCACTAAGCACAGAAGAGGTTATCAGGGACCTGGGGACCCAGGTTGACAGTGGCCTTTCTTTTAACACTCACATTGCTAAAGTGGTTAGAAAGACCTTCTACATTGCCCACCTGATCATGAAGGGATTCACATCCAGATCTAGTGAGGTCATTGTTCCCCTGTACTCTTCACTTATCAGACCAATGATCGAGTACAATGCCCCATTCGGGATGTATCTCACCCGACATCTGCAGCAATTGGAGAGACCCCAAAAGTTCCTCACCAAAAGGATAAAGGACTCCAAAATCTGTCATATGCTGCCAGATTGAAGAAACTCCAGCTCTATTCAGTCGCATACCGTCTGCTCAGAGGTGACATGTGCCTGACATACAAGGCCATGTCCAACCCGGAATTAATGGACATGCTCCACCTCAAAAATCCAAATCCACCAAAACCACTAGAGCAAGCGACTTAAACCTTAGCACGGATATAAATAGGACGTGCTGGAGGGATAGATTTATCACTCAGAGACTCCCTATGCTGTGGAATAAAATCCCGGTCCATGTGAGGCAGAGCACCTCGCTGACTCTGTTCAAGAGAAATCTAGACCTGTGGATGGGAGATCGTAGGTTTACCCCGGGAATCATCTCTGTGTCACTGCTGGACAGAGGCACAACAAACTAATGGGCACAGTATTTTTTCATATAAGGGGTGGCGTAAGCCACAATAATTTGGGCTAGGCTTATAAATGCCTTAGGGCAGATAGCCTAGTATAAACCTATGAACCTATGAACCTATGAAGATGGATTACATTACTGAGATGAGACTGCTTTACTTTGACTATTATTGTTTATTTATTTTTCTTTATTGTTTTTTACCACAAGTGCACATTTGAGGTGTACGCAGTCAGTAAAGTGGCCATAATTAATGGATATGAAAGTGATCTGTAGATTAAGTTTCTTTCCTCTGCTCCTGTTTGATAACTGCTAAATAACAGTTTTTATATCTGGTGGGAACATGTTAATTCAAAAAAGGAGTTTTGGCAAATGTAAAAGAATAGATACTGTTTACTAAAACTACTTTTACTCACAGTAGAGTTTGCTTTTTTCTCCACTGTTTTTTGAGACCTTGGAGTAGGTTTATATAAATCTGGGTTGGGGGTGGTGTGGTGTCCTCCTACATATAAGTGGCAAGGGGCTTGCTCCCTGCAAAACTATTTTGTTGTAGTACTTGCTGAATGTAGCTTCGGTGAATGGTTATAGATTTCTTTCCTATTAGTGACTCCACATAAATCCAATCTGGTGTGGCTGCAATATTATTACACATTGTATTTTATTTGTTGAAATCCATGTAAGCCTAGTATTGATGTGGCTTATACCATGTATGTGGGGGAGTTGCAATGCATTTAAGAATAACTATATGGCCACAACTTCTTTTTCTTTCCTTTTTGGATAAGAAACATTTTTACACGTGGGGGTATCTCAGAGATTGATACTTTCAGCATGCTACTTGGTACTTTTATAAAGCTGAATATAAATTATAATTAGAACTGCAAGGAGAAGTGGTTTGAATTGAGTGCTGCTTGTTTTTTATATTTGAGTTTGACTGGCAGCATAGCCCCACCCCTTGCTAGTTGGTCACACCCCATCCCATTTGCCCCACCCATTCAGCTGTCTCCTGCAGCCCCCCTTTGATATGAAGTCAGCAGCTGCCACTGATGCACTCTTACTCACAAAGGGCAGGAATAACCAAGTTTGTAGTCATAGCCAGCCTTAGGCATAGGCCAACAAGGTGGCCACCTAGGGTGCTGCTCTAGCAGCGGTGCTTTTCCAGTAATCTAGATGGTGTAGGTAGACCAGGATAGGGGCACAAGGTGGTGTTGGATGGGCACTGTGGAGACCTTTTGCCTAGGGCACCAGTTGACCAAAAATCAGCCCTGTTTGTACTGTTAGTTTACTGAAGGAAGCAGGTAAATCATCAAGGATGAAATGATTCTGACTTCAAATAGTTGGTATTTTTAACTGCTATGCAAATACTCAGAAATGGACATCGTATGCTTCCTTGATCAATAACTGTGAATGATCATAACAATGAATGCTATCACATGCTTCTACTTCTTCTTCGTCTTCTTCTTCTTCAGCATACTATTTCATTCAGGAAATGCTTTATCATTTCAACATACATTTCAATATACATGAAATTTAGCAACAAAAGCAGTCCTTTTGTACAATAAGTAACCTGAATTACTGGTCACTGTCTTAACAGGGGATATTTACTTTTGACAGATATCCTTAAATTCATGGCTTAACCATATAGTATTACATTTTAATGTTTAACTAAGACAGGTTAGCAAAACATTTAAGAAAATTGTATCACTATCAGTAATTTATTGGGGTTCAAAATAATCTTGCTGTGAATAGAGCATTTAACATGCACAATGTGATGATAATGCTTAAAAATGATGCAGTTTTCCTGTTTTGCCCACATGTTGTGAAGTAAATGAGGAAAAAAAAATAATTCAATGTCAAATTTGTCTGTTGATAGCATAATAATTATGTTAAAAAAAGACTTTTTGTTTCGTTGATGCTTATTGTATTACAATAAGTTACTATATATGTTGACAAAATAAACTCATTTTTGTAAAAATCAATGTAAACTATGATGGGAATCACAGCAGGCGAAGAATATTATACACGGGATTTAGGTATTAAATGTGAAAATATTTTAATGTAATGCTTATTCTATCCTGAAAACTAGTCTTACAATTATTATGAATTTTAACCTAGTGATCTTATGTCAGCAGTGTTTCTCAGAACTGGAAATACATTTCTGTTTAAGGAATAATGACATGTATCATTGCAGAAGCTGTGTAAGAGCACAGTAATTGTAATAAAAGGTCAAGGCTTGCCTTCCTTCCTCATTTTCTTCATCATTCTGTCTGTCAGTTTCTCAGGCACAAACACACACACACACACACATACTCACACACACACACACACACACACACACACACACACACACACACACACACACACACACACACACACACACATACTCACACATTGCTATCTAGTTAAGTTCTTCATTCTGTGTACAATATTTCCATACAGTTGGCAGAACATTTATAAGTTTAACACTGTTGTGACAGCATGTTAGACAAGTCATAACTAATGCTGTTTTAAATGCAGCCTTTGCCTTGAGTAGAAAATGCATGTGATTTAATTGGGCTTACCTCAAAAGAGCGTTTAAGCTGTTACCTCTCTGATGCCAAGTGTTGTTTCTGCTATTAAAACTGATTAAGAAAACTGTCAACTATTATAATCAAGTGATATCTATCTATCTATATATATATATATATATATATATATATATATATATATATAAATATATATATATATGTATATATTATATGTTATATAGTATAATATATATATATATATATATGTATATATCCACGGTGGTGCAGCGGTAGCATTGTTGTCTCACAGCAAGAGGTTCTCCCGTTCGATTCTCGGCTGGAGTGTAGGGAGTACCTTCTGTGTGGAGTCTGCATGTCCCCCCCCCGTGGTCGAGTGGCATTCTGAAAAACATGCGTGAATGGGTGTGCCTTCGTTGAAGGCCGGGCGTCGAGCTGGCAACTCGGCACTGTAAAAATCTACTGCCAATCATTAGCGGACCGGAGTTCTGCTTTGGTGACCCCTAACCGGGAAAAGACAAACAACAACATATGTTATATAGTATATGTTATAGGTTCATAGGTTCATAGGTTCGTACTAGGCTATCTGCCCTAGGGCATTTATAAGCCTAGCCAGAGTGTATGTGGCTTACTCCACCCCTTAGGATGAGAATACTACGCCCTTTTAGGGTTTAGTTTACTATGCCTCTGTCTAGTAGTGACAAAGAGATGACCCCCGGGGTAAACCTACGATCTCCCATCCACTCGTCGAGATTTCTCTTGAATAGCGTCAGTGAGGGGCTCTGCCTAACATGGACTGGGATTCTGTTCCAGAGTGTAGGGAGCCTCTGGGTTATGAATCTGTCCCTCCAGCACGATCTATTTATTTCTGTGTTGAGGTTTAAGTCACTTGTTCTCGTGGCTCTGATGGATTTGGATTTTCTGAGGTGGAGCATGTCCATTAATTCAGGATTGGACATGGCTTTGTACGTCAGGCACAGATCACCTCTGAGTAGGCGGTATGCGACTGAATAGAGCTGGAGCTTTTTCAGTCGGGCAGCATATGACATATGTTTAAGACCCTTTATCCTCTTGGTGAGGAACTTTTGGGGTCTTTCCAACTGCTGCAGGTGTCGGGTGAGATACATCTCAAATGGGGCATTGTACTCAATCATTGGCCTGATAAGAGAAGAGTACAGGGCACAATGACCTCTCTTGATCTAGATGTGAAACCCTTCATGATAAGGTGGGCAATATAGAAGGTCTTCCTAACCACTTTGGCAATGTGAGTGTCAAATGAGAGGTTACTGTCAACCTGGGTCCCTAGGTCCCTGATTACCTCTTCCGTACTTAATGGATTACCGCCTATGTGGTAATTTGTCGGTACCTTGTTTTTCCCAAAGGGTATGACTATACATTTTTTGGTGTTTAGCTTAAGGCCATGGCTCTGGCACCAATTATCCATTTCTATGAGGCCTCTCTGAAGGATGTTTGTGTCCGCTGGAGTATCAATTATGGCGCCCAGTTTGCAGTCATCTGCAAACTTTGTCAGCCACAATCCTCCTATGTTTGCCTGTACCTTGAAAAATAAATGCCGAACAAGAGGGGTCCCAGGACTGAGCCCTGTGGGACACCGCTTGTGACTGGCTTAGAGTCTGACATAGCTCCAGCAACTCTGACCCTGTGGGTTCTGTCCTTGAGCCAGTTTGCAACCCATCTTGTGACATATGGGTTTACATTTAAGCTGGTGAGTTTGTCTATGATGCCCGAGTGGGGTATTGTGTCAAAGGCTTTTGCAAGGTCAAGGTAGGCTGTGTGAACTGCCTTACCCTCATCAATGGCCTTTGTGACTGTTTCAAAAAAGTCGACCAAGTTCAGAAGGCAGGATCTGCCCTTGACAAAGCCAAATTGGGTAGGATCCAATGTCTGTAGGTCCCCAATGTCTTTGTTTATGAGTTCTATAATGATCCTCTCCATAGCTTTGCAGACCAGGCTTGTCAGGCTTATGGAGCGGTAATTTCCAGGGTCCGTAGAAGCACCGCCTTTGTGAAGTGGGACCACTGTTGCCGTACGCCACTCTTTGGGTACGTTTCCTGTGGTAAGGCTAAGATTAAACAGCAGCCTTATGTGTGGGTTTAGTTCCTCTTGGAGTTCATGTAGCACACAGCCCGGGACACCATCCTGTCCCATTGATGCTGTGTTTTTAGCTTTAGAGAGGGCGGCTCTCACCTGGGCATCTGAGATGTTAGGGAGGCTACACTCTGCTGGGATAGTTATTTCTCCTTTTGGGGGGGAGGGGGAGGAGAAATTTGCACTGAACCTGTCTGCCAGAATAGTAGAAACGAGAGTAGACCAAACACCACGAATATTTACAAAAGCTTTATTCTTAAAACCCAGGAAAAGTAAGCGCTTTCGCGTGCCACCAAAAAGCACGCTTCATCAGACAAGTATAAAACAACACTGAATCATTCCTTTTTATGTCTTAGATAATAACTCTTAATGAGCCAATTAAATATTTAATTCATTAAAGTATATCAGGTGGTTCATCAATTAGTTCATTCACTTCTTAGATTCACTGCTATTTAAAGTTATACATATGTATTTATCTAAAAGATTACAAAACTATATTAAAACAAAATAACATTACTTTTGTAAGCTTATTAAAGTGAATGTTCAAGTCATAAATTGAACGGTACATGTTGTTAACAAAATACCTTGTCATTTAAGACGCTCCATTATTTAAAAAACATTACGGTAACCCATTCTATTCATATATTATGTCATGCTCACTGTACGCATATCCATGGTTGAAAGCATAACATTTATTCTTGTAGTATAAGTCATTCATCGCCCTCATTTGACAAATGATATATGTATTGGCGACCACATTAATTAAACCAAACAACTTCATATATCATGATCAACTATTCATAGAAGTAATCGTTGTTAAAAAAGAACGTCAAATTGTTAATGCAGGATGTCACGGGCTGGTCAAGACATTTAAAAAGTGTCTGAGTGTCGAGCATCTATGATTGGTTCCTTTCATTAAAAAACAATCTATTTGCTTTATAAGCATTATAAAATCTAAATAATTAAAATCTTTCCTTTCTAAAAAATATGTGTAAAGAATTATATTATCTAAATGTTAACTAATGTAAGTATCATTGTATATGATACTGCAACAGGAATAATGGCTGTAATTGTTATCTATGCCATGTATAGATGTTCAAAATTACACAATAAGAATGCCAATATAGAAATATATGAAAATGTACTTATGTATAAATAATAATATAGAGATAAAAAAACAATGTCATTATATGGCAGAAATGTCTTAGATGTACAACATATTAGTGAATAAGTAAAAAATATAAAAGCATAAATATAATGCATGTGTGTAGGCATCAGAAGATGCCGATGATGTTATAGCTAGTCAAAAAATGAAAATATATAAAGTATACATTTGTATATTTGAATTTGTATTTAAACATTAGAGTATGTGTGAAACCAAGTGGAGACTCTATCATGAAGACTGTATATAAATCAACAAATCCATAATATAAAACATAAAAATAATGCATAAAAATAATGTTATTTCAAGAACCTCATATCTCATATTATACTGAAAAAGATCATGCCGTATAACAAGATAATGAAATTCTAAATATTGACAGCATAATAAATATTGAATAAAAACATTTCATAAAAGTACATCTCTATAATATATTTGATATGCAATTTGAAAGCAAAAAATATGATGGATAGAAAGCATGATGAAACCAAGCTTTACAAATAACCTTACAATTAGGAACAATCTATTAGGATAGAACATAAGACTGTTCATCCTTCCTAATGTATATCCTAAAAAAGAAGTAATGGTCATAACAGTGTTGCTTAAGGGACATATTGTGTAGGACAATAGTATAGAACATAATTGTACATTTCTTTTAAATCAAGGATTCAATCTGGGGTACTATTAGGGTGTCTATTTAGTGATATTTCCTATTTTTTAAATGTGATCTGATACTAACATAACTGTTGAGGCCAGGATATTTGTGTGCTCTAATTCTAAATATCCACTCAAGTTCTAGATGTTCCAGATCATTAAAATTGTCACCTTTTCTAATGTTAGGCACTCTTTTCTGTAATACTTTAAATGTAAAGGTGTGATCTGGATATTCAGAAACATGTTTAAAGAGTGCATTCTTACTATCTTTTTTCTTTATGGCATACAGATGTTCTTGTATCCTGTCTCTTAGCCTCCTAGTTGTCATGCCCACATAGAATGCAGGACATGACCCACAAGTAGCTAGATAAACAATGTTAGTATCTTCACAATTTGCTGAACATTTGATAACAACTTCCTGTGTTAACTCAGGATGTAAAAAAATCGTATCTTTTGATATCCATTTACAGGAGGTGCAGTCTCCACATGGAATAGTGCCCCTAGTGTCCCTTTTTGAGTTTGTATCATTAAGCCTTTCATGACATAGAATCCTTTTTAGGTTTGGCATATTTTTATAACCTATCAGACTTTTTATTTCATCATCAGAGATTAGTATTGACCAGTTTTTGCTGATGATATCAGTGATGTAGTAATTGTCACTGGTGTAACTGATAATACATCTTATTTGTTTACCATCTTGGATTTCCTTTTGTCTATTACCAGCAAAATACTGATATCTGGCCCTCGGTTTTTGACACTCATTATTAACAAATTTATGTTTTGTGTATGATATATCATCTTGCTTATATCCCCTATCTATGAAGAGGGATTCAAGTCTATCAAAATGAGTGCTACGCTCACTACTATCTTGACATATTCGGTTGACTCTAGTGAATTGCCCTTTAATTATATTCGAGAATATAAATCTGGGATGCATGCTATCATAGGCTAATAGAGTGTTCTTCCAACACTCTTTTCTATAGAGAGAAGTGACTAGCCTCCCTGTATTTACCTTTTTGATGTTTAAATCAAGAAAATTGATGCTTGAATACGAATGTTCAATAGAAAATCTAAGAAAATCCGTGGATTTTTCTAGATCTTTAATGAAGGCTACAAGCTCTTCAGGTGTTCCATCCCAAATAAGCAGTATATCGTCCACAAATCTAAAATATGCCACTACTTTGTTATATGCTGTATGTGTAAATAAGCATGTTGTCTCCCATTTATATACCACCAAATTGGCATACGAGTTGGCGCAGGGGGTGCCCATGGCTACCCCCCACTGTTGTAAATAATAGGAGTTGTTAAACATCATGGCATTTTTTGTGAGAACTAGTTCTAATAGAGCATTAAGTAAAATTTGTTCACTGTTATTATAGATCTTTGAAACATTTAATATGTGTCTTATTGCTTCTAGACCAAAAGTATTAGGTATTGCCGTGAAAAGACTCTTGACATCTAATGAGACTAGTAAGTGTTTCTCCGAGATAGCCTGTATGTTACTAAGATGTTCAATCAGCTGATATGAGTCTTTTAAAATAGTATCAATATTATTAACTATCGGTTTTAGCTTTCTTTCGATGAATATAGACATATTTTCGGTTACCCACTGGTGTCCTACCACTATTGGACGTAGGGGTGGCGGCATGATGTTTTTATGCATTTTGGGTAACCCCTTGATGTATGGTATCAGTGGATGTTCAATCAGTAGAAACAAATAAAAGTCATAACTAATCTGCCTAGTCACCATCATATCATACAATTCATGATGTACTTCATATATTAGCCTGTCAATTGTTTTCCTATCTATCTCTTTATATGTAAGATCATCATTCAAAAGTGTGACCATATATTCAATATAGTCTTTTCTATTAAGGATGACAATACCCCCTCCCTTATCTGCCGGTCTGATTGTCACTGTTCTATCATTGGATAACGTGTTCAGGGCTTGTCTTTCTTCTTTGGAAACATTATGAAATAACATCTTAGCATCTACATCAAAATTACTATTATAGTATTTATACAAATCATTTTCACAGATTTTTAAAAAGCATTCAATATACGGATGTGCAGCTGGTGAAAAAGTACTTTTCTTCCTGTAACATTCAAATGTGCTTTTTACCTCAGTTAGACTGTTGCTATTACTATTGGTTTTCTTAAAGAATAATGCCAGCGCTATATTACGTGTGAAATAACGCAATTCAGTTAACACAATAGAAATATTACTAGCCTGAGCAGGAATGAAGCTCAAGCCTCTATTCAAAAACTGATAGTCCGATTGAGTCAGATTCTTGTTGGATAAGTTGAAAACCAAGTCATTTAGTCTCTTCTTCGACCTCTTTTGTTTGTCGGTTCCCCCGATGTGTTTCTCTTCCGTCTTCCATGGCTTGTTGATCTCCCTCTGGATTCTCTGCGTTGACGCACAGGTAGAGGTAAAAAAGCGTCAAGATTCGATTGCTGTAGCCTCGGTCTGGTACCCAGCCCAAGTGGGTTAGACAACGCTTGCTGATTGGGTGGTGGTGTGCTGACATCTATCACAGTTCTTAGAGTGTTGGACGCGCTAGCTACATTTGCATCACCGGTTAACATTGGATCTATGGATGGAACAAATTCTTCATTTTCATGTAACAGTCCTCTGGAGTCCCTTTCAGCCCCTTCGGCTCGTTGCTGTCCTTCCCTCTGATTATAACGTGGCCATACAAATACCTGGCCGTTAGAAAAATCCGAAATATCTCTCTGTAGTTTGCGTAGTTTTACTAATTGTAGGCGTTCACCATATGCACTGACTTGACTAATTAAATTATCAATTTTATTTGTGAAGATTTCCCCTTTGAATCTCTTAACTAGATCTTTGTAAAGAGATTCAGTTTTAGATGTTAGTTCATTTTCAATGGGTTGAAAGTAGTCAATAATAAGTTGAATATACTTGTAGCCAAGTTCAATATTTAGTTTTTGCCAGTTCTTTAGTAGCATGGGGTGGTTGTTACCGTACGAGGGCATACATAGTACCCTCATTCCCCTAGGGACTACTTTGTGGTGAATACAAGCTTCTAGGTGGCGGCGTTGCCATATCAATCTAAACAGCTTATATAAGTCATTTTCAAGTTCTTTGTGCAATGGATAAAAGTCATTGAGCAAATTCACAGTACCTGTTTCGGTAGTATTAGCTTGTGTAGATATGTCCATATCTAGTAAAGGATTCGATTTCTGTTCCATGAGTTGAGTCCATTTTAAATTGGAAGTACTTCTTTCTGGATAATAGTCAAGTTCGACAGTAGAATTCTCCATCGTGTAGAAACCGGTGAATGCCAAGCAGAACAAACAAAATATCCAAGTAAAGAGGCACACCTGTCCCTTGAAGTTGGTCTAGCACAAACAGCCAGGCAAATAGTAGAAACGAGAGTAGACCAAACACCACGAATATTTACAAAAGCTTTATTCTTAAAACCCAGGAAAAGTAAGCGCTTTTGCGTGCCACCAAAAAGCACGCTTCATCAGACAAGTATAAAACAACACTGAATCATTCCTTTTTATGTCTTAGATAATAACTCTTAATGAGCCAATTAAATATTTAATTCATTAAAGTATATCAGGTGGTTCATCAATTAGTTCATTCACTTCTTAGATTCACTGCTATTTAAAGTTATACATATGTATTTATCTAAAAGATTACAAAACTATATTAAAACAAAATAACATTACTTTTGTAAGCTTATTAAAGTGAATGTTCAAGTCATAAATTGAACGGTACATGTTGTTAACAAAATACCATGTCATTTAAGACGCTCCATTATTTAAAAAACATTACGATAACCCATTCTATTCATATATTATGTCATGCTCACTGTACGCATATCCATGGTTGAAAGCATAACATTTATTCTTGTAGTATAAGTCATTCATCGCCCTCATTTGACAAATGATATATGTATTGGCGACCACATTAATTAAACCAAACAACTTCATATATCATGATCAACTATTCATAGAAGTAATCGTTGTTAAAAAATAAGAACGTCAAATTGTTAATGCAGGATGTCACGGGCTGGTCAAGACATTTAAAAAGTGTCTGAGTGTCGAGCATCTATGATTGGTTCCTTTCATTAAAAAACAATCTATTTGCTTTATAAGCATTATAAAATCTAAATAATTAAAATCTTTCCTTTCTGAAAAATATGTATAAAGAATTGTATTATCTAGATGTTGACTAATATAAGTATCATTGTGTATGATGCTACAACAGAAATAATGGCTATAATTGTTATCTATGCCATGTATAAATGTTCAAAATTATACAATAAAAATGCCAATATAGAAATATATGAAAGTGTACTTATGTACAAATACTAGTATAGAGATAAAAACCAATGTCATTATATGGCAAAAATGTCTTAGATGTACAATCTATTAATAACAAGTAAAAAATATATATATATAGAGGCATAAATATAATGCATATGTGTAGGCAACAGAAGATGCCAATGATGTTATAGCTAGTCAAAAAATGAAAATATATAAAGTATACATTTGTATATTTGATTTTGTATTTAAACATTAAAGTATGTGTAAAACCAAGTGGAGACTCTATCATGAAAAACTATATATAAATCAACAAAACCATAATATAAAACATAAAAATAATGCATAAAAATGATGTTATTTCAAGAACCTCATATCTCATGTTATACTGAAAAGGATCATGCCTTATAACAAGGTAGTGAAATTCTAAAAATTAACAGCATAATAAATGTTTAAATAAAGGATTTCATAAAAGTACATCTCTATAATATATTTGATATGCAATTTGAAAGCAAAAAATATGATGGATAGAAAGCATGATGAAACCAAGCTTTACAAATAACCTTACAATTAGGAACAATCTATTAGGAAAGAACACAAGGCTGTTCATCCTTCCTAATGTATATCCTAAAAAAGAGAAATAATGATCATATCAGTGTTACTTAAGGGACATATTGTGTAGGACAATAGTATAGAACATAATTGTACATTTCTTTTAAATCAAGGATTCAATCTGGGGTACTATTAGGGTGTCTATTTAGTGATATTTCCTATTTTTTAAATGTGATCTGATACTAACATAACTGTTGAGGCCAGGATATTTGTGTGCTCTAATTCTAAATATCCACTCAAGTTCTAGATGTTCCAGATCATTAAAATTGTCACCTTTTCTAATGTTAGGCACTCTTTTCTGTAATACTTTAAATGTAAAGGTGTGATCTGGATATTCAGAAACATGTTTAAAGAGTGCATTCTTACTATCTTTTTTCTTTATGGCATACAGATGTTCTTGTATCCTGTCTCTTAGCCTCCTAGTTGTCATGCCCACATAGAATGCAGGACATGACCCACAAGTAGCTAGATAAACAATGTTAGTATCTTCACAATTTGCTGAACATTTGATAACAACTTCCTGTGTTAACTCAGGATGTAAAAAAATCGTATCTTTTGATATCCATTTACAGGAGGTGCAGTCTCCACATGGAATAGTGCCCCTAGTGTCCCTTTTTGAATTTATATCATTAAGCCTTTCATGACATAGAATCCTTTTTAGGTTTGGCATATTTTTATATGTAAAGGTAGCTCTGCTACCTATCAGACTTTTTATTTCATCATCAGAGATTAGTATTGACCAGTTTTTGCTGATGATATCAGTGATGTAGTAATTGTCACTGGTGTAACTGATAATACATCTTATTTGTTTACCATCTTGGATTTCCTTTTGTCTATTACCAGCAAAATACTGATATCTGGCCCTCGGTTTTTGACACTCATTATTAACAAATTTATGTTTTGTGTATGATATATCATCTTGCTTATATCCCCTATCTATGAAGAGGGATTCAAGTCTATCAAAATGAGTGCTACGCTCACTACTATCTTGACATATTCGGTTGACTCTAGTGAATTGCCCTTTAATTATATTCGAGAATATAAATCTGGGATGCATGCTATCATAGGCTAATAGAGTGTTCTTCCAACACTCTTTTCTATAAAGAGAAGTAACTAGCCTCCCTGTATTTACCTTTTTGATGTTTAAATCAAGAAAATTGATGCTTGAATACGAATGTTCAATAGAAAATCTAAGAAAATCCGTGGATTTTTCTAGATCTTTAATGAAGGCTACAAGCTCTTCAGGTGTTCCATCCCAAATAAGCAGTATATCGTCCACAAATCTAAAATATGCCACTACTTTGTTATATGCTGTATGTGTAAATAAGCATGTTGTCTCCCATTTATATACCACCAAATTGGCATACGAGTTGGCGCAGGGGGTGCCCATGGCTACCCCCCACTGTTGTAAATAATAGGAGTTGTTAAACATCATGGCATTTTTTGTGAGAACTAGTTCTAATAGAGCATTAAGTAAAATTTGTTCACTGTTATTATAGATCTTTGAAACATTTAATATGTGTCTTATTGCTTCTAGACCAAAAGTATTAGGTATTGCCGTGAAAAGACTCTTGACATCTAATGAGACTAGTAAGTGTTTCTCCGAGATAGCCTGTATGTTACTAAGATGTTCAATCAGCTGATATGAGTCTTTTAAAATAGTATCAATATTATTAACTATCGGTTTTAGCTTTCTTTCGATGAATATAGACATATTTTCGGTTACCCACTGGTGTCCTACCACTATTGGACGTAGGGGTGGCGGCATGATGTTTTTATGCATTTTGGGTAACCCCTTGATGTATGGTATCAGTGGATGTTCAATCAGTAGAAACAAATAAAAGTCATAACTAATCTGCCTAGTCACCATCATATCATACAATTCATGATGTACTTCATATATTAGCCTGTCAATTGTTTTCCTATCTATCTCTTTATATGTAAGATCATCATTCAAAAGTGTGACCATATATTCAATATAGTCTTTTCTATTAAGGATGACAATACCCCCTCCCTTATCTGCCGGTCTTATCTGTCTGCCAGAATGTTGGCAATGTCAGTGGGTTCAGTGTATTTTGTGTCATTTTGGACTAACTCTGAGTATATCTGGGAGTTTCCACCCAGGTTTCTAACATAGCTAAAGAAGGCCTTGTGATTGTCTTTTGTGTCATTTGCGATTTTTCTCTCAAAGTTGGCCTTGGATGATTTTATGAGTGATCGTAGTTTTTTGCTAGTACTGATCAGAGATGCCTTTCCTTTTAGGGATTTTGCTCTGTCATGTAGTAGCTTCCTCCTTCTGTTGTAAAGTTTGTTTATGGCTGGGGTCCACCAGACTGGTCGCCTGCCTTTGGGGGAATGGGTCTTGGTTTTATTTGGGATTGCATGATCCATGCATTCTTGAAGGTGCCCATAGAAGGCATTTGCAAGGGATTTAGCAGTGTGGGTTGTGGTTTCCCTGGCCCAGGGGCCTTGAAAGATACCACTTCAGTCTTAAGAAGTGTGAAGTTTGCTTTTGAGAAGTTCTTCACTGTGGTCTTTTGTGCAGGGGGTGGGGGCAGGATGTGGATTTCCAGTGAGATTAATTTATGGTCTGATCTTACCAAAGAGGGATGTACTTCGGTTGTGGAGCATTTTGTCCCCATGTTTGTGATGATCAGGTCTAGTATATTGTCTCCTCTTGTGGGAATGGTGACTAGTTGTTCCATTGCATTTGAGTTTATGAATTCTAAGAACCTTTGGGCTAGAGTGTTGGGGCTTGAGTAATGTTCCCAGTCTATGTTTGGGTAGTTGAAGTCTCCCAAAATGATGGTATTTGGAGAGACATTCATACTCTCCAGTGTCTTCAGGAAGGCTGTGTGGGGTTCCTGAGTTTGAGAGGGTGGTCTGTAGCATGCTACAAACTGTAAGGCAGTTTTGCCTATGGTTAGTTGCACCTGGATAGTCTCCGATGCTTCGTGCGTTGCCACTAACCTGGAGGTGTGGGTATCTTTGATGAAAATGGATACTCCCTCCTTTTGTGGTTCTGTCCAAGTTTTGGGGATGGAAAGCATGATATGAGGTAAAACCTGATAGTGCTGGGGTGCTCTCAGGAGCCTTGAACCAGGTTTCAGTCACTGCACAGACATCAATGTTCTCCATACTGAGAAGGGCTTGAGGCGTGCATCTTGAGGTTTAGACTTCTGGCATTGAGCAGCATTACCCTTAGTTTTTTTCCACTTGTGTTTTCTAGGAGGTAGGTTTGTCATTTGAGCCTTGCCTAAAAAGGCACTATGGGGGTGGCAAGAGCCTTGGCCAATATCCGGAAGCCCAGGGTGACAGGTGCAAACCATCCCTTGCGAAGCAGCGTGGCTTGTCAAGCATGTCATCCCAAGCAGACAGACACTGGATCCCCTTAGAATGACACCAGTAATTAAGCCAATTGTTAAAACTGATCATTTTGTCTTTGTACTGTGGCATCATTCTTGGTGAGGGTAAGATGCTGCTCAGGGTCAGGGTCATACCGGCCTGGGCTACATAATCAGAGAGCTCCTCTATGTCTCTTTTCATGTAGTCCAGGGAGGTACGTCACAGGTCGTTTACACCTGCATGTACAATGACTGAGTCATATTTGTACTTGCTGTGGAGTGACCTGAGTGCTTGTGTTATGTGGCGGATTCTAGCTCCTGACAGGCAGCTTACTGTGACCCTCTCCTTGTTCAGTCTGGTGAGCGGGACGTCAGTGTGCCTGACTATGGAGTCACCTATTACAAGTGTGTCTGGCATGTTGTTTGGCCTTAAGGGCTGTGACTGTTTAGCACACTGACTTTGTGAACTATGTGTTGCATTTGCTATGTCTTGAGGTGGTGGTTGCTTGGGTGTCTGCTTTGGAGGCCTCTGTTGTTTTGGTAGATTTTGAATCAGTGCCTCCGAGTATATTTTTGTGTGTTTATGTGTTTGGTTTGCAGTTGTGATAGTTCTATGTGAGACTGGGTTTGTGGTGTGCGTGGTTACCTTCTCCTCCTGACTGGTCTTGCCAGTACTGAATTGAGAGAGCTCAGCCTCCAGTTTGGCTATATAGTTGCATCTCTCGCATATATTTGTATTTGTTGGGAGGAGGAGAGGGTTGTCTGTGTACATGAGGCAATTGTAACATTGCCTCAAGATTCCCGGATTCACCAGCTGAACAGGAGAGGACGCTAGCAACTGACCCTTCGACATGCTAGAAATAGTGAAAAAGATTGCTGTGTAACTGAGTCAGAAAGGACCTATAGGGAAATGGGTACTCAACAGAATTTAGGTGAATGAAGTACTTTTCGTTTGTTTAAGAGTATTTTACCTGTATACAAAATGCTTTAGGAGCAAGTGCTGAGCTTTTCAGATAGAGTATATGCTGTTTAGATTGCAAGTAGAACAGTTCTAAGGGAAAAATTGAAGAGCAGACTTGGCAGAGCCAGAAAAAGTTTAACCTTGTTTAACCAAGTTTAACCTTGTTTAACCGGCGCTATGCGCGACAGCATAAAAGCCATGCAAAGCGGATTTTAAGCAGTGAACTACAAAAGAGCTAGGAATGGTCCCAAACAACCAATTACTAACAGCTTCTTGTGCTGAGGTCACTTCCCCCAAAGATAGGTAGGCTGCTCAAGGCTCCCCACTCCCACTGGTGAGCAAAAAAAACTTCCTTTTATCCAAGTAAGGTAATGGACAACACAGGAACTACACCACAGCCCAGAATACAGCAATGCCTGTATACTGGTCTAAACTAGTCGAAAAAGGCGGGAAAACAAGGATTATTTTTTGTTTTTTTTTTTTGCAGAAATACACAGAAAATGCAGAGACAGTGATAAATTAGTTACACAGGCTAGCACACTTTAGTGGGCAGCCTCCACAGTTCAATTAAACAAACAAACAAGCAAACTTTCGACTAAATTCGACTAAATGTAACTTTAAGTGCAATTTTTAAAATAAATGCATAATATAATGTAATATATTATATTATATTACATTATATTATTCTTGTTATATATTACATGTTACATATCATATATCATATAGATGCACATTGTATATCTATATTATTTGCATCTTCAGCATTTTCAAACTGTTATAGTACTGACTTTTGGCATTTTACTTTATTTTCATTCAAGTATTTAAATTCAGATTTACCTTTAAAGACTCATGAGCTTCTTACTGCCCCAAACTATTACTTTAATAACTGGGTTTGGCTTACTTTGCGGCCCTGCAGATCTTGGTTCTTCCTGTAATCCTACACATAGTGAACAGCTCTGTTAATTAATGCCTGAATAAAGATCTTGTCATATATATATATATACATCAGACTCCATTACTATTCATCTGCATTTTATTGGCATTCCTGCTCTTATTCTAATCTTAATAATTAGTCTGCTGAGTACTTACTCTAAACAGAAATGGTAAAACATTCAAAAAAGTAATGTTATCAAAAAACATTCCTTTTATTAAATCCTGGAGACAACAATATTGTACTGTGTTGATTGTGTACAGGAAAAAACATTTCTGTCCACTATGAGTAAAACCACAGATTTGTACAGTTTCTATGCATTTTCCCATATATAGATTGTGGTGATCCCTACCCCCAAACAGGTCCTGGGTGCAGTATTTGATTGTAGCCCTCATTTCCTTCATAAATTTGACCTGCACCTGTCACCCTTGGGATTCCAGATACTGGCTAAGGCTCTTGCCACCTCTATAGTGCCTTTTTAGGCAAGGCTCAAATGACAAATTCTCCACCGTAACAGGTACAAGCAAGCAAAATCTGAGGCTAGTGTATTTGTACCCCCTCCCAACTCTACTATTGATTTGTTTACAGAGGCCTGTGTGAGGCAACTGAGACAAACATTTTTAGACAAACAGAATGATTGTTTTTTTAACTTGACTATTGATGAGAGGCAGGCTTTATCTGAGTTGAAATGTTTAAATAGTGTTGAAGTAAGACCAGCTGATAAAGGTGGAGCCATAGTTGTGCTGGACAAATGTTTGTATATCTCATTGATGATGGAATTATTAACAGAAACAGACACCTATGTTCCCATACCATTGTATACTTTGACAGGTGTTATAGAGAAAGTTGAGTTTTTAATATTTGATCTATTGATCACTGGTCTAATAACAGAGCCGTTGTTTGAGTATTTTAAAATCAACAATCCCATCGCTCCTATGCTATATGGGCAGCCCAAGAGACACAAAGATCTTTATAGACCACCTATGAGACCTATTGTGTCCAGCAGAGGCTGGCTTACAGAACCATTGTCCATTTTTATGGAGAAAAATCTATGTACTGTTTTGAATAAGTGTGAAACTGTTTTAAAGGATACAAAAGATTTCCTTGCTCAGCTGTCTAGCCAACTTGGTAATATTAATGGTACGTGTTTCTTTGTTACACTAGACATTGCTTCACTCTTTACCGTGATACCCAATGAATGGGGAATAGAGACTGTTAGGTCTCTATTACACACACACAATGTATCTAATGACAAGAGCAGATTGATTTGCAGTCTTTTGGAAATCATTCTGGAGAACAATGGGTTCATTTTCAATGAAGTACATTACTTGCAGAAGGTTGGTGTGGCTATGGGCACAGCTTGTGCAAACAGCTACGCCAACCTGGCTCTGGTAGGATGGGAGACACAGCACGTACTTGCAAATGACAGATACAGCTCCTCAGCTGGTTGGTATGTAAGGTTTGTGGACGATGTTTTTTTGCTTTGGAAAGGGATGGAGCATTTACTGTTGGAGTTTATTCAGTACATTAATAATACGAATGATTTTCTAAAGTTTACTCATAAATATTCAGCTACCAAGATAGTCTTTTTAGATGTGCAGATCAACAGGGATATGCTAGACACTGTCACTACCAGTGTTTACAGGAAAAGTGTTAGAAAAAATAGTATCCTGCACAACAACAGTATGCGTCCGATCCATACAAAATTGAATGTCCTTAAGGGACAAGTTTATTGCAATATGCGTCTTCACAATAAAGAAACTGACTTGAACATTGCCCTAGCTTCATTGAAAGAAGAGTTCTTGAGTAGGGGTTTCAAGTGTGACACCATAGACACACAGATTTTGGAAGCCTGGAAGGAGAGGATGGATAGGTGTAGACCATTCTTTAGCACTGACTCTATGACAGAGGTTGGTCAGACTTCTAATCTGATGGATGATGGTGGATCCACAAATAATACTGCTGGCACTAAACTGAGAATGCCTTTGACATTTGCCAACAATATTAATATGGTATGTGATGTCATTAAGACAAATTGGGACATTTTATTAACAGTACCCGAGTTACGAGGTGTTATCAATAATAAACCAGATTTTACGTTTAGAAATAATAGATTAGCACCAAAGAACGAAACTCCAACAGTTATAATCCAGAAAGCACTGAGTCCCAAATGGCAGTAGTCCTTCCAACAAGTTTAATCACACTTCCAGTTATGCCACATAAAAAATAAAAAGCAGTAAAAAATGCCCACGTGTTGTTGCTGAAAACTGCAACCATACAAAACAAAACTATAAATGTAAAGCGCTTTTCATCCGGATTCTATCCGGACTTCTTCAGACAACAAACCGACAGTAAAGTCATGTTTAAATAACCTCTCATTCTAAAATTGTCCTATCAGGTCACATTATTCTCCATTTAAAAATTTTTTAAGGCTACCTTTACCTTCGCTCGAAGTGAGCATAATTTCTTAAAAAACATTTAAAACATTTAAAACATGTCAACAAGGTGCATAAAATATGCTACCCTAATAAACAACACTCTGTCCATATTTTGAATCAAGTTCAAAAAAGTATGTATAAATACAATCTGTCATTAGTAAACAAGGACTTATTAGTGTGATCGGCAAACATATACTATTAAGGCTTCTTATCGATGATCTCTATATAGCCATAAACGGCATCTGTATATTGAACTAACATAAAATATGCTACCCTAAAAAACAACACTCTGTCCATATTTTGAATCAAGTTCAAAGAAGTATGTATGAATACAATCTGTCATTAGTAAACAAGGACTTATTAGTGTGGTCGGCAACCATATACTATTAAGGCTTCTTCTCGGTGATCTCTATATAAACATAAATGACATCTATGTATTGAACTAATATTCTATACAGTTCCTAGTTAATTATACGGTTGTTACTATGTAGTAACCAGCTAAAAATATTAGTGTACGTTGGCAACTATATCCTAATAAAACTTTCATTTATGATCTCCACAGTAACGTAAATGACACCCGAGTATTAGACTAGGAACTTTTTTCAGTTCCTAACTGCTTATAAAATTAATACTCTAACTACCAAGGTTCAGTTTAAACAGTAAACCTAAGTAAAGTATATTCTAAGGTAACCCGCTATTTCTATATTGACTACTAATTAACTTGTCTACTACCACCTACAACTCCTGTTGAATTAAAAAGTTCTTCATACAGATCCTCTATCTAACTGAGGTCTATAATACTATTTATATTTAATATAACAGGTAAGTAGGCAGAAATGTTAACTCTATGAAGTTACTCATGGAAGAATATATATAAAGAAAAAATGGTACACATAAACAATGTTAGACTTAATTTCAAAGAAAGGTACCCCATTCTCAAGTGTTTTTTTTTTACTTCCACTAAGAAATAACAGATATTTGGCAGTAATACGTTATGTTTATTTATATTATATTTATATATAATTTTAACCTCTGTAGCTTAGTTCATCAGTAAGAACCCATTTATCTAAGTAGGCTCCTAAGCTTCAGCACACATGCTATAGAGCACGTTTCATTTTTTATGTGGCATAACTGGAAGTGTGAATAAACTTGTTGGAAGCACTACTGCCATTTGGGACTCAGTGCTTTATGGATTAGAAATAATACATCTTTGAAGAAACAACTATGTTATAGACCCCTGAAACATAACACCCGTGCAGTCAGAAAGAGTGGGCACGTTCACACGTAGAATATTTACAGCTTGTGCGTATATCTATTCAGGAGGTAATTTTACACACCCACAGCTAGGTTTTGTTATTAATATTGATTTTTATGCTGACTGCCATACCAAGAATCTAGTGTATTTTAGTTTTTGTTCGACATGCTACGCATATTATATTGGCAAAACAAAAAGACCCTTCAAAGATAGGATTTTAGAGCATCTTCTTGACATCAGGAACTCTAAAGAGTCTAATGCCCTAGCTATGCATGTGATGAAGGAAGGCTGTGAACATAGGTTTAAGTTTTTTGTTGTAGAAACTTTACATGTCAATGTTAGAGGGGGAGACCTCAACAACAGAACTGAATCTGTTGAGCAGAAGTGGATACTAAAACTACAAGCTGACAGGTATCCTGGTTTAAACAGCAGAGTTTCGCTTAAACCATTTTTAAGAGCTAGACCATTGAAGCATTAGTAGGTTTTAAATAAGTTGACTCAGATGTTGTGTAGTCAAACACTTTTTATTAAGGTTTTTTATTAGGATGTTTGAGTTTTTAACCAAATATGTAAGCATGCTTTTTTATGAATGAGATGGTTATATTTATTCTCGTCTATCAGTCCAAGCATATCAGTAACTACAAGTTTTATATATATTTTTTTTGTACATTTGTATTAATTAATGCCAATTATTACATCACTCTCAAACTTGATTTGTATTGGATGAAACAGATTTAAATGTTGATTAAATGTTGAGTAACTGCTGACATGCTTTATTATGGTCTGATGAAGTGAAGCTTTGTCCGTGAAAGCGCTTACCTTGTGTATTTTTTGTACCCATTAAATATTTTGAACTAAGCTGTGCTTGGAACCTTTGCTGTTTCTTTGACAAAATCTGAGGCTAATCCTACTCAATGCTAGAAGTCTAAACCTCAAAATGCACTCACTTGAAGCACTCCTTAAATTGGAGAACACTGACATCTGTGCAGTGACAGAGACCTGGTTCAAGGCTCCAGAGAGCACCACTACATTACCAGGCTATAATTCATACCACACCTTTTGGCCACCTAACCTGAACTGAAACACTAAAGGCGGAGGTGTGTCCATATTCATTAAGGATATCCACACCTCCAGGCTAGTTGCTCAGCATAATGCAGCCGAGATTATCCAACTAACTAACTAACACTGGGCAAGACTACAATCCAAATTGTAGCTTGCTACAGATCCCCCACCATGCCCCAGGATTCCCACTCCTCATTTCTTGATACACTGGAAAATATTAGGGTACAACTTAACAACCTAATAATGGGTGATTTCAACTACCCCACCATTAACTGGGAAAACTACTCATGTACCAACTCTTTTGCTCAACGTTTTCTGGAATTCATAAATTCCAACGCCTTGGATCAACTTATCCATACCCCCACCAGGGGCAGCAATATCCTAGACCTGGTCATTACCAACAATGGGCGACTGGTGTTCCACACCAGAGGTCAATTTCTCATTGGTCAGATCCGACCACAAGCTAATCACCCTAGACATCCACATCCCACCCCCACCCACCATTAGGGAAACCACCGTAAAAAATTTCTCCAAAGCCAACTTCACACTTCTGAAGACAGAAGTGGCAAACTTCACGACACCCATGCAGATGGACAACAGAGGTATGACTGCTGAATCCTATACAAATGCACTTTATAGGCACTTACACAAGTGCATGGATCGTTCTATCCCTAACAGAACCAAGATGCTATCCCCCAAAAAAAGGAAGCCAATCTGGTGGTCCCCTGCCATAAAAAAACTCTACAATAGAAGAAAGAAACTGTTGCATAAAAGAGTAAAATCCCATGATTGGAGGAACTCCCTGGTCAGCCTGAGTAAGTTGAGATTCCCTCATAAAATCCTCCAAAACTAGTTACAAAAACAAAATCGCTACTGTTTCTAAAGACAACCACAAAGCATTCTATAGCTATGTCAAGAATCTGAATGGCAACACTCAGACCTGCTCTGAGTTACAGCACAATGGCACTAAATATACAGAACCAACTGGTATTGCCAACATCCTGGCAGATAGGTTCAGTGGTAACTTTACCCCCCTCTCACCCCCTAAAGGACCATCTCTATACTGGAAGAATGCAAAATTCCTGTAATCATGTCTGCACAAGTAAAAACCACACTCTCCAAATCCATGAACACAGCATCCATGGGACCTGACAACATCCCAGGCTGTGTTCTACATGAGCTACAGAATGAGCTGGCACCCCACCTAAGTACCATGTTCAATCATAGCCTCACCTTGGCTTTGTGCCCACTGAATGGCGCACAGCGATGGTTATTCCACTCCACAAAGGGGGATCCACCACGGACCCCAGGAACTACCTCCCCATTTGCCTAACGAGCCTGATCTGCAAGGCCATGGAATGTATCATCATGGATCTTATAAACAAAGACATCGATAATCTCCAAATTTTGGACCCCACCCAGTTCGGGTTTGTAAAAGGCAGATCATGTCTCCTAAACCTGATAGACTTCTTTGAAGCAGTCACCAAAGCCGTAGATGAAAGTAAGGTGGTTCACACAACCTCTCTAGATCTCGTCAAGGCTTTCAACACCATCCCCCACTCTGGAATTATGGATAAACTCACTAAACTAGGCATAAATCCGTATGCCACAAGATGGGTTGCCAACCGGCTCTCTGACAGAACCCACACTGTGTAAGTAGCAGACTCAAAATCCGACTTCAGACCAGTGACAAGTGGAGTACCACAGGGCTCAGTCCTCAGTCCTCTCCTGTTTGGTATCTACTTCTCTGAAGTACAGGCTAACGCAGAAGTTCTTTGGCTAACAGAGTTTACAGATGACTGTAAACTAGGAGCCATAATCGAAACTCCTAACAATGTGGACATCCTACAAAAGGGCCTCACTGAGACAGATGCCCGGTGTCAAAGCCATGGCCTCAAGCTCAATGCCAAAAAGTGCATTGTCATCCCTTTTGATAAAAACTCTGTACCCATGAACTACCACATAGACGGTAGTCTACTTAACACTGAAAGTGTGATAAGAGACCTTGGGACACAGGTGGTCAGTAGTCTCTCCTTTGATAATCGCATCACCACAGTAGTAAGGAAATCCTTCTATGTGGCACACCTCATCACAAAGGGTTTCTCATCCAGGAAAAAAAAAAAAAAAGAGGTCATTGTTCCCCTCTACTCGTCACTCATTATAGAGTACAATGCCCCTTTTGGTATGTACCTCACAAGACATCTACAACAACTGGAAAGGCCACAGAAATACCTCACAAAGAGGATTACCGGCCTCAAATAGATGCCCTATGCAGACTGTCTCAAAAAACTCCAGCTTTACTCCATCAGATGTCACCTACTCATAGGCGATTTCTGCCTAATATACAAAGCTATGTCAAACCCAGAACTGTTGGACATACTCCACTTAAAGAAATCCCTCCAAGCTACAAGCTCTAGGGATCTAAACCTTATCACCACAATAAACAGAACATGCTGGAGGGATAGATTCCTGTCCTGGAGACTCCCCATACTCTGGAACAAAATACCTATCTATATCAAACAAAGATCCTCATTAGCACTCTTCAAGAAAAATCTTGATGATTGGATGGGAAATAGGAAATTCACCCCGGGGATCCCTTCCGTGGCTCTGCTTGACAGGGGCACAGGTACATAATTTTCTTGGGTGACGAACGTCAGGGTACCTTTTTGGCTAGGCTTATATAGGCCCTAGGGCCAATAGCCTAGTACCTGCCTATGAGCCTATGAAATTTGCTTTCCCCTACATTTATTTTCAAATAGTTACTTGAATGTTTGGATTGCAAGGGTCTATATCAATTAAACGAAAATTCATGTCATCGAATCTATTTACATCGACACCTATACAAAGAAATTAGTAAATGTCAAAGTGTTAATTAAGCGAAAAACATGCCATCGAATTGTTTATTTGGCCAATTTACGTGTTAGCTATGTTAAACTGTGACGTTGCACCATTAATATGCGTATGTATGAAGTAAGAGCGATACCCATAAATACAATAAAAATGATAAGTGTATATAAATGTAGTTTATAACTGTACTATGCAGTAGTTAAATATATAAAATCTATAATTTATATTAAGTACTTAAACATAAAATCAGAATAGAAACGTAAGAATATACTATTTAAATGTACATTTCTGGCACGTACGTGTGCATACAGCGGTTCTATCTCTGAATATGGCTTGTAGCACTCTTGCTGGACCTAGTGTAATAGGTAGTAGCTATTATACTCTTAAATCCCAGAAAAGGAAAGACATGTTAGTTGTTGAAGGATATCTGTACAATTTAGAAAAGGTTTTAAAGAGCCGTAAGTATTGGTGCTGTCGTTTGAAAACTATTGATAAGTGTAAGGGTAGGGCCATTACAATTGACAAAGGTGTAGAGGAGATTCTTCTGAAGTCCACTGCTCATGACCATCCTTCAGATCCCACATTAGTTGAGAAATACAAAGCATGTAGTCAACTGAAGGACATGGCTAGTACTTGCAGGAACACACCTTCTTTAGTAGTTGACGACATTTTTGCTAGCACGTCTTTTGAGTCTACTGTTGCTTTGCCCAGTAGACGATCACTATTACAGCAGGTTAACAGAGTTAGGCAGAAAACGTTGCTAACAAACTCTAAACCATCTACGACTTTAAGTGCAGTATGTCTAGATGATTATAGATTAAAATAATCTGAATTCATCCAGGAACGTAAGGTAGATTTGCACTTAGACATACATGTTTTACTGTTTACAACAAAAGAAAATCTGAAAGACTTGTGTAATAACAATATCTGGTTCATGGATGGAGTATTCCTTACGAAAGATAGACTATGCAGGCAGTTATACAGTGTGCATACATTTGTTACCCGTGGTGATAAACAGAAATGCGTTCCTTTAGTATACTGCTTAATAACAAAGAAGTCTTTTAAGGCATACAATTTTATGTGGGAGTGTCTATTTAACTTCTTAGCAAGATGTGATGTAACACCTTCTGTAGAATATTTATTGTGTGATTTTGAACTAGCTGCAATTAAAAGTATAGAAGCAAACTTTATAAATGTAAAAAGTAAAGGTTGCTTCTTTCACTTCTCACAAAATGTATGTCGTAAGATTCAACACCTTAATTTGTCTAGACTTTATGGTACTTCAGTTGAATTCCAGCTTTCTGTTAAAGAACTAGTAGCACTTTTATTTCTGACAGAAGATGAAGTTATTCCAGCATTTAGAGAGTTAAGTAAAACATTTCCTACTGGAGGGAAAGAGTTGATTTCATATTTCCTTGACATTTACGTGTTGGGCCGTGTTCGAAAGCAGATTACTAGAAGTGTACATGTTCCACGGTTTCCTCCTGTGTACCCTATATCGTTTTGGAATGTGTCATGTTTGAACGATGTTTGTTTACCACAAACTCAAAATTACATGGAGGGCTGGCATAGGAGGATTAGACATATTTCTGACATACCAGCTGTTCTGTCAGTTCTTGTTAGAGACCAAAATCATGTTGATGAAATCAGACTACAGTTGATGTCTGCATGTCCTGTTTCTTCGAAGAAGAGAAAGCATTTAGAAAGAGAATGTCGTTTACAAACAGTTTTGAAAAATAAGCAGGATTATACTGTACTTGACTTCCTACGTGCAGTTGGTATGTTACTTAATATTTAATAGAATAGTAATAGGCATAGCCTGTGTGCACCATATGTTTTCTTTTTTATTATTGCAGTTTATTGTTGTTTGTTTTGTGAGGAGGTTAATTAAATGCTTATTCATTTTCTTTTTAATTTGCGCAAATTACGGCATGGTTTAACACGCGTTGTGTTTGTAACACTTATATTTTGCACATAAAGCACAGTTTGTTAGTAGTAGGGAAGTTGATTTTGGTGGGTAGTTACACGTATTACACCAGGGGGCAAGTGTTGGCCAAGTAACAGTTTTCGATGTTTCGATTTTCGTGCATTTACGTGTTTGATGTTTACTTCTTTTGTTGTATGTGTGTCGATGAAAATATATTCGATGAAGTAAATTTTCGTTTAATTGATATAGACCCGGACTGAAAAATGTTGGCCCATAGTGAAGTCTTAACAGCCCTCTTGCACTCCAGCAGTGCTTATCTTGGAAGTCTGAAGCATTGTATCTTTCTAACTCCCATTCTTACATATAACTTCCATCTAGTTTTCTTCTATTTTGTGCACTGACCATGGCATTTGTTGTCTTCTCACTGGCCCTTAATGTGATGGTTCCTTTGTTGTGTGGGCTGTACAGTTTTTCTTTTGACATCCTTCATTGTTTTGTTCTTGCATTACTTTTATTGTTATGAACTTGTAGCAGTAGTCTATTATCTCCTGGAGCCATTTCTACTCCTGCCAGGTATATTTCCTATCTTCCTGTGGACTGAAGCTCAGTCTTTCTTACTTCTGTGGTTCCTTTGTATCTCTATTAATTTCACCATGTGCGCTAATTTACTCAAGTTATTTTTTTTTAATTTTATTTTCTTGTACCTCTTTTTATATCTTTTAAATATCTCCAGGGTTCAGAAATGCTATTAATCATAATAACTATGTTCCAGATTATCACAACCACTATTGCCGTATATGAAATTGATAGGGTCTATATTAGAAAGACGAAATGTCAGAACAATGAACACGTTTAGATCGACCCAAAATGATCGAACCTTCTAAACCTCGAGTGCCCCCCCCCACACCCCCTACTTTAATATTCTCCTTCCAAGACCGCACTACAGTGGGGAAAAGGGAATTTTCCCTTATCCGCACCATAGTACGGCCTCAGCAACAGGCATACTTGCACGAAAGTGCTTCTTCTGTGAAAAGCACTTTCACGTAAGTATGCCTGGTCATTTGGGTTTGGACATTTCCTCATTTGAGCAAACGTCCGAGACCCATATTTATATATATATATATATATATATATATATATATATATATATATATATATATATATATATATATATATCAATATATATATATATATATATATATATATATATATATATATATATATATATATATACACATATATATAGTAATTTAGCTAGGACACAAGTAACATTCTTCTGTTCTTTTTTCTACCAAGTGATATGGAATTTTTAATATCCACATACTGCCACCAATTTAGGTGGACGAGACGCTGGTTTATTGTCACATCTAAAGAACAGCTCTTCACGAGTACAACCCCTAATGCTATACTGTAGTACCAGTGCTAGAAAAGAAACTTAAGAACCTGTATGGTACTCACAACCCCCTAATGCTATACTGTAGTACCAGTGCTAGAAAAGAAACTCAAGAACCTGTAGTATGGTACTCACAGCCCCCTAATGCTATACAATAGTACCAGTGCTAGAAAAGAAATTCAAGAACCTGTAGTATGGTACTCACAGCCCCCTAATGCTATACTGTAGTACCAGTGCTAGAAAAGAAACTCAAGAACCTGTGGTATGGTACGCACAGCCACCTAATGCTATACTGTAGTACCAGTGCTAGAAGAAACTCAAGAACCTGTAGTATGGTGCTCACAGCCCCCTAATGCTATACTGTAGTCCCAGTGCTAGAAAATAAATTCACGAACCTGTAGTATGGTACTCACAGCCCCCTAATGCTATACTGCAGTCCCAGTGCTAGAGAAGAAACTCAAGAACCTGTAGTATGGTACTCAAAGCCCCTTAATGCTATACTGTATTACCAATGCTAAAAAAGAAACACAAGAACCTGCAGTATGGTACTGACAGCCCCTAATTCTATACTGTAGTACCTTTGCTAGAAAAGAAACACAAGAACCTGCAGTATGGTACTGATAGACCCCTAATGCTATACTCTAGTACCAGTGCTAGAAAAGAAACCCAAGAACCTGTAGTATAGTACTCACAGCCCCCTAATGCTATACTGTAGTACCAGTGCTAGAAAAGAAACTCAAGAACCTGTAGTATGGTATTCACAGCCCCCTAATGCTATACTGTAGTACCAGTGCTAGAAAAGAAACGCAAGAACTTGCAGTATGGTACTCACAGCCCCCTAATGCTATACTGTAGTCCTAGTGCTAGAAAATAAACTCAAGAACCTGCAGTATGGTACTCACAGCCCCCTAAAGCTATACAGTAGTACCAGTGCTAGAGAAGAAACTCAAGAACCTGTAGTGTGGTATTCACAGCCCCCTAATGCTATACTGTAGTACCAGTGCTATAAAAGAAACTAAAGAACCTGAAGTATGGTACTCACAGTCCCTTAATCCTATATTGTAGTACCAGAGCTAGAAAAGAAACTCAAGAAACTGTAGTATGGTACTCACAGCCCCATAATGCTCTACTGTAGTACCAGTGCTAGAAAAGAAACTCAAGAACCTGTAGTATGGTACTCACAGCCCCCTAATGCTATACTGTAGTACCAGAGCTAGAAGAAACTCAAGAACCTGTAGTATGGTACTCACAGCCCCCTAATGCTATACTGTAGTCCCAGTGCTAGAAAAGAAACTCAAGAACCTGTAGTATGCTACTCACAGCCCCCTAATGCTATACTGCAGTCCCAGTGCTAGAGAAGAAACTCAAGAACCTGTAGTATGGTACTCAAAGCCCCCGAATGCTATACTGTAGTACCAGTGCTAGAAAAGAAACACAAGAACCTGCAGTATGGTACTCACAGCCACCTAATGCTATACTGTAGTACTTTTGCTAGAAAAGAAACACAAGAACCTGCAGTATGGTACTCACAGACCCCTAATGCTATACTGTAGTACCAGTGCTAGAAAATAAACTCAGTAACCTGTAGAATGTTACTCACAGCCCCCTAATGCTATACTGTAGTACCAGTGCTAGAAACGAAACTCAAGAACTTGCAGTATGGCACTCACAGCCCCCTAATGCTGTACTGTAGTCCTAGTGCTAGAAAAGAAACTCAAGAACCTGTAGTATGGTACTCAGAGCCCCCTACTGCTATACTATAGTCTAAGTGCTAGAAAAGAAACTCAAGAACCTGTAGTATGGTACTCACAGCCCCCCAATGCTATACTATAGTACCAGTGCTAGAGAAGAAACTCAAGAACCTGTAGTATGGTACTCACAGTCCCCTAATGCTATACTGTAGTACCATTGCTAGAGAAGAAACTCAAGAACCTGTAGTGTGGTATTCACAGCCCCCCAATGCTATACTGTAGTACCAGTGCTAGAAAAGAAACTCAAGAACCTGAAGTATGGTACTCACAGTCCCCTAATGCTATATTGTAGTACCAGAGCTAGAAAAGAAACTCAAGAACCTGTGGTATGGTACGCACAGCCACCTAATGCTATACTGTAGCACCAGTGCTAGAAGAAACTCAAGAACCTGTAGTATGGTACGCACAGTCCCCTAATGCTATACTGCAGTCCCAGTGCTAGAGAAGAAACTCAAGAACCTGTAGTATGGTACTCATAGCCTTATGATCTTCCATGCATCAGTGGTGATTGGGCAACATGCTGAGCTATTGACAAATATTGAACACTCTAAATGCAAGGTCACTAGAAATGAAAATGATACTAAAAACAAAAAAGTGCATCTATAATAAATAATAGAGCGATTTATTAGAAGGCACAGAAAAGCTGAAGAGCTGTCTTGATTCACTCAACATAGCCCTTTAAATAATACATGTAACATAACTACATAGTTTATAGTGCATTTCCATTTAAGAAAAAAAAGTAGAAAATCTACAAATATTTCAGAAATTTGAAACTGTTGAAAAGGTGACATGGGCTGCAGTATTGATTCTCAGAAATATTTGCACCTCCAAATTCAATAAGCCATGAGAAGTAAGAATATTTACAGAAATTAAAATAGCAAATGCTCGTTCAGAGACCGACAATAAGAATGGGGAAAAGAGAGAGAAAAAATCATCTGGCTGCAACAGCAGAATTTCCATAAATAAATTGTATCATCAGTAAACTTAATTGATTAAAAGTGTTTAGCAAACCTAGTTTGAAGTATGGCAAAATTGAATCGGAATTATATTCAGTCATCAGGCGCATTGTAACATGTTTTGACTCATGAGTATAAAAGACTAATCCTTGGCATAGCATCAGAGGTATTTTCAACATGTAATACTGCAGGTCATCCAAGGAACACAGAATGTAAGAAATTAAAATAACAGCATAATTATTTGGGACAGACTATAGAATGAACATGATGATATATTAAACAAAATTACTTAAAACTCAAAATGAAATGTTTAACTATAAATGAAGAGAAAAGAAGATTTCTGGCAAAAGTGCTCTTGAAGTCCACAGTTTCATTTGTTGAGGTGAGAGAAGGTCTCCAGATCAAAGACTATGTATTACATTCTCCCCAGCAAGCAATGCCACAAAAGTTAGAAGTCTTTTAGGAATGGCAAACTACTGCTTATGTCTTATAATCGCACCACTGGGGAAACCAATTTAATATGAGACACTGTTTGAATGGCCTGACTGATAGCAAATACATTGGAGTAGTTAAAGTGCGGTTTATACTGCACCACCAGTAAGTGATTCTTTTCATAACCAACTTGCTCAGTTTGAAAAAACGTTATCCAAGTTTAAATCACTACAGATGGATAACATATATTTGAAGGAATGTATCAGTAGGAAACTGGTACCGTAGGGGCCTAGAGTGTTCAAGATTCCCAATGGTCTAGGTAATGACGCAGACTTGTTGCATGAATTACTTTTAGCGTTCGACCATTGTGGATTTGAAATAATGAGAATTCTCATTAAGTTTAATGGGAATGAGTTGGTAGGCTGCTGTATGATGTTAATCTTTTAAATAATTCATTGAAACGTGTTTTACTTTTTGAAGTACACAATAATGATTACTTTAAGTTGTTTAACAATGTTAACAAAACAACTGAAAAATTAAAATTACTAAAAGCAGGCTGAATCAGTTTATGTATAGGGTAAAGCATATCCAATGCCAGTTATCAGAAAAGCACCATCCTTAGGTGGTAGTGTAAACACCTCAGGAGGTAGGCTGGTCACTTCTCCCACTAGGTCCTCTACTGACTAATCCCTTAATAGTGTCAAAGGGAATGTTTTTTAGAGGCAATGGATTTTCCACCTTTGAGACATTCCGAGAGACTAGCCCAAAGGGAGTATGGGACACATGGGCCACCATTGAAGACAATGTGAGGAATGTTTGGTGTATTAAATATGTATTAAAAGCATTTTATACAATAAGTATGCTTCAATTTGTAATTTTATAGAACTGTTCATTTGGGCTGTTTAGCCTTTTATGTTTAACATCCCTTCCAGCGTATGCCGGGACAACCCTGAATTTTTTTGTTTTTTAGTTTTGTTCTTCTCCAAGTGTGCTCTGTTGTTGGTTAATAGTGGTTGGTCTTTTGACTAAGCATGTCCCTGGCATCCCAAGATCTGTTTACCCCCCCCAACCATGGTTTATCTGGGGGTGTACCATCTTTACAGAAGGATGACTCTGATTGTAATTTACCCTTATTAACCAACAAACTTACCACACTTATTGAGCTACTTACTCCTGTGATCACTAAAGCTTTGCAAGGTTCTCCCAAATCCATTACTGATTATTTGCCTCAGCTAGTGAATGCACATAATCCACCCTCTGTTAGGTTGCCGTTGGTATCTTCCATTCATCAGCTCGGGACAGCATGTAACATCTGGACAGCTGATTCTTCTTAGGAGAATGAGACTGCACTGTGTGCTGCTTTGGAACTGCCAGATGTCACCAGTTGGCTTCACAATTTTTTGAATGACTTCACCAAGCCCTGGACTGGACCACCAGTAAGTGATTCTTTTCATAAACAACTTGCTTAATTTGAAAAAAAGTTATCCAAGTTTAAATCACAGCAGTTGGATAATGTCTGTTTGAGGGAATATATCAATAGGAAACTGGTACCAAAGGGGCTTAGAGTGTTTAAGATTCCCAGTGGTCTAGGTAATGACGTGGACTTGTTGCATGAATTACTTTTAGCATTCGACCATTGTGGTTTTGAAATAATGAGAAGTCTCTTTAAATTTAATGAGAAAGAGATGGCTAAGCTGCTGGATGATATTAACCTTTTAGATGCTTCATTGAAATGTGATTTACTTAACAAAAAATTGAAAAAATGAAAATTACTAAAAACAATAAGCTTATGGGGGATGAATCAGCTTATGTGGAGGGTAAAGCATATCAAATGCCAGTTATCAGAAAAACACCACTTTTAGGTGGTAGTGTAAACACCTCAGGAGGTAGATTGGTCACTTTTCCCACTAGGTCCTCTACTGACTAATCCCTTAATAGTGTCAAAGGGAATATTTTTTTTAGAGACAATGGATTTCCCACCTTTCACACATTCTGAAAGACTAGCCAAAAGGGAGTTAGTGACCCATTGGTCACCATCAAAGACAACAGTGTATTAAATGTGCATAAAAAGCATTTTATACAACAAATATGCTTCAGTTTTGTGATTTTATATAACTGCTCAGTTGGGCTATTTAGCCTTTTATGTTTAACATGCTTTCCAGCGTGTGCCGGGACAACCCTACGTTTTTTCGTTATTAAGTCTGCTAAGAATGGAAAACTACTGCTTGTGTCTCATAAGTGCACCACTGAGGAAACCAAATAAATAGGAGACAGTGTCTGAATGGACTGAGTGATAGAAACTACATCGGAGTAGGTAAAGTGAGGTTTATACTCATACATAGCAATATAATACTTTGAACCACAATGTCAGACAGTGCTGGACAATATATGTCAGAGAAGTAGGCCTGGAAGCTATTCGGAATCAAGTGTTAGATGGTAAAAGGTAATATCTTTTGTCAGCAGATTATCGTGAGATATAGAAGAGAGTCATTCCTAGCCTAAAATGGAAGCATTAGTAGTAGAGGGGCCTAAGAAAATCCACACATATGTTTGTTTGGAAATGAGTTTTCACTTGTTATTCACCATATCCAATGCAGGCAATCTTTAAAAATTCCGAATCAAAACCGTCACAAAGAAAAGATGGCCAATGAGGTTACAACCCACTCAATGAGCATAAAAAATCATAATGACTATAGCAAAGAAAAATATAAAGCTATGCAGCAAATGAAACAATATTTTATTGCAGCACATTGCACAAAGAAAGCACACAAGTCAAATACTGAGAATGTAAAAGTGATATAAAAAGTGTAAAGGCTGAAAGTCACTCCTTATTAGGTATATGAAGATATGTACACTACAGAAGTAATGTCCAGACATGAAGCTCATTTAGGTACTAAGAACTGCAATGACATTTAGGAAGGCAATTTCTTTCCTTTCAATTGATGACATCATACAGTTTTATATGAATGTTTCCTTTGCCATGTTAAGGTCCATTAAAATAATAAATCAGTTATGTGATTCCTAAGGAGTAAATCACAGAAGGCCAATGCAATTAAGGCTACAAACAAATAGCAAGATATAAATATTCAGAACTAGCCTAAGAAGGGAATGTGATACAGTGAAGATAATTGTGCAGCACATTATATGGGTATAGGAGGTCACCACCATCTGCTATTATGATACTTAATATGAGTTTAATTACAATATCCCATCTGACAAGTAGATAATGCTATGAACCTGAAAGAGACTTTGGACAAAAGTAAAATTAAAAAGGGATGCAAAAAGACAGGTCAAAAAATCTATATTTCACAAAGGACAGCCTAATATGATAAAACATGTAAGGCAAAAAAAAAAAAAAAACATTCAGCAGCATTTTATACTCTTGAACAATATTTTATGAAGGTCATTAAAATGTATGTGATAAAGGTAAATAGGATGTATAGTTTGACCTAACTAAGTTTAAAATTATTTGATAACTTACATCTTACTGAAGTTTCATCTAGAAAAGTAGGGGACAATTTCCCTAGTAACAGTTTTCTACCATAAAAATACTGACTGTGCTAGAATAGTGCCTAAGAGGCCTCAAAGATCTGTCAAGGATACCAGAATTAGCTGAAAGACCTGCTCTCCTGTGAGATAACATAATACTTTTCCTTTACGGTATACTTAAATTATAAAACAAAAATAATGTGTAAAGCTTTACACAAGTATGTCAATTGCAGTGGCAGCTGGTGACTTCAAACTATAGGGGGGCTGCAGGAGACAGCTGAATGGGTGTGGCCAATGGGAAGGGGTGTGGCCAACAAAAAGCAGGTGGGGCTACACTCAAAACCACAATAACTGGAACTTTAATTAAATACGCTGCCCTAGGTGCCAAACCATCATTATGAGAGTCCAATCAAGACAAAACAAAGTGTAGAAGAAAAAAATATTTCAATGCATTAGCTACATAACAACTTACTTAATATCTAGATGGAAACACAAAGGTTGTGAGGCATGAAAAAATAAATTACTTTTTAAATACATTACTGGAATGCCAGTCAAAAGCAGTTATAATTATAATTTATATTCAGCTTTATAAAATTACCAAGTAACATGCTGAATGCAGCAATTTCTGTGATACCCCCACTTGTAAAAATGTTCCTTATCCAAAAAAGACCTGCTGCCTGACAGCTGTCTACTTGTTTCATAGGGAAGACATGATCAAAGTAAAAAATGAACAGCAAACAAGCTCAAGATAAATTGTTTAAAGGACTACTGCACAAGTAATGGAACACACATGATATATTGGCATTCTGTTTAGTTTACTGGTAAAGCCTGCAAAGATGACTACAAGTCTCCAACAAATGTAATGAGCTTCTGAAAATACTGTAATCCTGTTCTTTATTACAAATACTGTCCTATGCATTTCAATACCTAAGGCTTATATGTTATTAAGTTATGTAAATATTCTCTGCATGGCAACAACAAAAAGGCTTTCAATGTTGGTAATCCTTTAACAGTATGATTATTAATGCTTACTTGCATCTTACAATCTCAGACAAGCTTACCTGATGGTCATTAAAGCCTTGCTAATTAAACACAGAGAAATATGCAGTGCAACACATGCATTTTCTGAATAATAATAAGCTTAAATCAACAGTATAAAAATATGACAGAAAACCAGAACATTCTGCAAAATCAAGGACAGATGAAAAGCTACTGTAGTACTTATGTCTAGCTTGGATGGGGGAATACTCTGCACACTTACACTGCATAACTGTTCTTTGCCTTGCTTGGACACATCCAGAGTCACTATGTGGGGGAGTGGGGTGTAACAAGTATGTCACAATTTCAAATGTCTCTGGCTGACAGTGATGGCCTGACACATATACCATACCTCTCAGCCTTAGAGCAAGAAATCTGGAAAAAGCCATAAGACGTAGGACAAAGAAAGGCTCAAAAATAAGGGTAATTTTTAAATATTGCTCTTATAAACTTAGAAAGATAATAGAATAGTAGATCTTGCATTAGAATGAATTTTCTGAAGGGTATGAAATCTGAAACTCAAATGTTTGTCATTATTTTCTAACTTCAATCTTTAATGATTTGCCACTAATTTGCCAGAAAACCACAATTTTATAAAAATGGACCAAAAATGTGATGCAAAAATATAAAATATTCACACAATACAGCTGGGAACCTGTCAAAGAAGGGACACCTTTTTAATATTAGCACTGTTAACTTGAGCAGCTGACAAAATAAGAGAATCTACATGCATTTCTGAAATTAAAAGTAATCTATAACTCTGATCATTACAGTTATTTATTAATTGTAAGCCCTCTACAGTTTCTTCCAAATTTACCATTTTTGCCGTGGGATTATTAGGGGGAGAGCAACATTTTGAGCCAAAATCGGGGACAGTTGAGAGATTTGTATATACCTAATTCTATAAAGCGATTTATTTGCATGTACCTCTCATCCTCACAGGATGCACTGATTGTCTCTATCCCCAGAAATAGTAAGTTCATCTTATGTCCTCCAGGTGCTCCAAAAAAAGTTAGCAATTGTAAGTTCTCCAGCATGTCCTGAGTCTTCCTTGGACCACCTCCCAGTGGGTCGTGGTAGCCGGTGGCATACTCAATAGGTGGTCAAACCACCTCAACTGACAAGCTACCTGAATGCATGTAAACTCCAGGATCATCTCACAAAATTTAATTTCATAAAACTAATACCATTTTACATGCCAACCTGCCCCCCTTCCAACTACATATTCATGGTTGGAAAACTGTCATTATTTCATACATTGTACACAAGACTGCCAGAGTAATGACTTTACCATAAGTAAATAAGCAACAGCAGAACTTGGTATACTTGATTAGTCAATGCTAGTTGAACAGTAATAACAGCTAACTAACCCTCAAGACCAGAACCTGAACTTCTGATAAGTGGCTAGCTTGTAAGATAAATGCTCCTTTCAGTGAAAGCAACTTTATGTGCACCCATCCAAAGTGAAAGACAATGTTGGCAGCATTTACCCCATTGTTTAATAAGGTTAGGAGACTAGAAGTGTCATGCATTGTTTCATATATTTTTATTGCTAAGGTATTCTTTGACCAGTCCTCCAGTAATTGCATTTCTTCTAGCACATCTTCCCTCAGTTAATAGGTACATCTTTAATAGTATTAGCATGTTTTTTTTAAGTGATTAATTTTGTGAGATAATTTATTATGACAGTCTTTTCAAGATTAGACATTCCATTCTCATAATCTGGCAACTGTGGCTCCATTTTTTAGATATGCCATACTGCATATTACAAATAAAATATATGCAGCAACAGTAATTCTGTCTTGAGTGCTGCTGTTGTCGAGACTGAAAGATCTTGAGAGACAGTAGGGGAATCCCCCTGGTAATGATAAGCTAGCCTAGGGCACACTTGGAGTGTGTAACTCAGAGTTACAGTAAAATAATTTATCTTTAATAATTATGTTACCTTTCATATAATACTTGTCTGACATTCTTCATGGAAACTGTCTTCTGATGTTTTCTTTCTGTAATGTTTGTCTTGAGGAAAAAGGAGAGGTGAATGAGAAGAAACAGCCTGTTTGTTCTACTACTCAGCAGTAATGGTGATGGTGGAGGCTTTCTTATTGTTAAACACAGATATCGGACCCCTCCTTATGCTTTGCACCAAGAAGGATTCTCATTCTCCATGTAAGTGTCTCCTTCTTGACTATTCAGACCAGGACTAAGGAAGAAAGAAGAAGTTTCTATTTTTCGCCAAGCTAAAACCACCATTAGCCACTCATGATGCCTACTACTATAACTGAAACATGTATGAATCCCAAGTATTCTAAAACCAGCAAAAAATTTAGTTTTATATGATGAGGAAGTTAAATGAAATAAAGTAGCCATTTTTTTAAAATAAACTGAGATAAAGTTTTTGCGAATATTAACTAATGTTCCATGCACGACATATTTTCATCATTTTAAAACCCCATGGATGGCAGTAGCAAATACATATTTTGCTAATCTATTACCTGGGCTAATACAGAATCTGAAATGTCTTCAAATGCCAGATGCCTTAGCACACTATGGTGTATTTTATCTCAGGACATAACCCCCAACTCCTCCATTTTTAATGCTTGGTTTGTCATGGAAAAATCCTGTAGGCTTACACTGGGATCCAAATAACATGGCAAAGCAATTCAAAGAGAAGCTAGTGTGTTACACATACATACCACTACACCAAGAAGAAAAGAAACTCTGTACTTACTTCTTCTTCTTTTTTTTCAGCTGCTGTGTCACATCGGTCCAACGATTCAGTGAACGAAATTAGGCCGCCAAGGCAAGCAAATAAAATCCACCACAAGTCCACAACCGAAACTGGCTGCAACTGTTTGCTTCTCACTCTTTTCCCAGCACATAAAGCCTGGGAAGAGAGCGACAACCAATCAGCAGCCATTTAGCCCATCCACGTCATGTATGTGCCTGCGGACGTGGCAGTCCGAACCTCTTCCAATTCTATGCAGTTCCAAACCGCATAGACTGCTGGGCATCACACTGATGCCTTAATTTGCTATCTGGACTGCAGATCTCTAAGAGAAAAAGAGAAAAAAAACCTTCTTTTTTTAAAACTGCTGCAACCCGGAATTCGAAAGTGCGCATGCTCGTACTCGCAGATGAGTCAGTTGGCGTAAAGCAGCCGGCTGATAAGAGAATGAGAAAGACTCACTAAAGACAATAAAAATTAAATAACTAAAAAGTACTTTTTTCTTTTTTCTTGCTGAGGGGGCTGCAGTCCGGCAGTCCGATGGCACGAGCCGCCCCTGGTCAATTGGCAGCCTACTACACATAATGTAATGTTTATTTGGTAGGTGCTTAAAATTATGAAAAAATGGTTGCAGAGAAACTGTTCTTTAAGTTTTATCAAAGCGTGTTTTTTACAAGGTAGAAATGATTTTTTGAGAAAATAGGGGTGCAAGTACTATAACTGTAATGTCTTGAATGTAACAGACTTTAAAATGTCTTAAAAGATGTGCAAGTTATACTGTTTTAAAACTAACAGCCTGCTAGTGTACAGCTCTGTCCATTGTGACGTAGGGGCTTCCATTATGGCAGAGCAGCCAGATATAGAGAATAGAGGTAAGGCTTTTCTCTGTCACTCTAGGAAGTCCAAATTCTCCAAAGACTTCAAAGACAATGATGCATCTGGTATGTTAAGTGAGTGTAAGTAGCTGCTGACTGGATCAAATAGCAAAATGAATGTCAATGTCCTTCTGAATTACAAACTCAGCTAATTTAGATACAACTTCCCTTTGGTAGATTATTATGGAAGGTTCTGTATCTGAAGCAGCCTGCCTGACATCTTTTGCGGCGTAGTCACAGGTATCTACAATTATATTAACTAAACATTGCCGTTTTGAAAAAATAGATATTGTTTACTGTAGAGAGAAAGCCTTCCTGTTAAAGTGATATCCCTGCCACATATTCATTTTGTTTCCAATACAGATGTGATGCTTTCATGCTTTCGTCACATGGAACTTATTGACTGCTACTGGAAGATAACAGCATGGGTATGGAAAGAAAAAAAAACATCAGTGAGCTCTATTAACTTAAAACAAGATTAGCTAAGTGATATGAGAAAACAGCAGCATAATTTGAGTCATTGCAACCATTAAAAGATTACTATGAACTGGGGTTGTCCAATTTGCTTCCGCCCCAGAAACTGAAGAAGAGGGAATAGAACCACTTCTAATGCCATACAGCAATCTCTTGTGTCTTTCTGATTTTTTGTTGTTAGAAATGAGAAGCATGTGCTATATATAACCAGTGCTCAGACTGTTGGAGATGGAATGTTCCAGTTCAAGAGAAAATGAAATACTATCCTTGTAGCACTCTTTAATTTCCAAATTAGCTACTGTCTTTAAGTCCATCCATCCTGTTTTACTCTAGTCTCCATGTTGCTCATCTCAAACTGCTTTTCCAGTTATTTTTTCCCTGTGTCAGCAAAATCCATTGCATGCAATCCGGACATGAGGCATGTGCATGAAAATAGGTTAAAAGGTATCATAGAAAGCGATCAGTTATATCATATAAAAATGTGTGCATGCACACATGCACAGACACACACACACACACACACACACACACACACACACACACACACACACACACACACACACACACACACACACACACACACACACACACTCACACACACACACACACACACACACACACGCACACACACACACACACACACACACACACACACACACACACACACACACAAATGCACACACACACACACACACACACACACACACACACACACACACACACACACACACACACACTCACACACACACGCACACACACACATGCATACACACACACACACACACACACACACAAAATACATATTTTGCTACCAGTAAAGACTACAAACTGTGATCTCATAGCAGAACAGAATTTAAAATTGCACTTGTAGAATAACAGGACATTAAAGTATCTTTCATACCATGACATGTTTCTAGCAACAAAACAGATTACAATACTGTACAAACATACGTTAGGAATACTTTGGTGCAGAATTTGTAGCATTGCTAAATTAAACCATTTTGCAATTCACATACTGCATAATTTTGAGCTTGATTTGCTCCTCAGCATTGCCTTATATAATGGCTTTATTTTACACTGAGAGTTAGCTGAATGCCATGCAGCTATAGTTAAGTTCTATTACTTTCATTTTATTTGTCCTATGACAAATATGGCCATGGGAGAAAATGTATTTATATATTTATTCCAGTTTGATGACCGGGGAGGTCCACTGGGCTTGGGGGGGCCCATTTTCAGTGGAGGCCCGGGGAGAAAAGCTCCACAACACAAAGTTTACTTACACGAATAGTTTCAAAGACAGTTTGCATTACAAACAACAGGCTGCATTCAAAAAAAGAAAAAGAAAAAACAATTACAGTTTTGTTCAGGAGAAAAAGACAGGCATATAGCATAATAGCTAGATTGTACTGTTTAGTTACATATACAATCTACATTTGAGAGCAAGGTTAGGAAGGTAAGAAGGTTATCCAGGAGTAAAGGGGGAGGAGAGCTTGAGAGGTATGGGCTGAAGAGTACAGTTGCATTTCCTGTTTAGATAGAGGTAGGAATGAAGTTGAGTTTTAAAGTTATTAAGGTTGTCACAGGTCCTCAGTGTGGAGAGCAGAGCATTCCATTTTTTAGCTAGAGAAAAGGATAACAGAAGCTGACCAGCTGGGCGCTTGGGTTTTTGAACGGTAATCAGGTTTTGGTGGGTAGATCTAAGGGATCTGAGGGGGTATATGGTTGTAGTATATTGGATAGTGCAGGGCAGTTAGTGGGTTGGAACAATAATTTGTGGGCTGTGGTGATTTGGAGAAAGTCAAGTTGATTGGGGAGTTCAAGCCAGTTTGATGAGTGAAGGGAGGTGCAGTGATGAGAGGAGGATTTGGCATTGGTGACGAATCTGGAGATTTTATTGTAACATACTTCCAGTTTGGAAGTAAGTGTGGAAGATAAATTAGTGAGCAGAAGAGCACCATACAGTAGAGAGGGAAGGAGATAGGTTGTGGCGAGAGTTAGTCTGGTGGTAGGAGAGAGGAAGTGGTTGTTTCTGTAAAGTAGGCCAAGTTTTATGTGTGTTATGTGTATAACAGTGTTACCATTCATTATATTCCTTTTAATTTCCCCAAAATTTGGGGGATTTTAATATCTTGACAAGAATGGGCACCATTCCTAGGTCAGGGTATAGTGAAAGGGAAATCAGCATTGCTTCAGTGTTTCAGCTTTGCCAAGTATGATCTCTCAGCACCTGTTGTTTAATCAAACTTTCCTCCATCTGTATTAATAACACATCTAAATATGTTCGGAAATTATTTTTATTAGCCTAGTCACTCCTACTGTTACTGGAAATATCTGTGTGAGCTGATTCAACATTGCTTTAGTTTCTGTGCTCAAGTTCTGATATTTCATCAACATGGCTCATAGGACTTTCTTTATACAGTTTGCAGCTACATCTAATATTTAATGTTGCCTTTGTCCCTTTTTTCTTCAATTACAGTTTTTTAATACTTTTTAACCAGTAGTGTTCAACTGTCTCACATGATCAGTGCTTCATGTTTTAAATGATTTTTAGTTACTTGTATAGTTAAATGTTAGCACAATTATCAGGATAAACAGTTTCCAGATCAGTATGCCTTTCAGTATAAAAAAAACATAAACATACCATATTAGCAAGAATATGTGCAATTCTTTCTGGTTCTGTACTGCAGAACTTGTGTTTGTCTGCATCTCTTTTTCTGCGCATTTTATGAACCGATTTGCATGCAGTTCACTTTCTTGAGCTGCCTTTGTTTGCGTTCTCCTTTTGGTTTAAACGTAACTACTCTTAGCAATTCATGCATTAAATCTTGACCATGATGTGACTTTTCAGGGGTTCTCAATACGTACTAATATAGTTGTGGGCTTTCTAAATTTATTTTTCTTCTGGTCATGATCACTTTATTCTTTCTTATTTTTTTAGTAATTTTTGTTGCTCATTTCATCCACTACAGGCCTAATTTCTATACCCACGTCTATCTGAATCTATTGGCAATTTCATGGAGGCCCATGCATATTTGTTTTATTTATTTATTTATTCATTTATTTACTTGACATTCATTTACTTGGAACGTCCAACTGGAATAATATCCCATTTTTAGTGGAGGCCCAGGGAGGAAAGCTCCACATTGATATAATATGGTATCAAAAACCATAATGCAAAAGAATGACATAGTAACTAAGTAAAAAATTCAGCTTAAGTTCATACAGTGTAAACATATACATACACAGTGCAAATATTTAAACAGCTATAACAAGCTGAAAAAGAACATTGTCAATAGATAATACATTTACAAGTTGAAGTTCATACAAATGACATTGAACACACTGAGTACACTCTTTGTAACAGAGATGACTTGATAATATACCCAAGGCATATAGTACTCCCTTGTCATTCACTATATACATATTCTTGTTTTTCTGTCCACTGATCCAACACTTTTTGGAGCCAATGGTACGCTACCAAGGCTGCCTATATGTTAAAAGAGGGAGTGCAAACAGAAATTGATTCCCCGGTTATTCTCACCTGGGATACTATATAATCATCAGCCATGAGATGGGGAAAGCCAATCTAACAACAAACAGAATAGTTTAATTCAAACCCAAAAATGGAAATTACTTTGACTTAAAATGGCCCACTAGTGCAACTAACCCATTACTTACCTATGACTCTATTTACAGCTTTAACTTTATTCCTAGATATCAAGAGATGTATCTTTATTACTTTTAGACTTATTACATATGCCTTTTTAAGTTTATTTTCATGTGCCCATATTGCTTGCTGACCTTCATCTATTACTAGATATTTATACACTCTTTTTCCATTTGTTTTACATTGCTTTCCTCATAGGTGGTATTTTCCTGAAACTTCAAACTATTTTATCAATATTAGTTTTAAATCATTAGCGGACCGGAGTTCCACTGTGGCAACCCCTAACCGGGAAAAGCTGAAAGAAGAACAACAAGTTTTAGACTTCTTAAATACTTCTTTCTAAGTTTATTTATATGTGTTCATATTGCTTGCTGGCCTTCATCTATTACCAGATATTTATTTATAAGCACTTTTTTCCATTTATTTAATATTGTATTTCTCTCCCAGGGTGATATATTTCTGAAATTTCAGTGTCCCTGCTATAAATGTTGCCTTTGTACATTTATTAAGGCCAGATTTTGCTTGTGTTACATCTGAAAGTTTTAAACATTTGTAATTGAACTTTAAGTTGCTTGACAGTTGAGCTATAAAGTTTTAAATCATTCAAAGAAAGAAATGAGATGTTATTTGTCAAGATAGTTTTTAGTAAACAGGTAACTAATGGAAAAAATTGCAAGAATGTAAATGATATATGATCAGAACTACCTCATCATGTCAATAACTAACTCATGAAATAATAAAATGGGATGAGGAACACCCTGTGCTTTCTCATCAGGACACTGACTAACCCATAAGATAATAAAAAGAAGCATAATTAAGGATCTAAGATCATTGCTCCTTGTTGTCCTGATAAGTTTTGTTTTCTGAATCTCCTCAGAGTCTTCACAAATTGTATTTTAAAGTGTATCCCTTTATTTTTATAAATGTATTTGCATTTGTAAACCAGGAAATTCCAGCATAGCAAAATAGCCCCTTTTCAGTGGAGGCCAAGGTAGAAAAATTTCTAGCATCATAACAAATTAAAATAAAACTACCTCAAATATTACATCAGGTAGAGCATACTGGGGGAATACAGTAGCGTAAACATAAGCAAAATAGAGTTTTAGGTAATTTAATAATCCCAAGCAGGGTTCCTATTATAAGAATGAAAGTCCAAAATATCGAACTGCTGTATACTCGAAAATGCCATTCATTGGTACAGTGAAGATTGGGAAATTTGCCCTTTCCTCACTGTAGTGCAATCTCAGAGGTGGTATATATAATTAGCAGGGGGGCGGGGGGGGTGCAGCCCCCCACAATAAAGGTTTAGAAGTTTGGCATTGTCGCTGTTTACAGCGTTCAATTTTATGAACTTTCATTCATATAATATAGACCTCCCAAGCATACTTTGCGATTTGCTTAGCTTTACAATCGATAAGAGAACATAATACAAAGTTAGCATGGAACAAGCAGAAAAGCATAAGATTAAGTTATAGCACAGCAAGAAAGCAGCTTTATATACTCTGAAGTTAAAATAGTAATGTGGGAAATCATTTGGCGGTTGGCATATTGGTTCAATCTTAACCTCACAGATACAAGGGACAAAGTATGATTGTGACCTCTGGTTGTTGGCTAGGCTGATAGCTTATCATTCAGTGGGGTTGAGGGTTGGTGTAATGATTAAGGTGTTAGACACAGGGTAGAGGATTTGACTCTCAGCTTTGAAAATGAAACTGACTAGGATTAAAATGGTCCAGTGCATCAGCTAGCCTAGTACTTACCTATGAGACATATTCATAGATATGCCAAAAACATTGAATCTCATGACCATTCTCACCTTGTCTGCAACTTAGTTAGGTAGCAACTCCCTTCCCCAGGAAGGCCATACCAGTCAATCTTGTAATGAATTTGTGGATACTCATCCAATCATCTAATTTATTTTAAAAGAAAATAGCAAGTCACACTTTTTAATATGTAGGTGACTTTTATTCCAGGAGTTTGAGAGTCAGTGGGTCATAAACCTATCCCACCATCATAATTTATTTATCTATTGGTGAGCATTTAGGTCCCTGGTACTAGTATTGGTGGAGATTTTGGACTTTCAGAAAAGAGGAGATCCTGGATAATTTGGTATTTAATGGTGCAGTAAGTGAGTAGGAGATACCCCCTCAAAAGTCTATAAGACATTGAATAAAGGGATAGAGATTCCAGTTTCTCTTAGTAGCTCAGAGACTTTAGGCCTTTTATCTTTTTGGTTAGCAATCTTTTGAGTCTTCCTAATTATTTGATATTTTTAGTGAGATACATCCCTACAGTGGGCATTGCATTTGATAATTGGCCTGATCAATGCTGAGTATATGGGAGTGATTGCCTCTTTAGACCTTGACAATATTTGTTTGACAATTAGCTGTGTTAAACAAAAGAATTTCCTGACAGCCATTGCTACACAATGTCAAAAGAATTGGGTGATATCAAAGTACCTAGGTCTTTAGTACATTTTCAATTTGTAGTGGTATGTTGTCTAGACAATATGACGAGAGGAGGGGTTGTCCACCAAAAGTAATGATGCAATACTTGTTAGAATTTAGCTTGAACCCATTTTTAGTACACCAAGAATTTACAAAAGTGAGTTCAATCTGCAGAGTTGGGGTGTTATAGGGTGATGTAACCACAGCCCCAGTTTGTAATCATCCACAAACTTTGTTAGCAAAACATCTTGGCTCTCTACTTTGAGATATGAGAATGAAATGCCAAAAACTAGAAGTCCTAGCACTGAGTCCTGAAAGATGCTGCTGGTCACTTTCATGCTTTCAGATGAAGCACCTGTAACATACACTGTGCGGGTTCTGTCTTTCATATAGTCTGCTATCCATCTTACCATATATGGATTGATTCTTAAAGAATTTAGCTTTTGCATGATGCCAGCATGTGTAATGCTTGCACTGCCTGGCCACCATCTACAGCCTCAGTAAAGAAATTTATCAGACTAAATAGGCAGGGTCTACCTTTCACAAAAAAAGTGTTAGGGGTCTGGTCTAACAGGACTCCTGATATCTCAGCTTATGAGGTCATTTTAATACATTCCATGGCTTTGCAAATACTGATATGTCTGTAATTATCCCAATCAGTTACAAAGACACCCTTATGAAATGGCATCACCATTGCTGTGTGCCACTCATCAGGAACAAAACCAGTAGCTAAATTTAAGTAAAATATTATAAGGAGTGTATCTGCTGGGGCATGCTTAACACTATTAATTAAGCAGGTATATTATTAGGTCTCATGGAGGAGGAGGAGGTATAATTGGTCTTGATTAGCACTTTCAGCAAATGATCTTTAGAAATAATTGGGGGAGTAAGAGATTCAGATATTTGGGAGCTTTAAATGGGAGTCTCAGGAGTGAAGTGGGCAATAAGTTTTTTGCAAGTATATTGCCAATGTCAGTTGGGTCAAAACAAGAGTGTCCATTATGAATAAGTTTTGAGCAATGAAGCTTTTTTCTAGTATAGATAAAGTAGGACTACTCGAGATTATTTACTGGATGACTATTTAAATTCAGCCAAACATACAATAGCACAACCGTGAATCACATGGAATTTTTAAGACCTTATAGCTGCAGTTGCAGATGCACTATTTTCTGCCAATGTATTCAGGTGTTCATCAATAAGTGTGACAGACTTCAGCGCTGCTTTAATTGCTTCATCCATTTTTGAAACAGCATAGTGTCTGCATCCCACATAAAGATGGTTACAAAATGGAAGTGCACATAATAAGAACAGTTTCTATTAATGTAAAGTGTTTTAATACAAGAGCATCTCTTTTCATTTACAAATTACTTTCAGAAGATACATCTTTGCAGGCAGCACTGGCCAGTTCACATAGAAAAAGAAAACTATAGGTTCATAGGTTGGTACTAGGCTATCGGCCCTAGGGCCTATACAAGCCTAACCATAACAATTCCCTGGCTATTTCTTCCCACACTATTTACTTCCCTGGACCCCTGTCTAGCAGGGTGACTGACGTGATCCCCAGGGTGAATTTCCTTTCTCTCATCCAATCGTCAAGGTTCCTTTTGAAGAGAGCCAAAGAGGCGCTCTGCTTGACATGAATGGGCAGTCTATTCCAGAGTCTGGGGAGTCTCTGGGTCAGGAACCTATCCCTCAAGCATGTTTTGTTTATTATGATGACAAGATTTAGAACCCTGGAGCATGTGGCTCTGAGTGATTGGGATTTCTTTAAGTTTAGCATGTCCAACACCTCTGGGTTTGACATGGCCTTGTATGTTAAGCAGAGATTGCCTCTGAGTTGACAATATGCAACAGAGTATAGCTGGAGTTTTTTAAGGCAATCAGCATAGGGCATCTGCTTTAGGCCTGTGATTCATTTAGTGAGGTATTTCTGCAGCCTTTCCAGTTGTTGCAGATGTCTTGAGAGGTACATACCAAATGGGATGTTGTATTCTATAATGAGTCTAATGAGGAATGAGTACAGTGGGACAATGACCTCTTTTTTTCTGGATGAAAAGCCCTTAGTGATGAGGTGTGCCACATAGAAAGATTTCCTGACTGTTGTGGCGATGTGGTTATCGAAGGTGAGACCACTGTGCACCTGTGTCCCTAAGTCTTTTATCACACTTTCAGTGTTTAGTGTACTGCCACCTATGTGGTAATTCATGGGTACATGTTTTTCCTAAAGGGGATAACTATACATTTCTTGGCACTGAGCTTGAGCCTATGGCTCTGACACCAAGCATCTGTTTCTGTAATGCCCTTTTGTAGAGTATCCACATCATTTGGGGATTCAATAATGGCTCCCAGTTTGCAGTCATCTGTGAACTTTGTTAGCCAGAGTCCCTCAGTGTTGGCCTGTACTTCAGAGAAGTAGATGCCAAACAAGAGCGGTCCCAGGACTGAACCCTGAGGTACTCCACTTGTCACTTGACTGGAGCTGGATTTGGTGTCGGCTACTTTTACAATGTGGGTTCTGTCAGTAAGCCAGTTGGCAACCCATCGAGTGACGTAGGGATTAATGCTCAGCTTAGTAAGTCTATCTATGATTCCAGAGTGGGGGATGGTGCCAAAGGCCTTGGCGAGGTCTAGATAGGCTGTGTGGACCTCCTTACCCTCATCCACAGCTCTTTTCAGTCACTGAAGATTGTGTCTACACTCTTCAAAGCACTTCACACACAGCATCTCCAGCAGCACAGTTTCTACATTTCCTAGATGGATATCTGAGGCACTTTCTTCAAATTGGTGACTACCATACCTCTCAACTGTCCAGATTTTTGCAGAATGTCCATATTTTTCCCTCATATTTTTAGTCAGTTCCTCATAAAATGTATGGTTTTCTGGCAAACCATTGAGGACTGAAGTCACTAATTAATGACAAACATTTGAGTTTCACTCTTTGTATCCTTTAGAAAATGTGTGACAATACTACATATTTTATTCAAACAACTTTCTAAGTTTATAAGAGCAATATATTTAAAATGTGTCCCTATTTTGGGCCTTTAACCCCCCCCCCAATTATATTTGGCTTCGTTCAGATTCCTTGTGCTAAAAGATAAGAGGAATGGTGATAGCTTTTGCAGCTTTTAGACACCATATGCACAATATAGATTTCAATAGTAAATAAAGCTCTACTGATACCATGAAATATTTTTTAAAATAATGGACTAAAAATAAACAGTTAAATGTATAGTTTTGTCATCAAGATCTCTCAGAATATATACACACACATATATATATATATATATATATATATATATATATATATATATATATATATATATATATATATATATATATATATATATATATATATATATATATGGGTCTACTTCTAATCTTCAAAAACTCATTTGTTAGAAGATTAGAAAGCAGGCACCCACTTTCACGAAAGTGCACTTTCGTGAAAGTCAATTAACCGACTCATGTCAGATAACCGAATCATAGTACAGTGGAGATAAGGAAATATATCCTTTTCCCCACTGTAGTATCATCTCAGAGTTAGTATATATAAGTAGCAGGGGTGTAGGGGGAGCAACCCCCACACATGGTAGGTGCAAAGAGGGGGGCTTCTGCTCCTACAGAAATGTATCCTGCTTTGCCAGACACACCTCCGCTAATTCTATATACTAAGTCCTATATCCACGGTACAGTGGGGATAAGGAAATATATCCTTTTCCCCACTGTAGTGTGAACTTGGAGTTAGTTCCTTACATCAGTAGGTTGTAATCAACTTTGGAGAAGTTTTTTTGTTTGACGCTCGCTGGTGGGCGGGGGGGTTGGGGGAGATGGTGACTTTGAAAGTGACCGCTTTGTGGTCGGATCTTACCAGGGAGGATGACACTGTAGGGATGCTGCAGTGGTTACTCATTTTGGTTAATACTAAGTCCAAGATATTATCACCTCTTGTGGGGGTGTCGACCAGTTGATCCAATTCATTTGCATTGATGAAATCAAGCAATCTCTGGGCATTTGTGTTTTGGCATGAGTAGTTCTTCTATTCTATGGTTGGATAGTTAAAGTCACCCAGGATCAGAGTAAAGGGTTGAACCTTGATAAATTTGAAGAGGTCCAGATAGGTGGAGTGGGCATCCTGAGTCAAAGTTGGGGGCCTGTAGCTAGCTATGATTTGAATAGGGTCTTGTCAATGGTTAACTGCACCTGGATTGTCTCCTCTGCATCATACATACCAGCCTGGAAATGTGTATGTCTATAACATATATTGCAACTCCACCTCCTTTTGCTTTGCTGCCCATGGTTTGGAGTCTGAATGTATGATAGGATGAGTAACCTGGTATGGCTGGAGTGCTCGCTGGAGCTTTGAACCAGACTTCTGTGAATGCACAAATGTCAGCATCTTCCAGGGTTAAGAATTCTTGCAATTAGTGCAGTTTCATGTTTAGACTCCTAGCATTTAGCAGCATGACCATTAATTTGCATTTTGATGAAATTTTCATGTTGGTAGTTTTGACCTCAAGGCATTACCTAAAAAAAGGCACTATGGGGGAGGCAAGAGCCTTTGCCAGAAGCCTGAAGCCAAAAAAGACAGATGCAGGCCATCTCTGGGAAAGCATTGTGGTCTGTTGATCATGTCTTCCCTGCTGTCAGGTACTAAATCCCCTTGAAATTACACCAGAAACTAAGCCAATTGTAAGTCAATCATTTTCTGTTTGTATTGAGGAATCATTCTGGGTGACGGTAAAATGCTGCTTAAGGCTAGGAACATACCTGCCTGAGACACATATTCAGTGAGCTTGATCATGTCTCTCTTCATATAGTCCAGGGAGGTTCATCTCAAGTCACTCAGTCCAACATGGACTATGATAGAGTCATAACAGTACCTGTTGTTGAGAGACTTGAGTGCATTGGTGATATGGAAGATTCTGACATCTGACAAACAACTAACCATGACTTTCCCCTTATCCACCCTGATGAGGGGCATATCTGTGTATCTCACAATGGAGTCTCCTATGACTAATTTATATTTAGGCCTTAGTGGCTGTGAGACACAGGTGTGTGAACTATGTGTGGTGTGTGATGTGGTAGGCAGTGGAGTTTGCGTGTGTTTTTTCATCATAGGTCTCTGTTGTTTGGGTATGTTTTTGTTGAAGACATCCGCATATGTAGTGTGTGTTGTGTAGGTGTGGGTGGTGTTTGAGGTGCAGTGTTTGTGTTGACAACCTTCTCAGTGCCAGATATACTGGCTTGTGAAGGAGACAGCGTAGAATCTAGGTTCTTAGTGTAATTGCATCTCTCAAAAGTTGTGTTCCTAGCTGGTAGTAGTAAAGGGTTGTCCATGTACATGAGGCAGTTGCTGCACTGTCTCAGGATGCCCATATACACCAGACTGGCAGGAAAAACTATAGGAAATTGCCCATCCATATTTGTCAAAATCTGAGGTAGAGAGGCCTGAGAGAGCTAAGGGGTAAAGGGCGGAAGATCTAACAGGAGTACTACTAGGTGATCACACAAGTGCTACTAAGGGAAAAGCTGTAGCTGGAATACCTCACAATGAGTTAAAAACAGTACAGCTGTGGTGTGTGACATGCAAACAAGCCTAAACTAGCTCAATCTCTGAGTTTAAATACAACAAAAAATAGACGGTTCTAGTAACACAGAAATCTAGCCAGTCCTGCTAGTCCCTGCTTTCTTTACCAGCCTGTGCCAGACAAGGTACAGGCAGCCCTGATACTCTCACTAGCAGAGGTGATAGGCCCCTACAACACAAGATAGCTGCCAGAAACATAGAAGGAGAACACAAGATGGCTGCCAGAAACACAGAAGGCAAAAACAAACAGCTTGGGATGCAGCAAATTTTGCATCCAGACTATGCTACTCAATTTATGGGTAAGAACACAGTAAAACTCACAAAAAAGCACAGATTAACTACTTATAGACAAAAACTTAACTCACAGTTTGAAAAACTACAGTTAAACAGTAATGAAATGCAGTAAAATGCAGTTAAACAGTAAAGAATTGCACTAAATAGCAATGAAATACAGTTAAACATTAATGAAATGCAGTTCATCAGTAAATTGTTTTAAAACAGTGCAAATGTGATAAATTAACTCACAATTGCAACAGTAAAAAACAACTCAAATAAAGCAGCAATTCAGTAGAATACTGTCATCAATTTAATCAGGCTACTGACAAGCAGTATCAAATGCGTCAGAATAAATGTAGTTGAACACCTAAGCACAAGCAGCAAAATGAAGTAGGAAGAGGCACTATATATATATATATATATATATATATATATATATATATATATATATATATATGTATATTATTTATATATATATATATATATATATATATATATATATATATATATTGTCAAAGGAAAAAACTTCAAAGACCAATACACGTAAGGTTCAGTTAAGGCGCTTTTAATTGACTTGCCGCAAGGAAACAAAAACATGCAAATACAAGGATTTGTCTAACTACTAACAGGAAGTATACTTATTCTTATACTATTTTACAAGACATGGCCTTCTAAGCTGATGTAATCAAACACAACTTTTAACATTGTTCTACAGCAGATGTTGCTCAGATTTTCTGCTGACATGACTAGATTTGTGAGAAACTTTTGAGAAAAACAACCTGGCCTTGGTGACCATTAATCCGTTTACAAGCATCTATTGTACAGTGTTACATTTCAAGGTACTCTTCTTAACTCAGATACAAGCAAATGCTGATTGCAGTTCATATTTTCAAGCAGGCTCTGTACTAATTATCTGTAACTTCTACAACTGTGTATTTTCTCACAGCACAGCGAAACTTCTTGTCTAAGTTTCATACAAGTAGTATTGTTCTATTCATTATTTTCCTAACACAAGCAGAAATCACCTGCTTCTCAGTAAATTTCCAAGGCACAAGCAAGATTTTAGTTAACAATACAAGGTCAGAAAGCAACTGTAGTTTGTACAGATTTATGCAGTATGAAATAGAATAAATGTGTTAACCCTTTTCAAGCTCTAAATGCACTAAGCATATTGCTAATACACATAGTAATACATATTTTTCTAACATTTCCCCCCTATTAATACTTTTATTCTACTTTCAAAATAAACATAAACAGTTTGTTTTCTTCTCCTAACCTCTTCCACTCAGGATTTGCAGTTGAGTCATTCAGTTTAAACTTATGAAAGCATTTTCAATCTTTTAACAGTTCTTCAAACTCAGCACTTTGATATAAGGTTTCAGAAACTGACATGTCTATAAGGTCTTTAATCAGTCTTTTCATGCAGGGGATACCACAACAAACACATACTCCCAGTAGGAGCATACCTACACAAATGGCAATTAGGATGGTACCCCACCCCGCAAACCATTTCTGGAAAAAGTCCGTCAGTGGGTTTGGGCCTGGTTTGGTCATGGCCGACACTTGCTGAATTACCTCAAGATGATTGTCTATCTCGTGTTTATGGTCAGGAATATACGAACAGCATTCTTCTTGAATTAAAGCGCACATACCACCTCTCGTCACTAGGGTGAAGTCGAGAGCCATGCGGTTTTGGAGCACTACAGTTCTCATAACATTCAGTTCATCAGTCGCCAATTCGAGAGCAGAAAAAGTTGCATTGCTGATTACTTCGAGAAGTTTTGGAAGTTTTCTCAGCTCCCAGATCGATTTCACTGCTCCATATGCTGGTAATATGCCTGCCAACGATATAACGCTATCACTCAAGTCCATGTGTGTCAGTCCTTTGCCTAGAGAGTGATGGTCTTTCCAACGCACATCGATTTGTCCCACTGGATTTATAGGTTTTTTGACGACTTCTCGGACATTTCGAATTTTTCCACGAGGCAAAACTGCAGTGTGTCGTATGGCCGGAACCAGGTAACCCAAAAAACAACTGCTGGACCAATTCTCAGGTAACCATTTGTATGCCTTTCTGCCACACACAAGATAACAGTCCTCTACTTTAGTAACCTTGCTATGAATATACACTCGCCCTGCATGAAACATTTTTCTATCAATTGTAGACAGCTGTATATAAAGAACAGAATTATGTTTTACTTCATCAAGTGTTTTGTGCATCAATCCAAGAAATGAATCATAGTTTGTATTACAATAAAGATCTACATTGTTACCTTTAGTGTAACATTTATAAGGAACAGTCACATTGCAATTGCTCCAACCCACCTGAGCAGTATTATTTTTATAAAAACACACAGTTCCCTTTCGTGGAACAGACACGTTCAATGCTATTTTATCTTGTGCTGTAATGGTTGAGGTATCATAAACCAAAATCTCCCAGGTCTCATTGACCCCTAGGGGGACCATAGTCATTAATTACCCCCCGTATGCTGTCGGCAAAGCTGTGCAAATCCAGCAATTCGAAACATTGAAAGTCTCAGCATACACATATTTAATTGCCCAGTAAGTGTTAAAGTTTGGATGCCAGTTTATGAGTAACGCTTCACGTTTATTCAGTTCAGTCTGTGTGGCTGGGAAAAGAAAAGGCCACAACAAAAAGATTATTGTCACTAATACAGTTAACAGGAAGTTTATGCAATACTTCTGAGGAAAGGGTTGTTCTGCATTCCTGTTTCTTCTGGACTCTATCATTTTTGCTCTTGGCATGTAACAAGATTTTTGTCCAGTTTAAAGTTTTTAACTAATTTACAGTGCATCAGGTGGATCCAGGAGGAAAGCTCCTCGATTTTGACTGCAGTGGGTGTTGACAAAAGCACTTGACATGGACCTTCCCACTTCAGAGATGCCCAATTCTTCTTCTTAACTATCTTCATCCAGATCCACGCTCCAGAGGGCACTGCCACTTCTGACAGTCTGGTTCGTTCTTTATTTGAAACAGAATTTAACTGCAACAAGTGCTTAGAATTTAAAAGGTTTTGCATATACTCAGCTAATGTACTGTCAGCTTCCTGGTCTGCAGGCATGAGAGATTTCCACTGAGGTATATAATAAGCCCTTCCAAAGAGTTTTTCAAAAGGAGTCAATCCTTTTGCATTCAGAACAGTTCTCATGCTCAACAGTGCCAGGGGCAGACAGTACACCCAATTTCTCTGCACTTCTGTTATTAATTTTCTTAGCTTACTCTTTAAAATCCCATTATGCCTCTCTACTTGCCCTGCAGATTGTGGGTGATACGCACAATGATTTTTTAGAGAAATGCCAAAATGTCTACTTAACTGTTGTATGGTCTGGTTTACGAAGTGTGTGCTGTTGTCACTGTAGATCCTTTCCGGAATGCCGAATCTAGGGATGATTTCTTTAACAAGAACTTTGGCCACAGTTGTAGCATCTGGATTTTTAGTCGGAAAGGCTTCCACCCATCTGGAAAACATATCTACAATGACAAGACAATACTTCTTATTTTCACATTTATTCAACTCTATGAAATCCATACAGATAGTATGAAATGGATATGGTGGTGTAGGGAAACTCTCTTGCTTGGGCTTAACGCCCCTTGTGCGTGATGTTTATTACAGATGTGGCATAAAGAACAACATTTTTTAGAGTAGTTTGTAAATCCATACGTCGTGAACACTTGGTTCACCAGCTGTACTATCCCCCCTGTTGAGACATGGCACTGCCCATGGCTCAACAAAGCTGCATATCTAAACAAATTAGATGGCAATATCGGTTTTCTTTCTTTAGAGATGTGCAGCCCCTTTTCAAGAATTGCTCCTCGTTTTACCCATCTTTGTTTTTCAACTTGTGTAGTAAGTGTCTGCATTGTCTTTAACATTTCTAAGTCTAAAATCTCGGAGGGTTGTAGTTCCTCATTCAAAAGAAATACTTCTGAAGCTGCCTGCTTTGCAGCTGTATCAGCTCTCGCATTACCTTTTGAAATCCTGTCCTGTTGCTTGGTATGAGCTATGCATTTATAAATAGCTACTTTTTGAGGTAACTGAATAGATTCTAAAAGATCTAAAATAAACTGTGCATGATTGATTGGTTTGCCAGTAGATGTTATCATTCCTCGATTTTTCCACTGTTGCGCAAAAACATGTACAGTAGAAAAAGTGTACCGGCTGTCAGTAAAAATGTTCACACATTTACCTTTTGCTAAGGTACATGCCCATGTCAAGGCAATCAATTCTGCTGCCTGTGCAGATAAACTATGTGGTAAAGATTTTGCTTCTATAATGTCTGTGTCAGAAACTACGGCATATCCTACTAGGTTCTGTCCTGCAGGACCCCTTTTGCATGAGCCGTCCACGTAGTATGTCACCTCGGCATCATCCAAGGGAACATCTGTAAGATCTTTTCTAGGCAGTGTCTTTTGCTCAATCACCTGCAGGCAGCTGTGTGGTGTGCCATCTGCAGGGGTTGGGAGCAAGGTAGAAGGGTTCAAAGTTGTACATTGTTCAACTGTCATATGAGGTTGGCTCAACAATATAGTCATACAGGAAAGATGCCTAGCAGGGGAAAGATATGCTACCTTCTCTTGTAGGAAAATAATCGCAACTGCATGAGGCACTCTCAATGTGAGAGGGTGGAACAACACTACTGAGGCCAAAGCCTGTACTGCCATTGCAGCTGCAACTACTGCTTGTACACAGTGAGGTAAAGACTGTGCCACTGGGTCCAGTTGTGATGAATAATAAGCAATAGGGGGTTGCTTGTCCCCATGCTGCTGTGTTAACACTGATGTCATATAACCTTGCTTACAATCTACAGTTTGGAAAAAACATTTATGATAGTTCGGTAATCCCAAAACTAATGAGGACGCTATTAACTGTTTCAGTTTGCAGAAAGCAGATTCTTTTTCTGGTGTCCATTGTAATAAATCCTGTGCTGCCATAGGCTTTTTATAAATCAGGTTAGTCAACGATGCAGATTCCAACTCATAGTTTGGAATCCAACTCCGACAAAAATTAGTCGTACCCAGGAAGGACATCATTTCCTTCTTGGTAGTGGGTTTTGGTGCTTGCAAAATCGCTATTTTTCTGTCCTCATCTAATGTCCTACCTTCCTTGGATATTACATATCCTAGATATTTAACTTGTTTTTTCCAAAGCTGCAGTTTATTTTTGTTTACTTTATGTCCTTCAGTGGCTAAAAATTTTAATAGCGCTTTGGTATCTTCTTTACAATTTTGCTGGGTGGGGGACGCCAGCAGGATATCATCAACATAAAGCAAAATTTGACTACCTCTTGGTGGGGTAAATCCTGCCAAGTTGCTTGCCATTTCTTGTGAGAATATTGTTGGACTTTCACAATACCCCTGTGGTAGTCATGTATATGTATACTTTTCCCCTGAAATGTGAAAGCAAACCAATGCTGGCTGTCAGGGTGTATCGGTATCGAAAAGAACGCATTGCTGATATCTACCACAGAAAAATATTTTTGTTGAGGTTTTAAGTCATTCAACAGGGTGTGTGGGTCTGGCACCGTAGGTGCCCTTGGTATTACTGTGTCATTTACAGTTTGTAAATCTTGGACCATACGCCACTCTCCATTTGCTTTCTTAACAGGAAATAAGGGTGTGTTACATGGTGAATCAGGAGATTCCACCAGCACCCCTTCCTTAAGTAAAGCTGCTATAATAGGTTTGATTCCTACCTCTGCATCTTTCCTTAAGGGATACTGTCTTTTTTGTGGTCTAAATGCTGACTTTGGCGTAATAGTAACTGGTCCTGCTGTACGAATAAGTCCTACATCTGATTTTCCTGTTGACCAGAGAGTTTCTGGTATATTTTGTAAGGCATTCTCTTCCTCCTTCAATAGGAGTGCTAATCAGCTGTCCTTGCTAGACTGCAAGTGTACAGCTGGGTGGGTCTGAGTCATCCAATTCAACTTCTGCATTTGTATTCCCTGTTCTGACAGTTCTAACTCTGTCTGTTTCTCCCATCTCGTGACTTTTTCTCCCAAGTCTACTCATTTCACATTTTTGTCCTTAGTTAAGCTAATGTGGTAACCGATTAGATTTGTAAAGTGTAAAGAACTCCTGGGGCAATGAACAGCTGACTATACTGTTCCCTTCTGTGTCCCAGTACAGATTATGTAATATCAATCTGTTTGCACGATTTCTAAACAATTCTTGCTCATATTCCTTATCAGGTCCTAGTGTGTTACAATAATACAGAGTACAGTGCAACAAATGTTGTCTATCATTGTCAGGGGAGGGGAACTTGCTGATGGCTACGTTCACCAACTCTTCGGTCACCGCCCCTGGACCAGTCGTAACCAAGTCCTGGCTGTACCAAAAAATCATTTCACCCTCCTATTGCACTGCAAAGGTATCAATTTGTCGCTTTGCTTCCATACCCTGCATAGTCGGAACTACTGCTATACAAATAGCTGCATAAGGTCTCTGCCCAAGAGGTTTACTGGGCATTTTGCAGAAACAACAATTTTGCTTTTCTGGGTCAATCCTGAAACAGGATCAGTTATCACAATATTATGGGAGAGAGGCTCCCGATAAAGCTGTCCATTAGCTGCATTCACTAATATATAATCAAGTGACTCTGAATTCTCTGGCAGTTTGGAGGGATGTATCAGGGTCCGTGATGCCCCTGAGTCACACAAGAATCTGACTTCCCTCCCTTCTACCAGGAGTGTAACTTCTGGTTTTGTGTCTGCTAAATAGAGCTCTAAGCTCAATAAAGCCAAATCCAATATTTCATTTTCTTCACTATCCGTGACTTCTTGCACTTCCTCTATTTTTTCTGTCACATTCTCTACTCCCTCTGTCACATACTCATTTGTCCTTTCTCTGCTATCCCCGTTTAGTGATTCCTGACTATCATATAGTCAATCCTCACCCTCCTTATCCTCCGTGGTTGCCTTCTTGTTTTTCTTGCAATCCCTTGCCAAGTGTCCCTTCTTACCGCATTTAAAACATTCACCCCTTTTCTTTCGCCCTTCAAAGTCCTCTGATCATTGATCAGATTGTTTGTTTCCCTGGGCATTTCTCTTGCCCTTTTTCCCGGACTGTACTACATATACTTCTGCTCCATCTTCTACAGAAAATACTTGGGCTTTTTTTTCTTTTTGCTATTAAAATGCCTTTTGGCATGCCTAGCATATTCAAGCAATGACTGTAACCTGCTTGTACGATGATCTACCATGTGCTTTGTAATAAAGCTGCTTATAGGTGCAATACTGCCTTTCAAGAATGCATTCTTTAACTGCTGCTCATATGGGGAATCGTGTACCTGATCTTCAGGAACCTGCATTCCACATGGTTATTAAAACATTCTAATAGTCTGGCATAATATCGGTCAATAGCTTCACCTTCCTGTTGGATGCATTGATTAATGCAAGTCCAGTCTGCCCTAGGCTTCCATTTCTCAGAGATGCGGTCTGTAAGACCTTTCACTCTGTTGTCTAAATCTGCTATGTGGGAGGGGCCTGAGCGCAGCGTCACGGGGATTCCAGTCGCCACTAATCATGTGCCAATCTGGTCCCACAATTTGTCTGACTACTTTTTCTACCTCTTCTCCATTTAAATTATAACTCAGCCTCATTCCTTGCAAATCTTCTAAGAACTTTCTAAAATTAACTTTTGGATGGGGAATTCCCTAAGTAACAAAAATGAACAGAGCCAGCAGACGTTGATCTGAGAATCCAGTTTATTGTTAGAGGTTAAAAAACCTACACATTTATGTACAGACCGGTTTCGGTAGAAAAAGCATAACCTTCTTCAGTGTATTCAAACATCCATAAATGTGAACATCTTATATAGACATAACTAACAGCCTATTGGTGGGTCACAAATTCTCATTGAGACCAGGTGGGAATAATCCCCCCAGTTTGATTATCCATTTTTTCTCCTTGGTATTGAGAATAGAATGCCATCCTGTTTTGTTCATCCTGTTCCCTAAAATAATATCAATAATGATAAAGGTGAATTTGGCAGTATGATGTTCCAAAGAGTGTTTATACAATGCACTACTATTTTTCTTATTGCGAATGTTGCTCAAATGCTCTGATATTCTGATTCTGAGTGGCCGTGATGTTTGTCCTATGTAAAAAGCACCACAGTGACAGCTGGCCATGTAAATAATCCAATCACTGCTACAGTTAGCAAAGAATTTGATATCATATACCTGTGAGCAGTTTCTGCTGGAAAATTGTTTAGATTTATTGATTCTGTCACAATTGGTGCAGTGTCCACATGGAAAACAACCTATTAATGGCTCAACAGATAATGTAGTTTGCTTAAATTGAGTATTAGTAGTCCTATTACTATGTTTGAAATGATTGAAGAAACTACGTAGATTCCTGCCTTTTCGATATGAAAATTGACATTTTGTTGGAATAAAATTCGAAATGTCTGGATCATATGCTAAAATGTTCCAATGTCTGTTAATACTATCAATCAGTTGATTTGTGTTCCGAGCATATGTGGTGGTAAACCTGATGGTATTGCTATCCATACAACCATGTTCTTTATATTGTAAAAAATTGTGTCTCTGTGTGGAATTTGTTGTATTACTAGCAGTGGTGACATTACCCATACCATAGCCTCTCGACCTGAAATGTTCAGTAAGGTCCTTCCTATAATGTTGAAAAGCGGAATCTGTGGAACAGATCCTTTTAATGCGTATAAACTGTGATTTCGGAATGTTCCTTATTACATGAGGAGGATGAAAACTGGAACCATGTAAAATAGTATTAAATTCAGGATGTTTCCTGAATACCTCTGTAGAGAGTGTATTATCAGACTGTTTGGTGATTGAGACATCCAAGAATGTAATGTTGTTGTAATCATAATGGACTATGAACTCCATGCCCCATTTGTTATTGTTTAGATAGGATACAAAATCCATCAGGCCTGGTATGTCCCCTCTCCAAATCATCCAACAATCGTCAAGGTAACGTCGCCAGATATCAATGTTTTCTAAAAAGGTGTTATTGTTGTGATCATATATGAGGTGATGTTCAACAAAAGCCATAAAAAGATCTGCATATATGGGAGCAAAAGATGCTCCCATGGCTGTACCCTTTACTTGCCAATAACATTTATCTTTATAATAGAAAACATTGCTTGTTAAGACAAATCTGGCTAGTTCTACCAAAAAAGGAGTTGAATGTTGATTCATATAGACCGGCTTTGTCTAGCCAAAAAGAAAGGGCCTCAAGCCCGGACTTGTGAGGAATGTTGGTATATAATGAACATACATCAAGAGTACACATGACCCAATCATCCTCCAACTGACTATCTGATACAATATTCAGGAACATAGTAGTATCATGTATACCCGATCTTGCCAAACTTAGTAAAGGTTTCAGATGCAAAGTCAGGAACATAGATAGAGGTTCCGTAATGTAACCTTTGCCAGAAACAATAGGTCTCCCTGGAGGGTTCACCAAACTTTTATGTGTTTTAGGCAAAAAGTATATGTATTGTGTAGTAGGGTCGTGTACCATAAGTTGTTGTGCGGTTTCTTTAGTGATAATGGACTCATCCCTGGCCCAAAATACAAAATCTTCAATCTGCTTTTTAAACCTATGTGTAGGATTGATGGTCATTGGTGAATAATATTTAGGATCCGAAAGCTGTCTCATAGCTTCCCTATCATAATCCAACTAATTTAAAATAACCACAGCACCCCCTTTATCAGCTGAAATTATTACGATATCTTCATTATTTTGTAGGTCAGAGATAGCCTGTTTTTCTGCTAAAGAGATGTTATTTGACTTAAATCGCACATCCTGCCCAAAAAATGGAGATCTTTGAGAATATTTCGCTGAAATTGGAGGACTAGAGGGTGCATGGGTGGATTAAATGTAGATTTGTGATAAATGAATTTATCACTTTTGGAGAAGCTAGTATCACCAAAAAACAATTTAAGATTAAGTAACCTGCAGAATGCAAAAACATCTTGAGCCATATTATCTTCTGAAATAATAAAACCAGGTACAAAAGACAACCCTTTATTCAACACAGACAGTTGTATGGGTGAAGGTACATAGTCAGATAGATTCAGAACATTATTGTCAATAGACACATTTATTTCTCCATGACCATTTGTAAAAGACCCTGAATATTGGTGATGTTTCCTGTGTTTCCTCCCTCCCCTGTGCTGCTTTGGCTTAAAGGGATATGAGATGTATTCCTTTTGGGGACCGGTGAACCAGTTGCTGACTGTGGCTCACTGTCAGTACATGAGGAAACATCCTCAGTAGAGGAAGCAGAAATTCTGCTTGATCTTTTGAGGATAGACCTGGGCCGTTTTTTCCGGGATGATCTGTTAAATGTAGGGGTAAACCTAACTTGTTTTGTATTATGTGCAAAAGGATTAGAAGTTTGATAATCATTTTGATCTCTTTGGAACTTTTTAAGTTTCCTGGTCCGCAATTGTTCTTCTAGTGTCTTAAGGTCCCCTGCTATTTTGTTCAAATGAGTCTGGAATGATGGTTCACCCTCATAAGGTTTAATATCATCAACTAGCCTAGTAACCACCTGAATTTCAGAGTCTATAGTCCTGTCATAAAATTTAGACAAAGTCTGATAATACACTCTCTACAGAGGTATTCAGGAAACATCCTGAATTTAATACTATTTTACATGGTTCCAGTTTTCATCCTCCTCATGTAATAAGGAACATTCCGAAATCACAGTTTATATGCATTAAAAGGATCTGTTCCACAGATTCCGCTTTTCAACATTATAGGAAGGACCTTACTGAACGTTTCAGGTCGAGAGGCTATGGTATGGGTAATGTCACCACTGCTAGTAATACAACAAATTCCACACAGAGACACAATTTTTTACAATATAAAGAACATGGTTGTATGGATAGCAATACCATCAGGTTTACCACCACATATGCTCGGAACACAAATCAACTGATTGATAGTATTAACAGACATTGGAACATTTTAGCATATGATCCAGACATTTCGAATTTTATTCCAACAAAATGTCAATTTTCATATCGAAAAGGCAGGAACCTAGGTAGTTTCTTCAATCATTTCAAACATAGTAATAGGACTACTAATACTCAATTTAAGCAAACTACATTATCTGGTGAGCCATTAATAGGTTGTTTTCCATGTGGACACTGCACCAATTGTGACAGAATCAATAAATCTAAACAATTTTCCAGCAGAAACTGCTCACAGGTATATGATATCAAATTCTTTGCTAACTGTAGCCGTGATTGGATTATTTACATGGCCAGCTGTCACTGTGGTGCTTTTTACATAGGACAAACATCACGGCCACTCAGAATCAGAATATCAGGGCATTTGAGCAACATTCGCAATAAGAAAAATAGTAGTGCATTGTATAAACACTCTTTGGAACATCATACTGCCAAATTCACCTTTATCATTATTGATATTATTTTAGGGAACAGGATGAACAAAACAGGATGGCATTCTATTCTCAATACCAAGGAAAAAAAATGGATAATCAAACTGGGGGGGATTATTCCCACCTGGTCTCAATGAGAATTTGTGACCCACCAATAGGCTGTTAGTTATGTCTATATAAGATGTTCACATTATGGATGTTTGAATACACTGAAGAAGGTTGTGTTTTTTCTACCGAAACCGGTCTGTACATAAATGTGTAGGTTTTTTAACCTCTAACAATAAACTGGATTCTCAGATCAACGTCTGCTGGCTCTGTTCGTTTTTGTTACACAGTTTACTTTAGTGCTGTGCTTTACTTTAGTGCTGTGCAGTTGCTCTGCGTGCAGGAACACAGTTTTTGGTGAGAATTCCCTAAGTGGCTTTCCGGATGACTTCCGAAGTCCAGGGTCTATACACTAGAACAGTTGGGTCCTGACCTTCTTGCCCTGCCTGAGGATTAGGCACTTCTATAAGTGGGCATATTTCTTCTTCACTCATAAATCGTGAATTTCTACCCATTTGATATAACTCAATGTCCCCTTTTGAGTTTCCTGCCCGTGTTCGAGACCTGGTCTCGATGGGATCTCTAATAAACGGTTTTGTTTTTGTAGTGTCTCTACTTACAGTGACAGCAGGATATAAATGGGGTGGAATAACTTGTTCACTTACCTCATATTCTGGTAAGGGAGGTAGAGGGGCTGATGCTATTACTAAGTTATTGTCCTCCTTATCTAAAAACATTGCTTTTGAATTATTATTCTTTTGTTCCCTTCGGTTTACTTCCTCAATCCACCTGTGTGCCTGAGGAATTCCTAATTGACGTTGCTTTTTTAATCGACCTCTAGAATCAGTTTTAAGCTGTTTGACAAGTTTGACAAGTGAGGATTTTTCTAATTTACTATCAAATTCATACTTATTAACCCATTTTGAGTGGTATTTAATATTATCAGCACGCTGTGACAGCATGTATTTAGCGTCTTCGGTTAACGGCGGATTTTGGGACCTTTTTGTACAATTATTACCCATTTTGTTCTACCCTTTCGATCGTTACATAACTCCTTATCTTTAACATGGTACCATGGATGTTTTTATAGTCTCTTCAGAATGACCACCTACCTGCTCTGTTTCCCTGATCTATGACAAGACAGTAATCTTTCTGTCCCTGAGTTATAAACAAAGTGTTAACAGAACAAATACAAATCTAGTCCCTGATCTAAAACAGAAAAAGAAGGTAGATTCCCCTTACCTGACCCTTCGTGATTGATCACCTGGTTCGAGTAAACCTGTCCTTCAGTCGCAGATCAGAAAGTGGCTGGCCTCTTTTGTATGACAATTCAGTCGGAGGACTTTTCAAATAAGAAGAACCGATGTGGTTTCTTCCCCATACGGTTTCAAGCCACCTGGTCTGTCTGATCCGAGGCGAAGTGAGGGTTTCAGGTCCGAAGGACCAATCTGTCAAAGGAAAAAACTTCAAAGACCAATACACGTAAGGTTCAGTTAAGGCACTTTTAACTGACTTGCCGCAAGGAGACAAAAACATGCAAATACAAGGATTTGTCTAACTACTAACAGGAAGTATGCTTATTCTTATACTATTTTACAAGACATGGCCTTCTGAGCTGATGTAATCAAACACAACTTTTAGCATTGTTCTACAGCAGATGTTGCTCAGATTTTCTGCTGACATGACTAGATTTGTGAGAAACTTTTGAGAAAAACAACCTGGCCTTGGTGACCATTAATCCATTTACAAGCGTCTATTGTACAGTGTTACATTTCAAGGTACTCTTCTTAACTCAGATACAAGCAAATGCTGATTACAGTTCATATTTTCAAACAGGCTTTGTACTAATTATTTGTAACTTCTACAGCTGTGTATTTTCTCACAGCACAGCGGAACTTCTTGTCTAAGTTTCATACAAGTAGTATTGTTCTATGCATTATTTTCCTAACGCAAGCAGAAATCACCTGCTTCTCAGTAAATTTCCAAGGCACAAGCAAGATTTTAGCTAACAATACAAGGTCAGAAAGCAACTGCAGTTTGTACAGATGTATGCAGTATGAAATAGAATACATGTGTTAACCCTTTTCAAGCTCTAAATGCACTAAGCATATTGCTAATACACACATTAATACATATTTTTCTAACATATATATATATATATATATATATATATATATATATATATATATATATATACACACATATATATATATATATATATATATATATATATATTTTTTTTTTTTTTTTTTTTTTTTAGGTAGTAAGTGAGGAGACAGAAGATAATTCAAGGTTAAGAAGCTAAAGGGGAGGGCCTTCACAACTGATCTCACTGTATTCAGTAGAATGAGCTGATGCAATGGGACTGGGAGGAGTGTCCGATATCAAATTTATAGTAGAGGTGAGTAACTCAAAAGCCACCAAGCTTTAAGACAACAACAACAATTGGGCAGGTGGGTGGGGATACAAGTTCAGAATAGAGGTAAGGATTCAATTCACTAAGCCTAAAAAACAGTTGCATGGTTTAACAGATATGCAGCAAATATTGTTTTAGTTAATCAGAAGTGCAGAAAACAGTTGAAAATAAGCACTTATCTTTTGAAGTCTCACAGTAGGGTTTTGGAAAATAGCAGAGATAGGAGCAACATTTGTTAGATTTCTAGCCCTGAACTGGGCTTTTCAATCATTTCTGTGTATTCCTGTGCCTACATTTTTTGTATGACTAAAAATGTATTTTGCTCTTAGCAGTTTCAGCGGAGTAAGAATGAACTAAGCTTATTTAGAAATGGCACCCTTTGTATGGCTATTTACTTACATATCCTTCTAAAACATATTGCCAGAAGTATAAATACTGCATTTACTTCCACATAAGTGTTCAGTTTTGATGACATGTAATTTTAGGGATTACTCTCTGAACTGAATGAACTAAATTTGTATTTATACTGTTTTCTCCTGATATTGCCCAGCCATACTGGAATTATTTTAGCAATAGTTGAAATGAATTCATTTTCTTACATTTTCTTAATGCAGTGGCTGGGATTCAAGAACATCTACACATTGCACAAAGCACATTTGACCAATGGCCATACAGTTTGCAATTCAGGAAACAGATGTATGCATTGTGGCTGGCTAGCTGGCTGGCCGGCCACAAACAGAGGTCTGCAGCCAAATATGCTAATTAACCCACAAATAGCAACTGAAGAAAAAAGCATGGCAGAGCAATTCAAAACTGACTGCAAAAACACATCGCTCTCACCTTAGCTCCAAATTCCAAGACATGCTGGAATACATCCACAGTGAAACTTTGAAAAGTGTTAGAGGCTGTTGCAGCCATTATAAAGTTGAATGTGCAACAGGGTCTCATACAAGGAGTTCCTGCTGTTGCTGCTGCTACCACACCTCAGTCTAGAAGATGTAGGATGTTCAGACCATATTTGACCTACCCACGGACTAGTTGAAAGAGGAATAATAAATTGCTAGAAAGTGGACAAGGATACTATAAAACAAATAGTGAATATTTGCTGTCCTCACCTGAGGTCCCATGGGAATCATGGAGAATCCATCTCAGTGAAAACTAAGGCATGTGTATCATTATGTACAGTATAATAGCTACAGGGACTTTTCAGTTATCCACAGGGAGACACATTAGGGGGTTTCACAGGCCTCAGCCTAAAAATACTATACCAGTTCCTCAATGCAATGCTACAACATGTGGGGGAGTATATCTGGATTTCATGTACTCCAGAGGAGAGAGCTATACCCATGCAAAATTTCTATGTAATAGCACATTTTCCTGAGGTAATGGGGGCATAGATTGCATCCACATTGAAATATCTTGTCAACTGGGAAGTAGCTACATAAACAAAATAGGTTATCAGTCCATTAGCTGTCAGATGGTTTGTAATGCACAAGATATCATTTATAATGTGTCTATGAGCAGGTCACCCTGGCAATTTCCATGACTCCCACTTATGGCACACCTATGACCTGTACCTAAGGTTTTCAAGAGGTGACTTTCCACATGGACATCTAGTCAGAAATGCAGGATATGCATTCAAACCTTGGATCATGACTCCCATGAAAACCTCACACAAACCCACTGAATAAGGTTACAACATGTATAATATTATACTCAGAAAACATTTGCAGCAGTGTGCCCCAGGACAGGGACTACAGTTACCAGCTCTACGGGCAGCGCAAGCAGACATAATCAAGGGGTCAGATTACAAACCTACAGCTGGGGATGATCACGGCAGATGGAGGCATGCTCAATATGTCATGGCAGTGGCTAAGAGGCAGTGAACAGCAAACACATACTCACAACCTAATTAAAAAATAGAAACATCTTTGCTTATCCATGGCTACTGTAAGCATCAGACATAGGCACCCTCGGTGTACGATGTTGTCAGGATCTGAAACAAAGTTGAGTGATCTAATAATGATCAGATAATGCTTTCTTATGCTTATGTACTTTTCTTCAGTAAAACTGACAGTGATCAAATACACAGGAATGTCATAAGTACTACATATGACTGATATATACACCAGAAACAGACCAAATCAACTAATAAGCTTTAGATGGAACTAAAATATTTTGCTTGCATATACCACCTAGCTATGTAAATCTTGGCTCAAGATCACTGTCAGTGTTGAAGTGACACCCCAACCCCATCTGCAAAAATGGTAAAAAGAGGTTGTGTATGTATGTATGGATTATGTTTCCAACTTGTGCATCAAGCATAAGCAGTCTCATGTCAAACAAATGCACAGGAGGTAGGGCAATGTTACCATCATCTGCACAAATAAATGACCAGGCATCTGTTTAGAACATTATCACTCCAAATGAAAAGATAATTAGTTAAGAGACAAATGACAAGTTGCAATCCAGCAGTAGAAAGAAAAACAGTATTTCCCCAAAACATGCTTTGCCTTCTCACTGTTGTGCATAAAAAAGCAATCCCAAGTCAGACAACCCAGCAGGGATCAGGGTACAAGGGTTTGAACAAGGTATACAACATACGTAATATGCTACTACTACTACCACTGCTACTAATACCACTTAACTACTATTACTGCTACTGCTACTACAAGTATGACCACTGCAGCTAATAACAATCTTAAAGTTCAACAGACTAAAACAAACTGAAAATTATTATGCTTCTTGATTAAAACAGGCATGTGACTAAGCAATCATTAGTTTTCCACTCTGTACATCAGACATTGGCAACCCTAAATCACAAGGGCACATCACAGTCATCATCACTTGAAGAGCGTGTGTGTGTGTGTGTGTGTGTGTGTGTGTGTGTGTGTGTGTGTGTGTGTGTGTGTGTGTGTGTGTGCGTGTGTGTGTGTATATGTGTGTGTGTGTGTGTGTTGGCAGGTTTACAGAAGAGCAAGCCTGACACAAAAGAAGTGTTTGCAAGTTAAGATGAGGTCACAGCAAGTATGCAATGCCATGGCCAGTATCTTCAAGAATGAAGAATTCAGTTTGGAAGAATATGATGATTGTGTGTAAGGTGTCATGGTCAATGAGAGGTGTACTGTGTGTGTGTGGTCTGCAGGAACACGGTCACAGTTTTTGTGCTATCACTACTCCCTGGCATCCTGAACATGTGTGAGCCATGGATAGTAGACCATCAAGTTCATCACTGGTGCCCTTGACTATGTGAAATGATCTGCCAGGAGCTGCTCTTTCACTGATGGAGCAGTCGAAGAAGTAACACTGCAGGACCACATCACAGTCATCATCACTTGAAGAGCGTGTGTGTGTGTGTGTGTGTGTGTGTGTGTGTGTGTGTGTGTGTGTGTGTGTGTGTGTGTGCGTGTGTGTGTGTGTGTGTATGTGTGTGTGTGTGTGTGTGTTGGCAGGTTTACAGAAGAGCAAGCCTGACACAAAAGAAGTGTTTGCAAGTTAAGATGAGGTCACAGCAAGTATGCAATGCCATGGCCAGTATCTTCAAGAATGAAGAATTCAGTTTGGAAGAATATTATGATTGTGTGTAAGGTGTCATGGTCAATGAGAGGTGTACTGTGTGTGTGTGGTCTGCAGGAACACGGTCACAGTTTTTGTGCTATCACTACTCCCTGGCATCCTGAACATGTGTGAGCCATGGATAGTAGACCATCAAGTTCATCACTGATGCCCTTGACTATGTGAAATGATCTGCCAGGAGCTGCTCTTTCACTGATGGAGCAGTCGAAGAAGTAACACTGCAGGACCAGGGTCTGGCATGGCCACAGCCACGTCAGCTGCCAACATATTGTTTGTTTGACTTTATGGATGCTTACCCTCCCTCACCATATTCTCTATAATAGACACTGTGAAGTCCATTGTGTCATTCATCCAGTCCAAGGTGTCATGTGCATGATTCATTTGGTTTCATACATCAGAATGATTGACATGCTGTACTGTGACTATCTCTTCTGAGGCCCTGGTGGAATTTGCCTGTACCTCCACAACAGCCCTGCACATATGTTGGGTGACAGTTGCTGACAGACCAACAACAGTGGATGGGCGGTAAGCATGCCTCCTCTGACCACCTCAACTGATGGCCCATTGTGGTATTTCAGCTTTATGAAGGTTAGGTGGAGATTCCGTTAGCTGTACAACTGGATAACCACACTATCCTGATTAACCGCGTCCCCAACAATGTGTCCAGACTATGGGGAGGGAATGTGTGAACCCTACCCTCCATGTCAAATATGCCCCTGACTATGTGAACTACTCTGCCAGGAGCTGCACTGAGAGTTCCATTCCATCTGCTGCCAGACATTGTCACTGAAAGGCTTGTCAGCTAAATGAGGATCTATAAACCATGTCCTATGGAGATAGAGTTTGTGCATGAAATTGTGACCTCTGTCATCAAAGGTTACCCACAGAGCCAGTGACAGTTACAAGTGCTACGTACATAGGTGATGAAAGCCATGCTCCCCTGGATTAGCCTATCAGTGGAGGCCCTAGACATGATTAACAACTATGTGATCAACCTGTTCATCCACCTGGGTGCGCAGGCCAGCAGGGTGGCAGGACCAAGGTGAGCAAGACCATCAGCATAGATGTCATTCAGTTAGCTGTGGCCTAGGTGATACCTGACTGCTTTCCAAGTTTGCAATGTCCCAGGGCAAAAAGGCAGTCAGAACGTATTGCAAATCATTTTGTAAAAAATAGCAAATAAAGGCATAGAGGTTGCCCACAAAAAAAAAAAAAAAAAAAAAAAAAAAAAGAATAGAGTATTTATGGGACAGATCCCTTCATTTATGATTTTGGTGCCATGTACAATTTGTGATGGGGAAAAAAGTATATCAGACACAAACAACACAACAGGGTTATATAATACTGGTGAGAACCTACTCATTATGTAGGCATCACAATTTAAAACAAACAAAAAATATCTGCAGTATATCAATGTGAGACCTGCAAAATCTCCATATACCCCCAATACAAAAAAATGATGGCTAGAGAAATGAATGAACACTGATGTCATTTTAATAGAAGAATAGTCAAATATACAACTTCTAGGCAGATCGAGCAGTATAGGTGTAGAACAGTTTCTTAATGTAACAATAACCCACATAAACTTGTACATGTCAGGCATGTCTGATCTTCCTCAGAATGTTGCAGATACCAATGAAATAGATGTAAAGGATAGCTGCAATAACATTTGTTCATATATTCACTAAAAACACAACTTTGCAAAGTTAGATTGCAAAAATAAATCAAAATGTAAACCTATAAGCAGTACTTGTAAAAGGATGTGGGTTGGTATAATAGTTAAGGTGTTTACAGTTACAAGCTACAGGGTTTCATTTACACCATTGAAAGGGAAATTGGTTAGACTTAAAATGGCCCATAATGGCACCTAGCCTAGTAGTTACTTACTTATGAACTATGAACCTATTACATACCTTGTAAGATTTTCAAGCGCTTCTTCAAAATGTTACACAAATGCAACAGTTGTAACAGTTAGAAACAGTTTTGTTTGGCAGCATTTTGGGAAACCAAGCAGTCTTCCCTAGCATGATAGAAGTTCTACAGCCCCAGGTTTTGCTGATATGGTGTAGATTAACCTCTGGGCACACTGAATATGATACTAGGTCTCAGCTCACTATCATTCCTAAATCATTCAATCTGATCAACTTGCTGGCAGTTAAACATGCTGTTAGTTCCTACACAGTAACATCCATGTTCCTGAGTAGTACAACAGCAAGTATTAAAACCTTTGGCTAGGTAATGCCTTGCAAGTGTGGCCCATTAGCAGTTACACACCCTCAATGACTTGTTGAGCAGTCCTGCTGAAGAGAACTGCACTTCCAGGGTGTGCGTCAGAGAAGGAGAAAGTCTTACTGAGAAGGTTTTGTGTACATTTACTGACTTAGTAGAACCCTGGTACACACTTTAATTAGCATCTTGTAAGAAGATGATGTGTCTGTGATGACAAAGGGCTGCAACTAATACCATTTATATATATATATATATATATATATATATAAAACACCTTCAAACTCATGCAATACACACAAAAGGAATTCAGGCACTCTTCTGTTGCAGACATTTGTTTGTAACCTCCCATGCTTTACTATCATCACTTCTGCAAGGATCACAATCTCACAGGATTTTACTGTGACAACACAAATGAGAATTGTGTGATAACATGAGCACATTGCTTTCTAAATATAAATGTATGAAGCAGAAAGCTGAGTATATGTGCTTAACTTTCCATACATTATTTTGTAAATGTTTAGATTGTCAAAACTGTTAACTATGTCAGTATTTCATGATATTGCCAGAGGTGCAGGATTCAGATCTGTAAGAGATGATGTCCCTGTCCAATAAACGATCATTACTGTCATCATTTTACTTGTATAAAGCCCAAAAGTTCAGAAATCATCACAGCAGTTTGTTCTAATATAATTTTTTTGTTTTGCATTATCCTTTGCATGACTGTTGGCATTGTGCATCAGTGGCCATCAGCGATACCATTCAATGAATAACAGTTCACTTCCTATGACAAAATCTCAAAATTTAATTTCACATATGCAAAAACTTAGCTGTTAGTAGCACACATGAGACTGGCAATGTGCTTTATTCAGCTGTTTGGACAGCACTGAATGCAAAAACTGCATCTGATATGTAACTTTCTCAGGGGTCATTGTGGCAGTGAAGCATGTTCTGACTAACAGTACTAGCAGTATATAGTCTGAACCTATATTATGGTTAATTTACTTTTAGGGGTCATCATGCACATTTCTTTCTATTCCTGAACATAATCTACACTTTCAATTTGAATCCTGCGACATAATAAATGTGATCAGCGTCATCTGCAGTAGTAATAGCACTGAATATAGTAAAACCACACTTCTATGTGTATGACGTGACAAACAACACTTGTGCAAAAGTATGAGGCAGTACAATTAGCAACATAATGATTCAGGGAAGCAAGAAGACCACAGCAACACGGCTTTAAAAATACGTATGACAATGGCTTCAGTGGAATGTCGTCTTCATTACCCCCAAGTGTACATTATACTGATATATGCTGTGTAGAACATCAGCGCCTGTAAACTCTGTATGGCCCCTTCCTCAGTATGTGTTATGACATAAATACTTCATAATGTCAATGAAAACAATATATCTTCAGATAAAGTCAGCGGTTCTAAAAGTGTTTCTTATTCTTCACATGACAGTTGGCACAGAGCACTGTTACTATGCAGGAATAATGGTAGAAAACTGGCACTTCACATCCTATGGGAAAAACTCAGAAGAAAACTATGCAAGCAATAATACTTTACCATCGGTCATGCAAATAATCTTGTCTTCAGCATGTGTCAGTAAGCCTTGAAGATATTGGAAAAATCAATACAACAGAAACTTTTTCAAGAGGTGTACATATTGGCTTCAAAATATCCCTTCAGTAAAATAACACTTCAATGCACAACAGTTACAGGGTTGTCAGAAGTAGGGCTATATCGTTTCCTTTTCAAAATTGCATACCTCAAACTCCCTCCTGCAAATGTCCTTTCTCCTGTGACATTAACACATAGAAAAAAGAAGTTCAGGTTCTTTTTTGTCACAGGTTCAATTTCAAGGTGCTGTAACTCAGTTTTTAACATTTTATGTGTCATTAAGACACAGTGAATTACTTAGGCAAAAATCACACAAGGACACCACTGAATGGCAACAACATCATAGCAATTTTCATTTCATATTTTTTGTGACAGTGTTCTTGTTATGAATACTATCAACAATCCCAGAGACCATGCCCAGATGTGACAATATATCATTTGAAATGTAACTGAGATGCCAATAGTAACCAGCAGTTGTTAGAGTCATTGTGGAACAATTGTAGATAAGCTGATCAGCACTCATGGCCAAGTCTTACTACTGTGTTTCTCACCTTAAGAGGACATTGAACAAATCACACATGCATTTTATTCCAGTCCATTTCTGTCCTTTCTGTTGTGCCACTTCAGTTGCCTACCTTATCTGACATTGTACACAAACTGGCCCACATGAGATCTGAATTGGGCACCAACACCCTGCCATTTTTTTCTAAAATCTTTGAAAAGACATGGCAGACAATGGTGAGGGTAAAAAGAAAAACTTTTAGAATTGTTGACATTGTGTGATGATATGTTGTTTTTATTGACATTATGATGCATTTATGTTATAATATTGAAGAAGGGGCCATACAAAGTTTACAGTGGGTGATATACCCAGCAGATATCAGTGCAATGTACACTTGGGGTACACCTGAGGTAATGAAAACTATATAGTACTGAAGCCATGGTCATACATATTTGTAAAGCCATGCTTCTGTGCTCTTTGAATTTCCCTAAACAATTACATTTCTAGTTGTACTTTTTCGTACTTTTGCACTAGTGTTATTTGTAATACCATTTAGAGCACAAAAGTAGTGTGAGGAGGAGTCAAATATTATTCTTAGACTCCTTATTAAATGTTACAGCAGATGGCTGTTGCAGGAAAAATATACTTGATCAAAACAGAAAGTGGTGGCTTGGAAAACCTTGACCAAGGCTGTCACCAGCGCAACTGACACCCTATGCATATGTGAGTAATGCTGTCACCATTTCAGTGACTTGAAAGGGTTCACCTTTGCTGATGGGAAGAATATTATCAGACTCATTATCCAACTGAGTTAAGTAAGAGTAGTAGCCTATCACCAAGCAATACAATGCATGACTTGCCAACATAAACAAGTGGTCATTATTTTTTTTTTTTGTATTCTGTGTAGCTTCTGCAGAGTTTGAAGGAAACAGGGAGGTACATCAAGAGAGACTCTGTCTCAAAGTGTCATGGGCTAAGTATGGCTCAGGTATGACTGACAGCCATTTCATATTAGCATTGATTTTAAAATAATGTTATCAGTTCTATGTATAAACCACAAGGTAACTGGATTTTTTTTTATTTAACCTAGTATGCATACGCTGTATAGGAAAACTGTATGTACAGAGCATGAATAGCTATTGTAGCATTGCATCAGCCAGTTTTTCACTAAATGTAGATGTTCGTGGTTCAAATATAAATAGCCTCAATTATTCTATATTACTTAAATGTTTATTATTCCATAATCAGTAATTTAGAGTAACATTTTCATCATTTCTCATAGATATTTTATGAGTTGCAATGCATGCAGTATATATATGCAGTAGTCTTATTTATTTGCACAAAGTTTATAATATTTATGAGATTAATGTTTATGCCAACACATATATGGTTACATATTCATATGTTGATGTGACAAATCTATATAGTTATGTTGGACTATGCATGCAGAGGAGTTTATTACAATCACATGACATTTATGATATGTTTCTATGTTGTTTCTCCCCCTACCCTAGCTCTCTCTTTCTTTCTATCTCTCACTCTGTTTTTAATTTTGTTTCTTTAGTGACATTTGGAATATAATTCCTGCTGCAACAAAAAAAAATTCCAACAGGGGGAGCCACACCAGCCATGGGGCTCAAAGTAAGTGCCATCCCGCCATAGGTTGCTACTGTGGCACTACCACAGGCGGCACAGGCACAAAGCACTTCTGAGCATTGCCTCCACAACTCCTGCACTACTTGCACCACATGCTTCAGATAGCCCAGGGGACTGGTGCATTGGTACCACAGGGAGTATTGCAAGTAAAGATGGTGACTATGTCTCCCAATAAGAGCTGACAGAGCTGGTGGAGGAGATAATTGAGAGGAGCTTGCTATCCTCATCAGCAGAATGGAAAGAATCCTGCAGCAAATAGTCAAATTGTACCCCCATCCAGCACTGCCCACAGTATCTGAGAAGGAAACAGTGGTGTCAGTTCAGAGAGTGTGGACCAGATTCCCACTATACTCATGCTGACCAAGTTGCACTTCCAAAGGCCCATACTTATCTCCAATCACTGTGTCCCACAACCTTTTGTATTTATCACCATCTTTGTCTACCATGTACGTTCCGTATGTTTGTACCACACCTGCTACCTAACCTACCCTACCCTATATCCCTAGCCCTCTTATTCTTAACTACTTTCCCTAGTATTCTGTTTGTCCCCCAAAGAAATGAAAAGGGCACCTGTCGCAAAAAACCTTACACTTCAACTATAACATTCCACTTCGCATATGTGTGTGTATCAGTGGTCAGATTAGCCACAAAGTATTGTTAAATTGTTGATGTTGGGACTATCCAAATTCCTCAATTTTTTTGTACAAATACAATGTTAGTTTGTGAAGAAGTGGACAGGTATGGTGTTGTCCCACCATCATCTTGCACATTCCTTCATTCTTCCTCAATGACCTACCCTCTGCTTGCTCCCCATTTTCACAACGGTCCTATCAACTCCATTACACTTCTATAATCTGGTCAAAAAATAGATTCACACACCTCTCACATGGCCAGAAATAGCCCATGAAGCAAACACTCTATTCATGTACTTAGCATTGGCTCAAAGCTTGACAATACGCAGCCATGGTAACCGATGGTAAATGACACTTCACACCCAGTAGCAAATAGTAATAGATATTCCTTGGCTGCATTAATATGATGCTTCTCATGCTGATGCACTTAGCCATGGTGTGTGACAGAAAGGAATTCTGACACACTATGAGGAGACAGTCTTACGCATACAACAGTTTTGTTCCTTTTTCTGATAATAGGTAAAACACTGGTATTACAACTGCAGAACACAATCCTGGCAGGTAGAGCTCTATTAAAGGCTGTACCTCCTCAAACATGTACACAACAGTGTAATAAAGGAAACCACTGTCTCAAAACGTAAAATGTAGAAGGTAGATCTTTAATGGCTCCAAACACATGATAAAAACAGCAGCATTACACAATAGCATTAATCGCTTTCATCTTCTTACAGAAAACTTCATCAGAATCAAGAAATCTATCACTACACAGTTTTTTAAATAGCATCATGCCCCCTAATTGGGTATAAACTTAATTGGTTCAATATTCTACACAAATAAATCAGAAACTGTATTTTAAAGGCATATATATAAATAAATGTATAGATATAAACTCATTCTCATTAGTAAATAAATAAATAACCATATGTTGAACTACTTTATAATAAATAAATACATTTTTAAATTTTTAAAACTGTAGGTTGTAAAAGAATTAATATATAAAGCATGAAAAAGCATGAAAAAAGCATGAAAAAACCTGCTACTGTAAAAACACAACTCAAGAAGACCATCCATTAATAAACATTTCACACTTCAAAGCTGTGTAGTGATAGGTTTCTTGATTCTGATGAGGTCTTCTGTACGAAGATGAAAGTGTTTAATCCTACTGTGTAATACTGCTGTTTTTTATTGTGTTTGGAACCATTAAAGACCTACCTTCTACATTTCACGTTTTGAGCCAGTGGTTTCCTTTATTACACTGTTGTGTACTTGTTTGTTCCTCTTTCTACTTCATTTTGCTGTTTGTCATATTTATTACATGGAACCAACAACTGACTACAGATTGGTAGCGTGGTTCTGGTTTGTCTCAACAGAAGTCTATTGGCAGGTGAACCAAAATGTTTATCTCAAGGAATATTTCTGAGATTCAAGAGATTCAGGAAAACATCACTATTGTCTCATTTTGACTTCTTTATTAACTGGTTTGCACTTTGAACTGCACATTCTGCCAAACCATTTGACTATGGGTAATCAGGGCTACTATTGACACAGGTCAAGTCCTACTCTTTGGCAAATCTTTTGAACTGCTGGCTTGTAAACTGTGTGCCATTGTCAGAAATAACTTTGTGCGGACTACCATGGACTGCAAAATGATGCTTCATCTTAGTGATGACTGTACTGGACACTAGATTAGGAAGTAGGTCAGTCTCTTACCAATTAGAATAAGAGTCTACTAACACCAAGTAATGTTGACCATTCCATTCGAAAATGGTGGTACCTACTGTCGACCATGGTAGTTCAGGAATCTTGTTTAGCTGAAGTGGTTTTTTCTCTTCATGTGACAATATTATACACAGAACAAGAAAATAACACTGTCTCAATATCTTGTGACATAGAAGACCAAAAAATTAGACCTCTAGATCTGTGGCTGTGTGATATCTCAGCTCATCAACACATGTGGAAGAAAAATTTCTCACTTCCATGACTTCAAAATCAAGGTTCTCATTCTCATGCTGTTCAGTGATGTTTCTGGGCGATCTGGACAATGTATCAGCAAGATAAAGAAGTTTGACTTTCTTGTAGACAATGAACAAAAAGGCAGAAAAATGTTCCATTTATTTGCTAGCTGAGACCAATGATGTTTGAGAAAGCGAAGTCTAATTTACATTTTTCATCTTAACTTGCTAGTCAAAGTTAATTAGAATAATGAAACACATTGGATGATGAAGCACTTGTATAAGCACTTGTATTGGTTAGAGCAAAGCAGCTTGTTTACATGTTTTTTGTCATTGGCTGTTATATGCTTTATATTAGATTGAGATGTGGCTTTTGACTGTGGATCTGAAGAAGGCTTTGATAGCTGAAAGCGCTAATCCGTTGTTTGTTGTTTTGCGTCTTGCTGAGATACAGCTCTGAATAAATTGTTGAGATATGTTTTATGGTGTGGTGCATCGCTCATCTCTTAGTTATTATTTCTTGTAGACAAGAGTGAAATGATACTTCTGCAATCTCAACATCATATATTACTGTCTGGCTGTAGCTGTAGCCATAGGCTTTCTGAAAATAGTGACTCGAGGTTAGTGGTCTGTTTCAATCTGGATAGGTCTACCAAAAACATAATCATGGAACTTTGAACATGCAAACACAATTGCCAAAAGCTCTTTCTTTATCTGAGCATACTGCATTTCAGTTTGCATAGGCAACAGGTTGACCCTCTTGTAGAATGACTGCACCTAGACCAAATCTTAAAGCATCACATAAAAGAGTGACTGGCTTGTGAACATCATAGCATCTGAGAGTTGGTGGGCTAGCAATTCTCTGTTTCAGGATTACAAATGCTCTTTGGTGCTGTTCTAACCAAGACCAAGATACAACTTTACGTGTCAGCTCTCTGAGTAGTGCTGAAAGTTGGCTCAAGTCTGGAATGAACTTGCCTAGATAGTTAACCATACAAGAAAATGTTGCAGGGCTTGAACATTGTCTGGAACTGGCATCCTGAGAATGGCTGTTTGCTTAGAAGAGTCTGGTTGTAGGCCAGAATTGGTAAATAAATGACCAATATAAGTAACTTCTTGTAGACTGAAGTTGCATTTCTGTGGAGTAAGCTGAAGATTCACTTGATGTGCTCTTTCCAGAACTTTTCTGAGGTTTTGTCATGCGCAACTTCACTATTACCTCCTACTAGTATGTCACCTACTGTAATAACATAAGGATATCCATTAAACATTTGCTCCAGTGAACATTGAAAGACTTCATTTGTAGAATTTATTCCAAGTGGCATTCTCAAAAATCTGTACTTTCCAAACGGAGTACTGAAAGTAGTTAGCAATGAGGATTTCTTGTCAAGCAAAATTTGCCAAAAATGAACTTTTTGCATCTAAGACAGAAAAAACAATGACATCTGGCATCAGAGCTGCAACTGTGCACATTGGATGATAAGGTATTTTTAGTGCTTTGTTCAAATCACATGGATCAATACGTATTCTGATGTCATTTGAGCTTTTCTTATGAGCTACCACCAAGGAAGATACTCATTCAGTTGGTTCATCTACTGGACAAATAACACTTTGTCACACAATTTTACCTGACTTAGCTTTGACTCTGTCCTGCATAGCTATTGGAACTTTCTGGGATGGACTCATAACTGGACTGACATCTGAGTCTAACTTCAGGGAGTACACAACTGGAAGATTTCCTAGTTTGTCTTCAAAAAGATCAGCATAGGTAGAAAAAAATATTTGGGGCAAAATTAGAGTACTGGTCTTTCAAGCTAACATGATGGACTTCCTTATTAAATGAAAGCAGTCCCATTTTCAAATTGTCTCTGATGATAATGACTGGACGTGTCTCTTGATCACATAAAATAAGTCGTAACTTCTCCCAGCAGAGTAACATATAAGTAACATACTGAGCCTTCAGTCTGAATTTCTTCACCACCATAAGCAACAAGCTTCACACACCTTGCCAAATCAAGCCATTCATCATTACACACTCTAGCAAATGTTTCTGCTGACATAACATTGCACTTGGAACCTGTCTCAGCTTTGAGCTCTATGGGTTTTCCATTTATCCAAACAATACAAAATACTTAATTTTTTGCTCATAAATCGACTGCATTGACTGTTTCATTAAGCACTGACACGCCATCAACATAAAAAGTATGTGAAGTAGGGTCACAGCTTTCTAATGGATCAACTCATTTATTGAAATGTTCCCTTTTAATAAAATAATGTGTGCTTTTTGATTTACAAGACCTTTTGAAATGATTCCATGTATTGCAGTTGTGGCATTGCTGACCAAAAGCTAAACATGTTTCCTTGTTAGATTCATGATTTCCACCACAGTTATGACAGTTGGCAATGAAAGTAGGTTGGGGCCCATGCATTGAGTTTGCTGACTCACTCTTATACTTCACTGAGACTGTGCGAACTCTGGAACCTGCTGGAAAGCTCTGGGGTTTACTAGTGAGTGCTGCAGTGGCTACAGTTGCTGTCATGTTCTTGGGCCTGCTTCTTTTAACCATGTGCTGCATACTATCAACATGTGCTCTAGAAGTAACTGGAAGCATGCATTTCTCATTTGTAAGCATATTTGTGTGCTTTACTGTGAACTCGTATATCTGACAGATCTTGATGGCCTTAATCAAAGTTAAATCACTGCCACAAAGCAAAATCTTGCTCACAGCATCATCCTTAATACCACACACAAATCTGTCTTTTATCAACTCATCCCTTAAATCACCAAATCTGCACATTTTAACCATATTTCTCAAATCAGTTATATATGCTGCAAAAGTTTCACCAGGCTTTTGATGCCTTATGTAAAATAAGTGCCTTTCCATTGTAATGTTTGCCTCGAGGTTGCACATTTCTCTAAATATAGGTTTTAAGCACTCAGGGTCCTCCCTTGACTCAGCCGGTACAACAATATGATGATTTTCCTCCTCTCCTGCAAAGATAGCTGGTGCATACACAAATGAATGCTCCCTTTCAATGGCTTCTGATCCAGCTAAATTAAGTAGAATAAATGCCTTTGTATGGTCATCTTTATCAGAAAATGCAGACTGTATGAAAATGTTGTACTCTTCCTCAAACAATCTCCAGTTCTCTGCAATATCATTATCAAACACAAGTGCACTGGGTTTTTGAAATCTGTCCGCCATGCCAATAAACACTGCACAAACACAATGAAAATATGGGCCTTGTAATTATGTATAATCAAGCTGTGCTGTGAGACTAGTAATAACATTCAAATGCACAATAACTCTTCAAAATACTGTACTTTGCAAAATATGTTCTGAAATGGCTGTATTTTGTGAAATAACTTTACTGTAATACTGCACAAACATGCGAACACTTCATACACTTATCTTATTTACACTTCATACACTTCTGATAACTCAGATATCTTCAATTAATACAAAAAATATGTGCTTAGTGAAGATGCTGTCATTTCCCCTTATTTTGTTTGTTTTATGCAATTCGGACTTTATTTTAAACATTCTATGTAGCAATTTGAATATTTGTATCAATATCTAACATTCTGGTTTATTTAAATAACATTTAGAGCATTCTGTATGCTTCAGTTCATATTTTGTAAATAAGAAATTATTTGAGCAAGTTTTAACATCTGAAATTCATTTCTGACCTATTTTGAAAATTATACATGCAGTAGGGATGATCCACTCCTGTATATTCCTCCAATACCAGCCAGGTGTCTGTCAGACTCAAATTGGAGAAACTGGAACTCTCTGTGGCAAACAAGTCGTTTTAGGCATGCCTCTTCTGACACCTTGGCACTTGTCCCTCTCTAACATAGATGACAAACAGGTGGGGTAGTTTGATGCTTTGTTACAAAGAAAGACATCAGGATGGATAGCAGCATCATAAAATATAAATGAACTGATTAACAGACAAACCTTCAGATGTACATGCTTACATCTTACATCAACAGCTTACTATAAAATGGCAGTCAGGCTTGCACATGTTAAGTATTTATAAACTTGTATAAGCCCTTAGATAGCTTTTAAAGGTACATAGACACACATTGATCTACACTACTGACTTCAATGATTAGCCATAAAACCACAAATTGTATGAGGTACAAACCAAAAATATGAGACAAAAATCTTGAAATTCTGTGAAAATATGGACAGTTGAGAGGTATGCCCCTGCTTGCTCACGTTGAAATCAGTTAAAAACAGACAAGCCTATATGCCTGTACTATTACTATATGAAACACTTGCCAAGGTGCACCATGGAACACTGCTACTTCCTGTTCTAAGTTAAAAATGGAAAAAGTAATTATGCATGTGATAATACTTTGTCATCAGCTGTGCAAATTAGCTTGGCAACCGTGCGCTTCAGTAAACATATTGTCTCAGACTGAAAGTGATGTCAGTGTCTTGTATTACTTGATGATTTATTGGCATGTTGTAGCTCAGATAAGAGGAACTGACTCTGAGGCTGTCTAGTCGCTCCATAATGTAAATTATTTTGACACAGGAACACATTACCCTTTCAAGTGCATTTGAGTGAGATGGTACAACTGGACACATACTTGCAGAGTAGTATTAATGAATGCAGCATAAATGTTTTGCATGTATGGCAGTTACCCTGCACTCAAAGAGAAGTGTCAATGATCCCTACTATTTGCCTCTAACATTTGCAGGATCACTCCATTATGCTTCAGTGGACTCCACTTCAATGACATGTATTTGATAATCCCCCTCATCTGAGCTGGGAAGTATGAACAGTGGGTTGTACGGATTTGATTTGTTTATTACATTGGGTTGAATATGTTCCTGTTTTGTGAATTTGCTATTGGACATCTGCACATTCATGTATGTCACTTTCCTCACCTTTCCTTTTTGAAGTTCCACTGCTTTTGATGAGGTAGGAGACAGCCTTTCCCTCTGAGCAATCCATCTTAGGTCCTGTAGTTGTTATTGTCTCAGAGAATAAATTCTTCTTCAAATCTGTTTTAGATGCAAAATGTTTTTTCTTCTTCATCAGCAGAGGTAAGCATATGAACCTCAATACCCTTTGCAATATATAGTCATTCTAGAAATTGTAATTGTACTGATGTCTTTTTCTTCAAAGAATCAGAGGGACTGGACCAAAGCCTTTCTTTTTAGAAAATGCTGTGCTATAGTCTGCTACCAGGCTTACTGCAGTTCTCCCTATTTTGGGATCATTCCCTGGCAGCCTTGCATTTAACATGATGGCTTCTCTATCTGCACAGTTTAGGCATTTAAAATAAATTGTCTGGTGTACCTAGTGTTTGGCATCCTATGAGATATTATAAATGTATTTTCTATCAGTGACGGTTTCCAGTTTTAATAGTTTTACAATTCTATCAGTGACAGTTCCCAGTTTTAGTATGTTTTACGTCTCAGAAGCTGTGACGGTTTTCAGATTATTTCCTTCTATGTGCTCTGATAACCTCAGTATTTTATATTATTATACCTTGTGACATTTGTACATATCATAGATTCATAGGTAAATTCTAGGCCATCAGTCTGCAGACTATTACAAGCCTAGCCAATAACCAGAGGTCAGAATCCAACCCTGTACCTTGTATTTGTGAGGTTAGAACCTTAACCCTTATGCTAACCCCTCTGTAAATCAGCCTTTTACTGCACAGTAATAACACACTGCAGATGGTTCAGCTGTGCTCATAATTTGTGGTGGTATTCTTAATATGGGTCATATCCAAAGCAGACCTCTGAAACTGCTTGAATAAAATTTCAAGGAGTTCTTTTTATTTTCTTTATATACTCTGTAATGTTCTCAGACACCGCCTCCATCTTCTTTTCCTTCCAGCTGCTTTCTTCAAAGCTGCAAGTAAAAATCATCCGGAAAGTAAAATCAGTTAAAGAAAAACCAGTTTCAAAAACACAAATTCACTGTCCCGAATCATTCTACCATGCTATGCTACCATTTGTCACAACAACTGACTTATTTTGTGTCTTTTTATTTCAAATGGAGGGTGATAACACAGGGAGCTCACTAAATTCCTTCTGCCATACATGCTTGCCCAGGCATGTTCATCATCATAGATTGTTACTGCAGTTTCTGAAAGAAATGGCTGAGACTCAGAAACAAATAATGCAATGCATAAGGCACAATTTATGTGGTGAATAGTGGCATTCCAGGTGGTTGGGCAATTCAGAGACAGCATTAGTGCAGTTGCTCAAGGCTTTTTAATACTGTGGTTGTCATGATATGAAAATACCTTTACAATGTGATACAAAAGCAATAGCATGATAATGAGACACTGGTGAATGCAAATGACTTTAAACAATGCAGTGGAGTGATTCAGGATGTATAAGGACTGTGCAAAGAGCTGTGTCCACCAGTATAGCTGTGTGCAGTAATATCCTGTTGAACAGAGACAGAGATCACATGATAATGTCAGTGATAACAGCAGGACTGACTGAACTGCACATGTTGGGAGTCATTCACTTAGCCAGTAACCTCAAAAGATTGAGGTCATCCTCCATGATGCCAAAGGATCTGAATGTGCCCAACATGCCATTGCCTTTATCATCATCATCATCATCATCATCATCGGCCCTTTTTCCCATTTTCTACATGGGTTTGGGGTGTCATGTCTTCTGCTTGAATTCCTCTCACTTTAAAGCTATGCTCAGACCTTCTTCAACAGTCATTCCAGACTATCACAGGTCTTCTCTCACACAATACATCCATCTCTTTGGTGGACCTTCTAATTTTGTCTTGCTTTCTTTCTGTCTGTCCCATGTCTTCTTCACCAGATTGTCTTCTGCTTTCTTACATTCCATTACTTCCATGACACAGAAATAGTGGACTGCTACTGAATGGACAGAGACAGTATACAGGAAATGATATACATTTGCCACATTTCTTAATTGTATACTAAAGAAGGCATGGGGGGATATGTGTTTACCATATCTGACAGATGAGAGAAACAACACTATGCAGGTATTCAATGAAATACCCCATTTACTGCAGGTATTTTATGCCATTGACTGCAGCCATATTTCCATCGAGCCCCTACCTGGGACACAGGGACAATGCTATATTAACTGTAAGGGATTCCATTAACTGCCAGGTGGTCTGTAAAGCAAAGGGAATGACATACAGTGCGTCAATGGATCATCCAGTCCATGCACACAATCCCCACATCTGGCAGATGTGTGACTTATAACAGCAATTTGTGTAAGGTGATTTCCCTCAGAGATATCTTATTGGTTTGCTGAATGTACTCTGTATCCATGTTTTATGAGACCCCTACAAAACCCGTAGACCTTAGCAGAGAATGAGTATAGCTCCATTCTGTTGCAGACCCACATCATTGTTGAACATGTTTCTGGAGTGATAAAGGCCTACCTAGATGTATCTAGTGTCATGCTGCACATAACTCCAGAAACCTGCAGCAAGATATTCTCCATGTGTACAATGTTACACAATGTGCTATTATTTAGACAGATACAGCAGGGAGTTGCCATTGGAGGAGAGGATTTGTTCGAGCTAGCAGTGAAGCTGGTGCCTGGAGAGAAGATTATGGAGGAACCAGCTGCTGGGGTTACACGTGTGAGGCAGAGGTAGGCACAATATGCCATGGCACTGGCTAAGAGGCAATGTCTGATTTACAGCTATGGATCTGGTTCAAACAGTAAAAATAATGCATGCAGTACTGTAACTAGGTTAAACTGCAGCATCACATAGGGTGTCCACAATGTGCATCATAGCTTCATAGGTTCATAGGAGGTTACTGGGCTAACAGCTCTAGAGCCCTTACAAGCTTTACCATATTTATCCCAAGTTGACACAGTTGTGGTGGTTAGGTGAGCAAAGTTTGCAGATGTAAGGGCCTACTGGCTTCCGCTGTCCAGGATGGACATGGGCACCAGTCCAGGAGTGAATTTGCAGTCACTCATCCATTGATCTCAGTCACGTTTGAAGATGGTCAGGCAGGGTCTCTTTTTCATGTGAATTGAAAGTTTGGTCCAGAGAAGTGGCAGTCTCTGGGAAATGTATCTATTGCTCCAGCATGACCTGTTCATGTCAGAGGCTAGGTTCAGATCCCTGGAGTGAGTGACCCCCCTGCAGTTTGATTTATGAATGCATAGCATTTCCATCAGGTTTGGGTCAAAGACTGCCCTGTAAGTCAGGCACAGGTCACCCCTTAAGAGAAAGAATACAGTGACAGGGCTTTCAGTCTTTCTATGTAAGACTTATTTTGTGTAACCTGTAATTTCTTGGTGAGAAACCTCTGTAGTGTCTCCAACTGTCACAGGTGTCTGGTGAGGTACAGGCAAAAGGGACAATTGTACTAAGTTATTGGTCTGATGAGGGTCAAGTATAATGGAATTCTAACACCATTAGCTCTAGATGTGATGCCTTTACTTATAAGATGTGCCACATAGAAGGATTTCCTTACTACTATGGATACATGGCAGTCAAAGTTCAGCTTGCTATCAACCTGAGTACCCAGATCACATACCACTGGGCCTACACTTAGTGGGGTGCTGTCTATAATGTAATTAGCAGGAATGTCAGCTTTCACAAAGGGAATGATAATGCACTTTTTTGCATTTAGCGTTAACCCATGGCTTTGGCACCAATCATTTGTCTGAGTTAACCCTCTCTACAGTATATTAAGATCATTCAGGGACTCACTGATTGTTCTCAATTTGCAATTGTCAGCGAACCTGGTCAACCACAAGCTGTCCATATGTTCATAGGTTCAGAGAAGGTTACTAGGCTAATGGCCCTATGGCCTTTACAAGCCTAACCATGTAAAAACCCTGAGCACCCTAGTTTACCATAGTTAGATGGTTGTTGCTTGTAGAGTGATACTATGATCAGCAATGAGTGCCCCTGTCCATGAGGGCCATAGGTGCCACCCCCAGGGATGAATTTGCGGTTCCCATCTAATTGTCAAGGCTGCACTTAAATAGGGTCATTGAGGAGCTAGCTTATTCCAGAGGAGCAGCAGTCTCTGGGAGACATATCTGTCTGTAGCACAAGTTCTATTAATGTTGCAGGCCAGGTTGAGATCTCTAGAGTGAGTGACTCCTGTCTTATTTGATTTGTGGATGTTTAGCATTCCATTAGGGCAGGGTCAGAGACTGCTCTGTAGGCCAGGTACAGGTCACCTCTCAGCAGCCTGTATGACGCAGTTTCAAGTTTGCCTGGACTTCTGATAAATAAATTCTGAACAGTAAGGTACCTAGCACAGAACCCTGTGGTATGCCACTGGTGACTGGTCTTGTGCTAGAAGTGGTCACCCACTTTGACAGTATGTATCCTGTCGGTGAGCCAGTTGGCTACCTATCAGGTAATATAGAGGTTAATTCCCAAATGGGAGAGTTTTCTATAATACCTGAGTGGAGGATTGTGTCAAATGCCTTGGCTAGGTCAAGATAGGTGGTATGCACTGTCTTTCACTCCTCCAGGGCCTTGGTGACTTTCTGTCATAATTAGCTTTGGAGGACTTGACAAGATCTCTAATTTGTTTGTTTAAGCTAGGGAGGGATTTCATCCTCTGCTGAGCCAGTTCCCTCCTGTTCTTGGACATTAGTTTCTTCCTCTTGTTTTATAATCTGTTTATACTAGGAGTCTACCAGGGTGGCTTGCTTTTTTTGGCAAGACCTGATTTGAATCTGGTCAGGTACAGCCCATTCTGTACAGCGGTTTAAGTGATTATACAGGGCATTGGTGTACACCTCTGCAGAGGAATCCATGTTATCTGCATTTGACAGGGCTTTGAAACTTTCTGTACCATCACTTAATAGGAGGTAATTTGTCTTTGAAAAATGATTACGTGTTTCTGAGCTTGCTGGAGTATCTGGTCTTATAATTATATTGAATGAGACAGATTTATGGTCCAGTCTTACCAGGGAAGACATCACATGGGGGGTGCAACACTCTCCCATCTTAGTGAGTACTATGACCAGGATATTTGAGCATCTCATGGTTGTGCTGACTACCTGTTCCAGAACATTTGCAGTGATAAAATCCAAGAAACTCCAAGCCAGCATGTTTGTGGTCATGTAGGTTTCCCAGTCGATGGTCCAATAATTAAAATCACCCATGAGTAAGGTTGAGCTGTATGGCAAGTGACTCTAGTAAATCCAGGTATGAGGTATGCTTTTCCTGTTTCATGATGGGGGACCTATAGCTATCTATGATGTGGTAGGGGGCTTGGCCTATAGTTAATTGGACATGGAGTAGCTCAAGACAATCATACTGTTTGACCGGTCTTGAGGTGCACTTATCCTTCATGAAGATGGATACACCTCCTTTGGTTCTTTCATGCTCAGTTTGAGGTCCAAATATATGGTAGGCATTGTAGCCCTGTATGGCCATGGGGTGCTTTCTGCATTTTTGAACCATGTCTTGGTGACTGCACAGACATCAGCATCTTCCTAAGTGAGGGGTACTTCCATTGAGTGGAGTTTCTTATTTACACTCCTAGCATTAAGCAGCAGTACCTTGAGTTTATCTAAAGAGGATTTTGTTATGTTGGAAGGTTGTTGTTTTTTTGACACCGACTAAAAAAGGCACAATAGGGGTGACTAATGTCTTTGCCAGTACATGAAAGCCTAGAGGAGACAGGTGCAGACCATCTCTGGAAAAGCACAGTGGCCTGTCAACCATGTCTTCCCAGGCTGAAAGATATCAGTTACCCTTGGACTGACAGCAGAAGCTAAGCCAATTGTTAAAATCAATCATTTTTTGTTTGTATTGTGGCATCATAATTCAAGATGATAGAATGCTGTTTATGGCTAGGCTTATAGCTGACTGTGACACACAATCTGAGAGCTCAGTCATGTCTGTCTTCATATAGTTCATTGAGGTATGTCTCAAGTCATTCACCCACACGTGGACTATGACAGAGTCATACTGGTACCTGTGGTTGAGTGACTTGAGTGCTTGAGTGACATGATGTATCCTGGCACCTTACAGGCAGATACCTGTAACTCACTCCTTATCCAGCCTGGTGAGGGGAACATCTGTGTGTCTCACAGTGGAGTCACTTATGACCAGTACATTAGGGTTTATGGTGTTATGCCTTATGGGATTATTTGTTGACACTGGTGTGTGTATTATGTGTTGTGGTTTTTTGCATTGTTATGTGTGTAAGTGGTTTCTGTTTAGGAGACCTATGAGCTTTTGGGAAGTTACTAGTGAGTAGCTTTGCATATACAGGTTTATGTGTCATGTCCTTATTTAGTGTGGAAAGTGTGTGTATGCTGGCAACCTGTTTGGCATTCAATTTGTCCTTATGTGAGAGTCTTGCCTTCAATTTCATAGTGCAACAACATTTCTCACTTAAAGTATTTACAGTATTTGTTTGAGGAGTAAGTGGTTATCAGTATACAAGAGGCAATTGCTAATTTGCCTCAGGATGCCCATGTCTATCAGGCTGGCTAGAGAGATGATGGGAACTGTCCATCCATGATAGCAGGCTCTTACTGTATGTTTTATTAGGGAAGGGAATAGGTTAATTTGACAGGACTGTGCTGGTAGTGCCAAGGCTACAAGAGAGACCTATAATTTGTGTAGGCTAATGTTCATCAATAAGGCAACACTGCTCGGTGTGCAACTGAGTTTCTCCTAGAGCACTAGAAAAGTGTTGAAGGGTTTCACTGACAGCTGTTTAGGGAAAACTGAACTTCTAGTCTTTTGCATCTATACAGGGCACGTCTGACAACTGCTATGCAAAGAGCAGCACTGTGCAAACACTAGGCTTAAATAAGACCAAAGAGACACATGTTTTGAGCTAACTACCAATCAGGAAAGCAAACAATAAGGCTTCTACTAGCAATCCCCAACTAAGACAGGATAGATCAGCACACTTTTGCCACAAGGGTGCAGGAAAAATACCTTCTTAATGTAGAATAGCTGATTTGGAGCCCAGGTCTAAGAAGACCACATGAGTTACCTACAACAGCCCTACAATTAACACATACAATGTAATACAGTGCAATTAACTACTTATTGCATTCTGCACCCTTGTGGCAGAAGTGTGCTGATCTAACCTGTCTGAGTTGGGGATTACTGTTGGAAGATGCATACCTTTTAACTGTTCAGATTTTCTCAGAATGCCCAGATTTTTGCCTCATATTTTTGCTCTGTCCCCAATAAAATTTGTGTTTTTTTGGCAAATCATTCAGGATTGAAGTCATTAAATAAAAACATGCATTTGGGTTTCAGACTTCATATCCCTAAGAAGATGAATGCTAACAGAAATCCTGTTGTTCTATCAACTTTCTAAGTTTATAAAAGCAATATTTAAAAAAAACTATCCCTATTTTGGGGCCTTTGCTCCCCCCCCCATTATTTTAGGCTTTGTCCAGAATTATTGCTCTAAGAGGTTGAGAGGTATGGAACGATGCTACCCAAGAAACACAATACTGAAGGCAGTTTACAGTGGTCATCATATGTACAGATGGAGAGGGCCAAAGTGACAGGGGTTGGCAATGGGCATTTTGACAGGGGAGCTAATTATCTGGATGTGCATAATGGGGTAGATAATGATGTGGATCTGCATGTGTGCTATGGCTTTGTCAGTTTGGTGAGCTTGGAAGACTGTGCAGGAAGGGAGTATTGTCTCTTCTGAGGGGTAGGGGTTCAAAGTTAGGGTTGATCAGACTTTGAGTGAACACAGTCCCTCCAAATATTGATGCACTGAACATGTGAATAAATTATAGGAGATTAGGAGATCATAGGCTTTTTCAAACACCCGGCAGTCACTGGGAGATAAATCTGTCCCTCCAGCATGTCCTATTTAAGTTGCAGGCCAAATTTAGGTCCCTGGAATGGGTAGCTCTAGTCCCATTTGATTTACAGATGTGCAGCAAGTTCATTGGGTTTGGGTATTGGATTGCTCTATAGGGCAGGTATAAGCCTCCCCTAAGAAGTCTATACAATACAGAGTATAGTGACAGGGAATTTAGTCAGTCTGTGTAAGGCACATGGCGGAGCCCCTTGATCTTCTTTGTTAGAAACTTCTGAGGTCTCTCTAATTACTGTAGGTACTTAGTACGGTACATTTCAAACTGGGTGTTATACTCAATTATGTGCCAGATAAGTGCTGAGTATAGGCGGGTAATAACTTATTTTGCTTTCAAGGAGATGCTTTTACTAATCAAGTGTGCTACATAGAAAGCCTTCCTTACTACAACAGACACATGGTGATTGAAGTTAAGGTCACAGTCAACATGTGATCCCAGGTCTCTTACTACTTCATGGATACTTAGGGTATTGTTGTTGATATGATAGTGTGAGGGGACATTGTTCATGCCAGAGGGAATGATGATACATTTCTTTGCATTCAAGTTTGAGACCATGACTAATAAACCAGCCATTGGTCTGCATGAGTACTTCCTGGAGTATACTGACATCATCTGGGGATTCAGCGACTGCACCTTGAATGCAGTCATCTGAAAACTTGGCCAGCCACAACCCCTTAGTTTTAACCTGCACTTCTGAGAAGTATATACCAAACAGTAGGGGGCCCAGCACTGACCCCTCTGGCACCCCACTGGTAACAGGTCAGCTGGTTGATGTGGAGTCACCCACTTTGATAGTGTGTGTCTGGTTTGTGAACCAGTTGGCAACCCATCTTACAATGAAGGGGTTTACATTCATTTTGCTAAGTTTATCAGTAATGCCTGAATGTGGGATTGTGTCAAATGCCTTTGCCAGGTCAAGGTATGCTGTGTGCATAGATTTGCCCTCGTCAATGGCCTTGGTCACATTTTCAGAGAAATCCACCAGATTTAACAGGCAGGATCAAACTGGGTAGGATCCAGGGTTTAGAGGTCACCTATGTCTTTATTTATGAGGTCCATAATGACATGTTCCATAGCCTTACAGATGAGACTGGTTAGGCTTATGGGTCTGTAATTCCCTGGGTCTGTTGCTAGGCCACCATTGTGGAGGGGAATAACTGTTGCTGTTCTCTAGTCTCCAGAAATAAACCCTGTGATAAGGATATGATTGAAAAGGGTACTTAGTGGTAATGCTAGTTTATGTTTTAGCCTGTTTAGAAGACAGCCTGGGATGTCATCTGATCTGACAGAGGATCTGTTTTTTGCCTTGGACAAGGCTTTGAGGACCCAGTCTTCAGATATGTAGGGTGGGCAGAAGTTTGGGGGAAGGGTTATTGTAAGTTAGGAGGAGATAATGGAGTGATAATTTCACCGAGCCTATCTGCTAGCAGGTTTGCTGTCTCTGTAGATCAGTGTGTGTGTAATACCGTTGGCCACTAGTTCTCCACATACTTGAGTCCTACCCTTTAGGTTAAGTCCATAGCTGTAAAAGGCCTTATGGTTATCCTTGGCTGTACTTGATAAGTTTCTCTCAAAGGTGCCATTGGATGATTTGACAAGTTGTTTTATTTGTCTGTTGAGGCTGAGGAGGGTGCTTTTCCATTGCTGGGAGCTTGCCTTTGTATTCTTGGACAGCAACTTTTTGCATTTATTCTAAATGCATTCTTGATACTGGATGTCCACCATGGCAGCTTGTTTTTACTTGGGGCTCTGGCTTTGATTCTGTCTGATACAGACGAGTTTATACACTTATGCAAATGATTGTACAGGGGTTTAGTCTAAGCTTTGGTGTAGTTATCACTTCTAGCTTGGGGTGGGGCTTGGAATGCATTTATACCTTCACCTAGGAGGATAAAGTTTGCCTTGGTGAAGTTTTTTAGTCTGATTTCACCCTCTGTAAGTTTTGATGTTAATGCCAACTCAAAGGTGACTGATTTGTGGTTGGTCAGTTTTAACTAATGAGGGTTAGACAGTTGCGGCAGTGCATCTGTTTGACATGTTGGTGAGGACCATTTCCAGAATGTTTGTTCACCTTGTCAGGGTATGGGCAATTTGTTCCAGGGCATTTTTATTTACAAAGTCTCAGAACGTTTGCACTAGCATCTCAGAGGCGACATTATCTCCAAAGAACCTCATTGTCGTTTTCCACACCTGACACAGAGGTTGGTTTGCTATTTGAGCACAGATGTTGGGCTGTGTTATGGGGATGTGCAGTCACAGTGGAAAGCAGCCTTCTCAACACTGGTAATAAGCATGGAGGATGTTATGCTTCTGGGCTATGACCATGCCCCAGCAGTCCCACAATGAGTTTCACCACTGGAGGCGCATGAGGGATGGTCAATTGAATGACACTGTCTCATGTTTGTAGCAGCAGGTAGGCCACATGAGGACATAAACTTCACTTTTTATACTTTTATAATGCTATTTATGTAAGCAATGCCATTTCTGATGTAATTTCACAGCCCATGCGCTACATCAATCAGCACTGCAGTGATTAAGGAGGAGTCAGTCTGTGCCTTGGATGACTGCCCTGACCATACATTCTGCAGTGGCCATAGAAAACTTAAGCATGTGACAGGAACAGTGCTTTCAGAATGCTGTCCTCATGTATGTCAGTGCTCCCACTCTCATCTGTTTCTTTAGGGGCAAGGGAGGAGGGTGCACCCTGTACTGATGTCTTGGCCAATTCTTGATCTAGACTGGTTAACTAACACTGAGTGTCAGGTTGCACCAGCAATGAAGCTGTGTCAATGGAATAATTTGGTAAAGCATGTGCCATCCTACCTGTGCCTAGTAGTGACACTGTGGTCACAAACTGCACTGCATCATGCTTTGGCTGCAATCTGCAGACTCAGGTGTTTCTCTGGCATTTGGCATAACTTCAGCCACACTGGAAGACCCATACACTGAAGCACCTATGAAAGTAGACAGAAACGTGTGTATCAATTCAACTTAGCAACAACCTCAGTTCTCAGTGCTGCAACAGCTGTACAATAAAATGGCATGTAAAGAATTTAAGCAAACAACTTTAAACCACGCAATCTGTAACAAACCCACTATAAATAATATCATTATTAATGGTCTATAGCTAGTTAACATAAATATCTGCATTATGCTAAATAAAATACCACAGTTAAATGCTTTAATTTGTCAACATTCCTCTGATACTAACACAGTTGCTGAAATATGGCTAAACTAGAAAGAATAAAGTAAGAAATAATCCCCAAGGATATCCTAATCACTGACAGATCTAACAAAAGAATAGTGTTATAGCCAATATTTATGCTAAACACCTTGAAATTTTACCACATTACTCAGAAACTCCACTCTTTAAGAAAGTCTTGGTTAGCCTTCTAAAACTCAGTCAAAAGAAATCAATATGAATCATAACCTTTTACAATCCACCAGTCAACATTGAGGATAAACTATCCTGGTCAACATCTGGCTTATATTATTTGGAGTAGCATATGGCTCCATTCTTGGTCTCCAACTATTCAAGCTCTTTACACATACACACAACCTTGATGCAGCATTGGGCAAGACCACATTTATAATGTCTGCAGATAACTCTGCACCCATCTGGTCTGACAACCCCCTCCCTGAGCTACAAGACATCACACAACAGTCTTTCCATTCCACAGAGTAATGGCTTAATCAATTCCACTTATTGCTCAATGCCAAGAAAACTAAACTAATGTTCTTCACACCCAAACTTCTCCGAGAGTCACAAAATGAATTCCACATTTACTCCTCCAACAATATCTTGCATGGAATTGTCCCCAAAACAATTTTTTTATTTTTTTCCCCAAGAACATTATTTAGTATACCAATAATATGATAACCAAATAATTTGTAACATGAAACTTGTAGGCATTTGATTAGTACAGAGCAAGAAAGCCCAAACGCTCCTTACTTATAATGAACAACAAATGAACATAAAGCTAATACATGGAGCCCAGATTCTTATCTATTAGTGAACACATATAAAAAATAGACCACAAGTCAATAATGAAATTTATATTAGGGTCTTTCTTAAGTGCATTGCATATCCAATTGCTGTAACAATGCTCCATTCTTGGAAATCTACTATTTAACATTTCCATTAACAACCTACACTTTTCCTGCTCACACTCTACTTTAATACAATATGCTGATGACTCAACAATAATTTCCTCCTCAGGCAATCTCCCCCAACTTCTCACCCTTACCCAAGAATCAATCCATTCAGTTGAAAAATGGCTAACATCTAATCAACTCCTACTCAACCCTAAAATACAAAACTACTCTTCTTCCTACAAAAATCTCTCCAACACTTCAAATCTACCTTCTCTATCCCCTCTCTCAACGATACATCTATCAATGTTGAGTCACACACAAAATTATTAGAAGTCATACTAGATGACCAATTAAAATTTGATCTACTGAACATATCCAACACTGCATCAAAAAGACTCATCAAAAACTTGGTCTGCTCTATAGAAATAAAAAAATTCTCAAAAATGAATATAAACTCTCTCTTGCTGAAGCATATCTACTACCTACCCTACTATATGCTGTCCCAATCCTTACTAATCTTCAAGCCAATCTCTTTTCCAAGCTTGAAATCACTTACAATAAAATTGCCAGATTCGCAGCAAATCAACCCTATCTCTCACACCAATGCATCTCTCTAAAAAAAATCTACAGTTGCTTGAATCTCTCAATCAACTACTTCTGTCTCAGCTACATCTGATTCATTCCTGCCTATATCAACCCAATTTCTGTCCTGTCTGATCTCATCTCTCTCTATACTCCTAATCACACACTCCACAGCTCTGAACAACACCTCTTAGAAATTTGCGATCCAAAAAAAAAACATTGGCAAACGTTTCTACAATCACTCAGTTGCCAAGGCATGGAATATTTTGTCCCTGAACTTAAGATCAATTTCTAACCCTAATTATTTCAAATAAACTCTAAAAGAAAACCTATTAAATTACTGGACCTGCTCTTGCTCTGACCCTACTTAATCTACCTCTCCCTTTCTTCTACTTCCTTTCCTCAACACCTGTTTGTTTCCAAATTCTAATTTAATTCTAGCACCAATGCCAAAAATAGGCTGTATTTCAGTACATCTTACCCTAAATGGAAATTGCATGTTATCCTAAACTTACTACAGATATGTGGTTTTAATTCTATTGTGAACATGTATGTAATTATACTTACTACCTGTAATTACTGTATAAATATATATATATATATATATATATATATATATATATATATATATATATATATATATATATATGGGTCCCCTTCAGTCAATCGAATGTTTACAAGTTCAAACCACATATGGCCGAGACCATATGTTTGAACTTGTAAAAGTTCAATCAGACTGAATGGAGATCTCTGTACAGAGCAAAAAGGGAAGATTTCCCATTTCCACAATGTAGTGCGATCTCGGAGTTGGTATATTTAAGTAAGGGGGTGCAGGGGGGGCATAGCTCCCCTGCTATAGATGTTTAGTTTTGTGTATTTTTGTTTTACGTGTTTTTATTTCAGTGTTCAAACTTTTACGAGTTCGAACATATGGTCTCGGCCATATGTGGTTCGAATTTGTAAAAGTTTGATCTATATATATATATATATATATATATATATTTTTTTTTTTTTTTTTTTTTTTTTTTTTTTTACTTAATTACTTTTGTTATATTTTATTATGTATGTATCTTTTGGTGCTTTTCTCCTTGGGTCTCTGTGTAAAGGATATCTGCCCATTCAGACTAACCTGGTCAACAAATGTCAAATAAATTAAAATATTTAAATGTCTCTTTTAGGTGACTCCCAGTGCCTAAAATGATGGCTGAAACTGTAGACAAAAGGTGAAAAATCCACTTTTCAGTCTTAGTAAGGCCTAGATTCTGCAGTACAAAGCCTAACTCCAAGAAGATATAATTTCTGTAATCCCCAACACATTTAATGCAATTTTATAAACAAACAAGCTTTCACATTATAAGAATGTTTTTTCAAGTTAAAAAAAACTAAATTCATTCAACAAATCGCATAATCAATGGTGTAATGATTCTGAACAAAGCACTAGTTTTAGACCAGGATAACTTAATACTCTTTATAAAGTAATCCAGTAATATTCCTTACTTTAAGTTTTATTATCAATATTACCTCTCCTTATATTTAGGGCAAATAACTTGAGGTACTGAGAACTTAAAACTTTGATCAGCACCCATGAAAGAAACATATTTTCCAAAAGCATTTAGATTTATTTTTTTATATCATATATATGTGGTGCTATATGAACCTTCAGTCTTCTATCTGTTTTTCCAACACAGAAAATAAACACATTTAGCAACATAAACTAAATACATAGTATCACGATTAGCAATCTGCTGACAGGTATGGATTTAATTAGTTTTAGGATGTTTAAAGGAAAAAGTGCTGTGGATTATGTTGTTTTAATATTTTATTATTTAGTTTAACAGTATAATCTTTTTTCCAATAATTGACATTGTTTAATTAAGCTATAATTCTCCATGGAAGGAATAGTTTTTCTAGTTGCATATGATGCAGCACTGTGGACTTTCCTCCAAATCTGAGAATCAAAGGGGCAGAACAAAATCATATGCAAATAATTAGCATCCATATCATCTCCAGCATTCCCAGTGCCCCTGTTTTTGGCTTTATCCAAGAAAAAAATAAGATGAACAATGTACCACTCCCCAAACATTGTTGACCTTTCATATATTCTTCTATACCAATGTGATATTCAATAAACCCACCCATCACGTTCTGTCATTCTATAATTATCAAATGCATTTTCTATAAAATTGACTGGATGTCTGTTTTGCTTCTATACTTCCAAGGTTCTCATCCCACCACTACGTGCAGTTTACTAACAGCTGTAGAGATCATTTCCTTAAATGTGTGAACTGCAGGTGTTGCTACCACTGTTGTATGCCAAATTGACCTTGGTTTGAACCTGGCTTGAGTCAAATGAACAAAATCAATGGCTTGGGCACATGTTGACAGGTCTGGAAGTCTGATTTCCCACATTTTTAGAGGCCATTATTTTTTTTATCGCAAATATAATTCATCAACATATTTTGAAGTTTCACAGTAATACATAGGGCTGGGATACACCTTGCAAGAAAAGTAAACCTCAGCAGAAGTCGCATATATGGCTGTAATTTTTACTAAAAAAAGGAAGAAAGAGTCTTGACTTGGAAGTAATTTTGACCAGACTGTTCACTAGCACCTGCTTAAGCTTAACTTCAATGGTTTTCTGGTAAGTTTGTAAGATTTTTATCCCTAAATAGGTATGTGTTAAAGAGTGTCTTATTCCTGAGAAAACTGGTACTGTAGGATTTGACAGGTTGCATTCAGTGGAAATATCATACCTTTGCTCCAGTTTAGCCAGAGAACTCTTCAAATTCACATAATACCTGCAAAATTTCCAGTCATTTTATTTAAGGATTGGTTATCCAAAATGTACAATCATCAACAAACCATGTATCTATTAGTGTACGGTGCTGTGGACTGAAATGCCTCAATGCAGGAATTGCTGCTTAATGAAAAGACAATGCATTTACTGCTAAGATAACTACCAAACACACTTTTTACTATGCTTCTGCAGTGGGGCAAGCCCACCCCCCTGTAAATTAAATATACCAACTCCAAGATCACACTACAGTGAGAAAAAGTTAATTTCCTAACCCCACTGTATCAAGCCTCCCTGCAGAAACATAGTAAAAAGCGTGTTTGGTAGTTTGGTGTCGTTATATGTGGAGGGGATGTTATTTTCTTGTGATTTGTAGTGTTAGATGTTATGAAATTCAATCTTATGAGTTTTAGATGTTTTGTGTTTTAGATGTTCTGGTCTCAATGTTATGAAATTAGATGTTATGGGTTTTAGATGTTTTGAAGGGGACCATACTCTAAGTGGCTAACCACTGATATCAACCACATCCAGAGAATGGACCACCACCTCACTCTCCTAAGTGAACAAAGGCTGTGGATCACTTGCCCCACCCTGACATATAGGCAAAATCTGCAGGTTGCTGTGGTGACTCAGCTGCCTGTAGCTAGTCACAGGTGTGCCTGTATCACACCACACAGTATGTATCAGAACAGCCTGCTGTGGCAGTGTATGCAGATGGCTGTGCATTACTACATGTAGTCCATGTAGCATGTCCTCATACCACTCCACATTAGGTCTCTACCATGCTTGAAGATGGCTACTTCTGCCTATACCCATACACAGTTCATCCACCTTAGCTCTGGTCCACAGCATATGTTACTTATGAACTAATCTACATGTGGCTGTCCCACCCTTCAAAAATAATTTCAAAGAAGAAAATAGGCTTGCAAAGAGCATGGACACTATCCACTTTTATGTGTACCATGCCCTTTGTAGGCTTCTAACACAACAGGAAGCTGAGTCCCATGGCAAGGCATTCATGGGTATGTCAGATTCCACCCTTGAGTTATGCTGGGTATTTGGAACAGGCTAATATCATTAAGACATAACCCCCCAACAGTGCATATTTCATATGCAATATGCCTCAGTCCATGTAACTGACATATCTGGGTATATCACAATTGTTGCACCTGCTTCATTATTCAAGGGAACATCCTGTAGTCGGTCCAGTATCCACTGTTGCAACAACTCTAGTGATCTTCACACAGCTGTCTGCAGATGGCTATGAAGCCCTCCTAAAGCAGTTATCCTAAAACTTACTACAGATGTGGTTTTTAATTCTATTGTGTGAACATGTATGTAATTATGCTTACTACCTGTAATTACTGTATAAATATATATATATATATATATATATATATATATATATATATATATATATATATATATATATATATGATCCCCAGTCAATCAGAATGTTTACAAGTTCAAACCACATGCCAAAGGATATGTTTGAACTTGTAAAAGTTCCAATCGAAGATTTGAATGGAATCTCTGTACAGAGCAAAAGGGAAGATTTCCCATTTCCACAATGTAGTCTTGATCTCGGGTTGGTATATTTAAGTAAGGGGGTGCAGGGGCATGGCTCCCCTGCTATAGATGTTTAGTTTTGTGTATTTTTTGTTTTACGTGTTTTTCATTTCAGTGTTCAAACTTTTCTGAGTTAGGGCATATGGTCACCAAACCATATGTGGTTAGAACTGCCAAAGTTTGAAATCTATATATATATATATATATATATATTTTTTTTTTACTTAATTACTTTTGTTATATTTTATTATGTATGTATCTTTTTGGTGCTTTTCTCCTTGGTCTCTGTGTAAAAAGGATATCTGCCCATTCAGACTAACCTGGTCAACAAATGTCAAATAAATTAAAATGTTTTAAATGTCTCTTTTTAGGTGAGCTCAGTGCCTAAAATGATGAAACAGAGCTGTAGACAAAGGTGAAAATCCACTTTTTTCAGTCTTAGTAAGGCCTAGATTCTGCAGTACAAAGCCTAACTCCAAGGAAGATATAATTTCTGCTTAATCCCCAACACATTAATGCAATTTTATAAACAAACTTGGCTTTCACATTATAAGAATGTTTTTTCAAGTTAAAAGAGCTAAATTCATTCAACAATCGCGTCAGTGGTGTATTGATTCTGAACAAAGCATAGTTTTAGACCAGGATAACCCAATACTCTTTATAAAGTAATCCAGTAATATTCCTTACTTTAAGTTTTATTATCAATATTACACTCTCCTTATATTTAAGAGACCAATGCTTGAGGTACTGGGAACTTAAAACTTTGATCAGCAGCACCATGACATATTTTTCAAGCATTTAGATTTATTTTTTATATCATATATATGTGGTGCTATATGAACCTTCAGATATTTATCTGTTTTTCCAACACAGAAAATAAACACATTTAGCAACATAAACTAAATGTCACATAGTATCAGGTCCAGCAAATCTGCTGACAGGTATGGATTTAATTAGTTTTGGATGTTTGCAAGGAAAAAGTGCTTGTAGTTATGTTGTTTTAATATTTTTATTATTTAGTTTAACAGTATAATCTTTTTCAATAGTGACATTGTTTAATTAAGCTATAATTCTCCATGGAAGGAATAGTTTTTCTAGTTGCATATGATGCAGCACTGTGGACTTTCTCCCAAATCTGAGAATCAAAGGGAACAAAATCATACTTCTGGAATAATTAGCATCCATATCATCTCAGCATTCCCAGTGCCCCTGTTTTTGGCTTTATCCCAAGAAAAAAAATCAGATGAACAATGTACACTCCCCAAACATTGACCTCATATATTCTTCTATACAATGTGATATTCAATAAACCCACCCATCACGTTCTGTCAAACATAATTATCAAATGCATTTTCTATAAAATTGACTGGATGTCTGTTTTCTCCTTTAGGTTCTCATCCCACCCTCGTGCAGTTTACTAGCAACTGTAGAGATCATTTTCCTTAAATGTGAACTGCAGGTGTTGCTACCACTGTTATGCCAAATTGACCTTGGTTTTGAGACCTGGCTTAGATCAAATGAACAAAATCAATGGCTTGGGCACATGTTGTGGATCTGGAAGTCTGATTTCCCACATTTTAGAAGGCCATTATTTTTGTCGCCAAGTATGAGATTCATCAACATATTTTGAAGTTTCCACAGTAATACATAGGGGCTGGGATGCCTTGCCAAGAAAGTAAACCTCAGCAGAATTAAGCATATGTAAGCTTGTAATTTTTTAAAGGAAGAAAGTCTTGACTTGGGGAAGTAATTTTGACCAGACTGTTCACTAGCACTGTAAAGCCTTCAATGGTTTCTGTAGTAAGTTTGTGAATTTTTATCCTAAATAGGTATGTGTTAAGAGTGTCTTATTCCTGAAAACTGGTGCCTTGGTTGACAGGTTGCATTCAGTGGAAATATCATGCTGCTCCAGGTTTAGCCAGAACTCTTAAATTCACATAATACCTGCAAAATTTCCAGTCATTTTATTTAAAGTTGGTTATCAAAATGTACAATCATCAACAAACCATGTATCTAATGGTATGCAGTTGCTGTGGACTGAAATGCTATCAAATGCAGGAATTGCTGTAATGAAAAGTGTGCTACTGCTAAGATAACTACCAAACACACTTTTTACTGTAAGCTGCAGTGGGGCAAGCCCACTTTGTAAATTAAATATACCAACTCCAAGATGCTACAGTGAGAAAAAGTTAATTTCCTAACCCCTTGTATCAAGCCTCCCTGCAGAAACATGAAGTAAAAGAAAAGCATGTTTGGTAGTTTGTCAGATTATATGTGGAGGGATGTTATTTTCTTGTGATTTGTAGTGTTAGATGTTATGAAATTCAATCTTATGAGTTTTAGATGTTTTGTGTGTTTGTAGATGTTCTGAATCTCAATGTTATGAAATTAGATGTTATGGGTTTTAGATGTTTGAAGGGACCATATAAAGTGGCTAACCACTGATATCAACCCACATCCAGAGAATGGACCACCACCTCCTCTCTAAGTGAACAGGCTGTGGATCACTTGCCCCACCCTGACATATAGGCAAAATCTGCGAGTTTGCTGTGGTGACTCAGCTGCCTGTAGCTAGTCTGGGTGTGCCACCTTATCACACCACACAGTATGTATCAGAACAGCCTGCTGTGGCAGTGTGTCACAGATGGCTGTGCATTACTACATGTAGTCCATGTAGCATGTCCTCATACCCTCCACAGTGGAGGTCTCTACCGTTAGCGAAGATGGCTACTTCTGCCTATACCCATACACAGTTCATCCACCTTAGCTCTGGTCCACAGCATATGTTACTTATGAACTAATCTACATGTGGCTGTCACAGCAAAATATTTAAAAGAAGAAAATAGGCTTGCAAAGAGCATGGACACTATCCACTTATGTGTACCATGCCCTTTGTAAAACTTCTAACAACAGGAAGCTGGAGTCCCATGGCAAGGCATTCATGGGTATGTCAGATTCCACCCTTAGTATGCTGGGTATTTAAGGAACAGGCTAATATCATTAAGACATAACCCCCCAACAGTGCATATTTCATATGCAATATGCCTCAGTCCATGTAACTGACATATCTGGGTATATCACAATTGTTGCACCTGCTTCATTATTCAAGGGAACATCCTGTGAAACCGGTCCAGTATCCACTGTTGCAACAACTCTAGTGATCTTCACACAGCTGTCTGCAGATGGCTATGAAGCCCTCCTAAAGCAGACAATAATATTTAGAAAGGCAGTTCCTCACTGCTTAAGGCCTGTGTCCCCTGACCTCTTCAAGTGTTCATCATTTTCCACTCTTGAACTGGAACATAAAGCACTCTGTAAAGCCAGCTAGTGACCCTGCCTCTTGTCAACAGTCAGATGATGGGCAACTCTTGGTACAATACAGTAAACAGCAGTAAAATTACCCACACATTCATTCTGCATGTCAGTGTCCTATATGGATGTACCTCAGCAGATGAAACTCTGTGCTTTTACTTTCCACTGTAATCTTAGGTTCATAGGTTCATACTAGGCTGTCTGCTCTAGGGCATTTATAAGCCTAGCCAGAGTATGTTTGGCTTTTGCCACTCATTTTAAGTGTTTTGCCCTTTTTGAGTTTAGTATACTGTGCCTCTATCTAACAATGACACAGAAGTGATACCACAGGGAGTAAACTGGATCTGTCCATCATCAAGATTCCTCTTGAAAGTGTGGGACTCTGCCTAACCTGGACACGGGATTTTATTCCAGATGAGGCCTCTGGGTTATGAATCTGTCCCTCAGCATGTCCTATTTATTTTCATTGCAACAGGGTTCAAAGTCTCTTAGTGTGGCTTCGATGGGATTTCAATTTTTGAGGGTGCGGCATGTCATGAGATTCCTGGAGTTTGGACGCTGACTTTGCTCACAGTCAGGGCACGGGTAGCCTCTGACAGGTGGTATGCCACTGGAGTAGAGCTGGGTTTCTTTTAACTGGGCAGCATATGGCATCTGTTTGAGGCCTTGATCTCTTGGTAGACACTTTGGAGTCTTTTCCAGTTGTTGCAGGTGTTTGGTAAGGTACACATCCCAAAAGGGCTGGCGTTATGGGAGCTGTTGAGGGATGAGTAAAGAGGCGACTGGCCTCCCTAGTAGATGCCTGTGATCCCTTCCTTGTTGGTGGAGGCTATGTAAAGGATTTTTCTAACCAGCACAGCCCGCGTTCCCACCACCAACAAGTTAATTGGACCTAAAGTGTCTGAAATGCAGTTAGCTGATCTAGAGTGTATTTATCTTCATGAATATTTATACACCCTCGCGTTTTCATGCGCTGGTTTGTGGTCTGAACATTGTGGAAGGAGGTGTAATCTGGTATGGCTGATGTGTTCTTCGTATGGGCCATGTCTCATTTGGAAATATATGTCTTCCATGGTGAGGACTGCTTCCAGTGAGTGCAGTTTCATGTTAAGACTCTTAGCATTTAGCAGCATAAATGTGAGGTTGTTTTTAGATGGTTGCCACATCAGAAAATTTGTCCTTAAGGTACTTTGTCTAAAGGGCGCCTGGGGGTGCAGGCATATCCGAGAAGTAGCTTAAATCCCAAGGGTGACAGATAAATACCATATCTGGCAAAGCACTGAGGTCTGTCGATCATGTCATCCCAGGCTGACAGATATTGGATCCCCTTAGAATGACACCAGAAACTAAGCCAATTATCGAAGTCAATCGTTTTCAGTCTGTAGATCAGTGAGTTCAAGTTACACCCTATGATGTTAATTGTTACCACTTAATTTATATCATGTGACTACTTGTATTTGTTAGAGGTTGTATAAATAGAAGCACATTTTAGTTGTATTTATTAGCATCTGATGAAATAGGTCTTCTCTTGAAGCTTGGCTTATGTTTTAACATTAAAACTTCAACTGAAACTGGAAACCTTGGTTGTACCTGAGTTCTTCTGTGTTTTTATCATTTTCTGTCTGTATTAAGCATCATTCTAGGTGAAGATAAAATGCTGATTAAGACTAGGGACATACCTGCCTGAGACACACAGTTCGAGAGCTCACTTGACACCTACAAAGCCAACAAAAATACTGGCAAACTTCTCTACAGAAACAGTGTGTCCCAGGCTTGGAACAAGCTTCCCCTAACTCAAACTGGCTACTTTAGCACAGATCTCTATGAAATCCAAGCTCAAAGTTTTAACCTGATGCCAGCGCCTGCCATTTCAGATCCCTGCAATCTCCCCAGCTCCTCCGCCTGCCTCTTATCTCTCCTTAATGTGCTGCTGGCTAAGCTGTTTTCATTGACTCCTTTCTGTAACTTATGGCTCTCAATCCATTTCTTACAATAATTTCTTGTGTTCTGAAGACAGCAGCAATACCAACTATATTTGTCTCTCACCTACATACATCTTCTTACATAATTCCAAGCTAATTCTAATCTGGAGCTTCGATTGCGTATACTCATCTATTGTCTGCCTATAATTATTACGGAATGTTTTTATAATCCTGTAATTTTTTTTCTTTCTAGTCTGTCCAAGATTTGTATTTCCTGTAATGTATGCCATTTCTTTTTGTAATGTTTCACAAATTGTTTTCTATTGTATTGTTAGTTGGAGCATTTCTTCTGGGGTCTACACTGAAAATGGGCCACTGGCTTCGCTGGACTAACCCAGTTAACAAATGACAAATAAATAAATAAATAAATAAATAAATAAATAAATAAATAAATAAGTCATGTCTCTCTTCATATAGTCTAGAGAGGTACATCTCAAGTCATTCACACCAACATGGACTATGATGGAGTCATAACAGTACCTGTTGTTGAGAGACTTGAGTGCATGTGTGATATGGTGTTTCCTGGCACCTGAAAGACAGCTGACTGTGACCTTTTCCTTAATGAGCCTAGTGAGAGAGACATCTGTGTGTCTCACAATGGAATGACCTATAACTAATATGTTTGGTTTTGTGTTTAACCTTAAAGGCTTGACAAGTGAGACACTGGTATGTGAGCTATTATATGTATTGTGTTCTGCAGAGGAAGTATTATGTGTAGCATGCTTATTAGCAATGCTTTGGAGGAGTCTCTGGTGTTTAAGGTATGTCTCTACCCGAGGACTACCGGCATATGTAGCTGTATGTGATGTGGATTTGGGTAGAGTAGGAGGTGACATGTGCATGCTGACAACCTGCTCATTGTCATATGTACTGACTGGTGTGTGAGAGAGCATGGATTCAAGATTCTTAATATAGTTGCATCTCTCACATGTTGAGTTTGTGTGGACTAAGAGTAGAGGGTTGTTGGTGACCATGAGCGGATTTAACTTCCTGCCTCTGGATCACCCATGTTGACCAAGCTGGGCTATATGGAGAAACTGTGGGAAATTGTCCATCCATAGCGTTATGTAAATTTATATGGTCAGGAAAAGGAGTCCTGCAGTAGGAATGGCTAGTGGATGAGAGGGTGTGTTGGTACCTCTGAGGGCTAGGCTTAGTGTTCCACCTGATGACAGGTAGGCAGGGCCAACCACTCCGGAGGGCCTCCAAGTAAAGTGCTTAGGGAAAATTTAACAAGCAAAAGTTTTGCTTCTATAGCCACCAACTGCTTAGCCACCTATCTTGGCAGTGCACAACTTGTGCTATCACATAAAAAGCACAAATTCGGGGCTTAAAATAAAATAAAATAACCATACCAACTCAGCCTAGCCAATAAGGATGCTCTCTCTGAGCTCTGTCAATCACCCTTAATTAAATGGGACCCAGACAGCCTCTCCTTCCATAATGGTGCAGAAGGTCCTTATCCAACAAAGATGGTAGGATGCTCAAAAGTTACAAAGTAGGGCAAAGCAGCAAATCTGGAATTGGGCTTTATGCTACAGCTGAACTGGTATGGTATACAGCAAATTGTGGCTTAAACAGTTCAGACAATTCAAAGACAGTAGAATGCAAATACAAATTAAAAGTGCAATATAAAACCAAAACAGGCAATTATAGCTATTTGGAAGCAATGGAGGACTCAGATCTTTAAGTATCTCAGTGAAGAGTTGGCTTTAGTGCTCAAGTGATGCCAAACAGTCTAGATTCAACAGAGTCTGAATCAAACCTATGCTCTAAAATGCAAAACTACTAGAAATTCAAAGTGCATGGAAATCACAGTCACAACAGCAAAAAAAAAAAAAACATTTTAAATAAAGCATCAATTCAGTAGAAAACTTGTTCTCAAAAATTACAATGTAGGCTTTAAAATGTTTATTTTCAGCTGGTTTTAGTCATTCAAATTATACCAGCAGTCTAGATTCATTCTAGATTCAGCAAGCCCTGAATTTAGCCTATGCTGCTCAAAATGCAGGCGTGCTAGAAATTCAAAGTGCAGAAAATCCACAGTCACAATAATAAAACGAAAGTTTTTAATCCAAGTGGCAATTGGCAATTCAGTAGTATGCTCCCACTTAAGGAATATAGACCACAGAACCTTCCTAATATTGAAATAACTGGTCTAGGAGATGCAAGGAAGCTTAAACCAGAGATCAAGTCACTTAGAGATATCAGGTACAATAAGCCTTTACCAGCAACAGTCTAAGACCACAAGCCTTCCTAGGTGTAAAATAACTGGTTTTGGAGCCCAAATGTTTTAAGCTAGAACTAAGACACTTAGAATAACATGCACAATAAGCCTTCCAGCCAGCAATTTCTCTGGCTTACAGAAGGGGTGTAGGCCACAGTCTTCTGCCACAAGAGTCTAGAAAACAAACATTCCTAATGTAAATTAGCTGGTGGTTTGGAGCCCAAGTGCTTAAACCAGAGCTAAGATAACTTTCAGAATAACGAAAGACTGACAATAAGCCTTCAACCAGCAATTCCCAGCTTAGAAGGGCAGAGGCTACCTTATCCTTCCACAAGAGTGCAGACCACAAACTTTCTTAATATAAAATAACTTTGGCCCTGAAGCCAAAGTCTTTTAAACCAGAACTAAGAGGCATAGAATAACAATTACAAAATTTTAATCCAGTATTAATAATAAATGCAGCAGAATAAATGCAATTGAACATTTTTTGGGACAAGCAGCAAAAAAGCAAACTAAAAAGAAGTAATTAATTGGAAGAAACACAAATACAGAAAAAACAGCTGAATAAAGTGTATTGTTTTTAGTTAAGTAGAAATGAAGGAAATAGAAGATAATTCAAGGTTAAAAAACTAAGGGGTGGGTCTTCACAAAAGATCACACTGTACTCAGTAGAATGAGCTTATGCGATGGAGCTGGGAAGAGTGTCCAATATCAAATTTATAGAAGAGGCAGGCAACTCAAAAGCCACCGAGTTTTAATAATACAGCAACAGATGGGCAGGTGAGTGGGAACAATAAAATGGAGAAAGAGATCAAACAGAAGTAAGGATTCCTGCAATATCAAGAATCCTTGGAAAAAAGTTCATTAATCCTGAGGAACATGTTCACAACACACAAAAACTTTGCAAAACTTAAAAATATTTTGGCAAATTCAGAACAGCTTTTGCAGAATACTGTTAGAATAACAACCTAAGAACAGTACAGTAGATGGAGTTTCTTTAACAAGTGCAAGCTGAAAAACACTGATAAATTCAAGCAAATATATAAATGCAGCACAGAATTAAATATCACTGAAACAGTTAAAGTGCAAAAAATAATTTTATATCGACTTTGTATTTCCAGATGGTTTCAGGCGTTCAAGATTCTTAATATAGTTGCATCTCTCACATGTTGAGTTTGTGTGGACTAAGAGTAGAGGGTTGTTGGTGACCATAAGGCAGTTGCTCTACTGCCTCTGGATGCCCATGTTGACCAAGCTGGCTGGAGAAACTGTGGGAAATTGTCCATCCATAGCGTTATGTAAATTTATATGGTCAGGAAAAGAGGTCACACGTAGGAATGGCTAGTGGATGAGAGGTGTGTTGGTACCTCTGAGGCTAGGCTTAGTGTTCCACCTGACAGTAGAGCAGGGCCATGAAAAACCTCCGGAGGGCCTCAAGTAAAGTGCTTAGGGAAAATTTAACAAGCAAAAGTTTTGCTTCTATAGCCACCAACTGTAGCCACCTATACGCAGCAGTGCACAACTTTGTGCTATACGCAAAAAAGCACAAATTCGGGGCTTAAATAAAATAAGAAATAACCCTTTTAACTCAGCCTAGCCAATAAGGATGCTCTCTCTGAGCTCTAGTCCAATCACCCTTAATTAAATGGGACCCAGACAGCACTCTCCTTCCATAATGGTGCAGAAGGTCCTTATCCAACAAAGATGGTAGGATGCTCAAAAGTTACAAAGTAGAACCCAAAGCAGCAAATCTGGAATTGGGCTATGCTACAGCTGAACTGGTATGGTATACAGCAAATTGTGGCTTAAACAGTTCAGACAATTCAAGAAGACAGTAGAATGCAAATACAAATTAAAAGTGCAATATAAGAGCAAAACAGGCAATTATAGCTATTTGGAAGCAATGGAGGACTCAGATCTTTAAGTATCTCAGTGAAGAGTTGGCTTTAGTGCTCAAGTGATACCAAACAGTCTAGATTCAGCAAGTCTGAATCAAACCTATGCTCTAAAATGCAAAACTACTAGAAATTCAAAGTGCATAAAATCACAGTCACAACAGCAAAAAAAAAAACATTTTAAATAAAGCATCAATTCAGTAGAAAACTGTTCTCAAAGTACAATGTAGGCTTTAAAATGTTTATTTTTCAGCTGGTTTTAGTGTTCAAATTATACCAGCAGTCTAGATTCATTCTAGATTCAGCAAGCCTGAATTTAGCCTATGCTATAAAATGCAGACGTACTAGAAATTCAAAGTGCAGAAAATCACAGTCACAATAGCAAAACAGTTTTAATCAAGTGGCAATTGGCAATTCAGTAGTATACTCCCATAAGAATATAGACCACAAACCTTCCTAATGTGAAATAACTGGTCTAGAATGCAAGAGCTTAAACCAGAATCAAGTCACTTAGAATATCAGGCACAATAAGCCTTTACCAGCAACAGTCTAGACCACAAACCTTCCTAGTGTAAAATAACTGGTTTTGGAGCCCAAATGTTTAAGCTAGAACTAAGACACTTAGAATAACATGCACAATAAGCCTTCAGCCAGCAATTTCTAGCTTAGAAGGGTGTAGGCCACAGTCTTCTGCCACAAGAGTCTAGAAAACAAACATTCCTAATGTAAATTAATTGGTTTGGAGCCCAAGTGCTTAAACCAGAGCTAAGATACTTTCAGAATAACAGACACAATAAGCCTTCAACCAGCAATTCCCAGCTTAGAAGGGCAGAGGCTACCTTATCCTTCCACAAGAGTGCAGACCACAAACTTTCTTAATATAAAATAACTGGCCTGAAGCCAAAGTCTTTAAACCAGAACTAAGAGGCATAGAATAACAATTACAATTTAATCAGTATTAATAATAAATGCAGCAGAATAAATGCAATTGAACATTTTTAAGGACAAGCAGCAAAAGCAAACTAAAGTAATTAATTAGGAAGAAACACAAATACAGAAAAAAGCAGCTGAATAAAGTGTATTGTTTTTAGTTAAGTAGAAATGAAGGAAATAGAAGATAATTCAAGGTTAAAAAACTAAGGGGTGGGTCTTCACAAAAGATCACACTGTACTCAGTAGAATGAGCTTATGCGATGGAGCTGGGAAGAGTGTCCAATATCAAATTTATAGAAGAGGCAGGCAACTCAAAAGCCACCGAGTTTTAATAATACAGCAACAGATGGGCAGGTGAGTGGGAACAATAAAATGGAGAAAGAGATCAAACAGAAGTAAGGATTCCTGCAATATCAAGAATCCTTGGAAAAAAGTTCATTAATCCTGAGGAACATGTTCACAACACACAAAAACTTTGCAAAACTTAAAAATATTTTGGCAAATTCAGAACAGCTTTTGCAGAATACTGTTAGAATAACAACCTAAGAACAGTACAGTAGATGGAGTTTCTTTAACAAGTGCAAGCTGAAAAACACTGATAAATTCAAGCAAATATATAAATGCAGCACAGAATTAAATATCACTGAAACAGTTAAAGTGCAAAAAATAATTTTATATCGACTTTGTATTTCCAGATGGTTTCAGACGCAATCCAAATCTTGCAGCCACAGGTGAACAGCCAGACACAAGGAGCTCTGAATAAAACAGCAGTATCTTACAAAATGTAATTTTATACCAGCAAGATGAAAGACTTTTCTAAAGTTAAGCCGTCAGGCCTATCAGATAAAAACACAAAAAGCTATTGACCAATAGTTCCCACCTAAATAAAATAGAGACAGAGATCAGAACAGAAGTAAGGATTCCTGCAATATCAAGAATGCTTGGAAATAAATTCACTAACCTTAAGGAACGTTCACAACACACAAAAACTTTGTAAAAAATACAAATATTCATCCTCCTTATGTTACTGTCACATAGCACTCATTCATGTGCCAATAGATGGTGGCATTCCTCAATGTTGATCTGCCTTTATGCCTATCAAAGAGCATCACATGATGCCTGCAATAGGTGTCAACATGAATCTGGAATAGTTTTCATCAAGAGTGTGACCTATTCAGTGGCCATGTCTGCTGATGCTGCTGACTATAGCAGGGCATCCAGATGATACAAAAAGAGTTCAAGGTCTTTCTTGGTTTCTGCATAGAAACCAGCAGGATTGCCTGCTGAGGATCCCCAGTACAAGATGGATGCCTAGCACACCCTTTCCAAGTCAATGAGTGGCAAAGCTGGCATACCCTACTCTGATGAACAGTGCAGGCATGACTAAAGCAACCTGAAGAGGCATTATCATGACTTTCTTTGTCAAAGATAACAGGAGATTAGGGAAAGTGCTCCATACTGTTACTGTACATACTAATGACAGGAAAATTCTGCTATAATTTAATTTTATTTAGAAAGCCATATGCAGAATATGTAATTTATGGACATTTTATTTTATTTTATGTTTTTCAGCTGCTGAGAAGCTTGAAGAAAATAGGATGTCTTACTCACCAACTTCCTTCCCATTTACAAAAGCAAATTGTTAAAGACTTTGTTGTGAAGTATGTATTAGGCCTTTCAGCTGTACTTGTAGTAATGCTTTGTTGTGCATGGAAATGCGCATGATCATGAGTGTACTACACACATTCTGCTTGTCTCATTAGGTTAGTCAGTAGTAATTTTTCATTGCTGGTCTTTATGTGGCCTGTGGGGATATCTCCAAACCATTCTCAGATTAGTTTGACTTTGTCATGCAATGTGGCTCCTGTTAAAAACAACAAAAAAGCAAGTTAGCTGCTTTAAACTTCACAAAGACCAATTTATTGTAAGGGCTTTCATCGTGGCAAATGCCCCAGCTTCATCAGACAACTCAACAGCCATAAAAACCTTAATTTTATACTCACATTCAACATAATTAAACAATTAAACAGTTAAATCCTTGATTGAACCATTCATTAAAACTACTTCATATTTAAAGTGCCCTGGTTTCCTGACTTACAATTTATTGCAATGCCTTAGAAGCTATGGCAACAGTATAAACAACTTGTTTTTACATGTTATTAAAAACCCCTAATAAATATTATAAAATCATAAAATACTTACTATAACAAAAACTTTTTGTTTGCATTTATATTCAATCTAAATATCAAAAATTCAGAAAAGTCAGACAAAATGATAGGCACCTCTAAAGACACTAACTATCTTTCATTATATAAATACCATATAAATCCATGACTTGCATAAATAAATATCTAAAAAATGTATGTAAAAAATGTAAGTTAGATACGATAAACATCAGTTTGTGTATAAATATAACCTATACTAATCTAATAAACTTAACAGCTAAAGTATTAGATTAAAAACATATTCTTTAAGTTAACATTTTATCGAGAAATAAAATGATGGGCAAAATTCACATAATGAGATTTGGCCCCATGCTAGTCAGAACTGTCTTTCTGGGGAGAATCCAGCCATTCAGGAGGTTATCATTAAGTCTGACATTTCATGTTTTTTTTCATATACTACTCCCTGGGAATCACAATTATACTTTCCTCTTATTACATATTGTCTATCTCTAATGGTATACTGCTTTCCTAATTCTATGTATTTGCACTGCTGACAGTGTCCACATTTACCCATACCATTTCTAAATGTATGCTCGTGGCTCTGTCTTTCTAAAAGGCTTTTCAAATTTGAGCCTCTTCTATATGTGAAATGTGGTCGTGACTCCATCACTTTATTAATTCTGTTATCTTCCAGGATTATAGTCCAGTTCTTCAGTATGATGTCCTTAATGTAACTAACGTCTAAGGAATATGTAATCAATAGACTAGCTGTTACATTACTAAATGTTCTTTGTTGAGTACCCATGTGTTCTGTTTCAACAGGATTTTGTATATCGTCACCCCTGTAGTTACCTTGGTAGCCATTCTGTACTATGGGTCTAAAATGGCCAGAAGTTCTTTTAAAGTTAACTCCATCTATAATATGTGTAAGGAAAGGTTCTGGGTACCCCCTTTTAAGAAACATGTCTTTCAAATTTGCATATTCCAATATGTAATCACTATCTGTAGAAACCATTCTGGCTGACCTTACTATTTGGCCCTTTACAACAGCTTTCTTTTGAAAATATGGGTGACAGCTTGTAAAGTGCAGAAAGGCATTTGAATAGGTGGGCTTTCTATAAATGGTTGTTCTATACCTATTATTACTTTTATCTTTAGTTATCCAAATGTCTAAAAAACTGATAGAATCCATTTCCACCTGGTATGCGAATTCTAAGAAGTTGGTAAACTCTGTTATTTTTGTAAGAAATTCATCTACCATGCTTGTTTGGCCCTTCCACACAAAAAAACATGTTGTCTTGGTACCTTGTGTACCATGCTACATTATCCTTGTAGATGTTATTACTAAAAAGGAAATGCCTTTCCCAAAAATGCCATTACGCAATTGGCAAAACTGCCGCCACAGGGTGAGCCCATGGCCACCCCTGTTTTCTGCAAATAAAGGTCTCCATTAAAGTACATGAAATTATTTGATAACACTAGTTCTAGTAATGTTTCAATCACATAGATGGCCAAATTTCCAGCTTCTTTTAAATGTAGGAACTCCCTAACCCCCACCAGGGGCAACAATATCCTGGATCTAGTCATTACCAATATGAGTGACCGGTGTTCCACACCTGAAGTCAACGCCTCATTGGTCTGCTCTGATCATAAGCTAATTACCCTAGATATCCACATCCTGCCTCCACCCCCCATTAAGGAAACCATGGTAAAACATTTCTCCAAAGCCAACTTCATGTTTCTTAAGACAGAAGTGGTGAACTTCATGACACCCATGCAGATGGACAATACAGTTACGACTACTGAATCCTACACATTTGCACTTTATAAGCACTTACATGAGTGCATGGATTGTGCTATCCCAATCAGAACCAAGACGCTATCCTCCAAAAAAGGAAGCCAATCTGGTGGTCCCCTGCTATAAACAAACTGTACAACACAAGGAAGAAACTCTTGCAAAAGAGAGTAAAATTCCACGAGTTGAGGAGCTCCCTGGTCAGCCTCAGTAAGAAGCTGCAATCCCTGATAAAAATCCTCCAAAGCTAGTTATGAAAACAAAATCACCACTGATTCTAAAGACAACCACAAAGCATTCTATAGCTATGTCAAGAATCTCAATGGCAACACTCAGATCTGCTTTGAGTTACAGCACCATGACACTAAATATACAGACCCAACTGATAGTGCCAACATCCTGGCAAATAGGTTCAGTGCTAATTTTACCCCCCTTCTTACCCCCTAAAGAGCCCATCTATATACTGGAAGAATGCAAAGTTCCTGTAATCATGGCTGCACAGGTAAAAACCACACTCTCCAAAGCCAAGAACACAGCATCCATGGGACCAGACAACATCCCAGGCTGCGTTCTACATGAACTACAGAACGAACTGGCACCCCACCTAAGTACCATGTTCAATCATAGCCTCACCTCAGGCTTTGTGCCTGTTGAATGGCGCACAACAACAGTTATCCCACTCCACAAGGGGGGAGCCACCACGGACCCTGGGAACTACCGCCTCATTACCCTGACGAGCCTGGTCTGCAAGGCCATGGAACGTATCATCATGGAACTTATAAACAAAGATATTGGTAATCTCCAAATTCTGGATCCCACCCAGTTCGGGTTTGTAAAAGACAGTTCATGTCTCCTAAACCTGATAGACTTCTTTGAAGCAGTCACCAAAGCCATAGACAAGGGTAAGGTGGTTCACACAGCCTATCTAAATCTTGCCAAGGCTTTTGACACCATCCCCCACTCTGGAAATATAGATAAACTCACTAAACTAGGTCTAAATCCCTATGTCACAAAATGGGTTGCCAACTGGCTCACTGACAGAACCCACACTGTGAAAGTAGCAGACTCCAAATCTGACTTCAGACTAGTGGCAAGTGGAGTACCACAGGGTTCAGTCCTGAGTCCTCTCCTGTTTGGAATCTACTTCTCTGAAGTACAGGCTAACACAGAAGGTCTTTGGCTAATGAAGTTCGCAGATGACTGCAAACTAGGAGCCATAATCGAAACTCCTAACGATGTGGACATCCTACAAAAGGGCCTCACTGAGACAGATGCCTGGTGTCAAAGCCATGGCCTCAAGCTCAATGCCAAAAAGGGCATTGCCATTCCCTTTGGTAAAAACTATGTACCCATGAACTACAACATAGGCGGTAGTATACTTAACACTGAAAGTGTGATAAGAGACCTTGGGACACAAGTGGACAGTAGTCTCTCCTTTGATAATCACATCGCCACAGTAGCCAGGAATTCCTTCTACGTGGCACACCTCATCACAAAAGGTTTCTCATCCAGAAAAAATGAGGTCATTGTTCGCCTCTACTCATCACTCATTAGACCCATTACAGAGTACAATGCCCCTTTTGGTATGTAACTCACAAGACATCTACAACAACTGGAAAGGCCACAGAAATACCTCACAAAGAAGATTACTGGCCGCAAACAGATGCCCTATGCAGACCGTCTCAAAAAACTCCAGCTTTACATCGTCGCATATCGCCTACTCAGAGGTGATCTCTGCCTATCATACAAAGCTGTGTCAAACCCAGAGCTGTTGGACATGCTCCACTTAAAGGAATCCCAATCCCTCTGAGCTACACGCTCTAGGGACCTAAACCTTGTCACCACATTAAACAGAACATGCTGGAGAGATAGATTCCTGTCTCAGAGACTTCCCATACTCTGGAATAAACTGCCTATCTATATCAAACAAAGCTCCTCATTAGCACTCTTCAAGAAAAATCTTGATGATTGGATGGGAAATAGGAAATTCATCCCAGGGATCACCTCTGTGGCTCTGCTCGACAGTGGCACAGGAAAATAATTTTCTTGGGTGGCAAAAGCCAGGGTATCTTTTTGGCAGGGCTTGTATAGGCCCCAGGGCCGATAACCTAGTACCTACCTATGAACCTATGAACCTATGAACCATTTATAGAAAGCCCACCTATTCAAATGCCTTTTTGCACTTTACAAGCTGTCATCCATATTTTCAAAAGAAATCAGTTGTAAAGGGCCACATAGTAAGGGCAGCCAGAATGGTTTCTGCAGATAGTGATTACATATTGGAATGTGCAAATTTGAAAGACAGGTTTCTTAAAAGGGGGTACCCAGATCCTTTCCTTACACATATTATAGATGAAGTTAACTTTAAAAGAACTTCCGGCCATTTTAGACCCATAGTACAGAATGGCTACCAAGGTAACTACAGGGGTGATGATATACAAAGTCCTGTTGAAATAGAACACATGGGTACTCAGCCAAGAACAGTTAGTAATGTAACAGCTAGTCTATTGACTGCATATTCCTTAGACGTTAGTTACATTAAGGACATCATACTGAAGAATTGGATTATAATCCTGGAAGATAACAGAATTAATACAGTGTTGGAGTCACGACCACATTTCACATATAGAAGAGGCCTAAATTTGAAAAGCCTTTTAGAAAGACAGAGCCACGAGCATACATTTAGAAATGGTATGGGTAAATGTGGACACTATCAGCAGTGCAAGTACATAAAATTAGGAAAGCAGTATACCATTAGAGATAGACAATATGAAATAAGAGGAAAGTATACTTGTGATTCCCAGGGAGTAGTATATGTGGCATTATGTGAATTTTGCCCATCATTTTATATAGGCAAAACAGAAAGAAAGCTGAAGCAAAGAATTTATGAGCACCAATATAATATTCAAAAGGGAATTCTGAAAAACGCCCTGGCTAAGCAGATAACCGAGAATCCGACACATAAATTTGCCTTTACAGTAATTCAGAAAGTTTAACCTAATCTAAGAGGGGGACCATGGGAATTAAGATTAGAGGAATGTGAACTTATGTAGCAAATTCGGACATCAGCACATACACCCCCTGGGCTGAATGAATATGCTTCTATAAAATGTATATTGAAGTTAAAAGCACTTTTTAGATAAAATGTTAACTTAAAGAATATGTTTTTAATCTAATACTTTCGCTATTACGTTTATTAGATTAGTGTAGGTTATATTTATACACAAACTGATGTTTATCATATTGAACTTACATTTTTTACATACATTTTTTAGATATTTAATTATTTATGCAAGTCATGGATTTATGTGGTATTTATATAATGAAAGATAGTTAGGGTCCTTTAGAGATGCCTATCATTTTGTCTGACTTTTCTGAATTTTCAATATTTAGATTGAATATAAATGCAAACAAAAAGTTTTTGTAATAGTAAGTATTTTATGATTTTATAATATTTATTAGGGGTTTTTAATAACATGTAAAAACAAGTTTTTATACTGTTGCCATAGCTTCTAAGGCATTGCAATAAACTGTAAGTCAGGAAGCAAGGGCACTTTAAATATGAAGTAATTTTAACTAATGGTTCAATCAAGGATTTAACTGTCTAATTGTTTAATTATGTTGAATGTGAGTATAAAAATGGAGGTTTTTATGGCTGTTGAGTTGTCTGAAGTTGGAGTATTTGCCTCAACGAAAACACTTACAATAAATTGGTCTTTGTGAAGTTTCAAGCAGCTAACTTGCTTTTTTTGTTGTTTTTTACCAAGTTAGTAAAGTGAACCATTTGCAATGTGGCTCCTGTTACATTGTTAATCATATTTAATAATGATGAATCTCAACCACCAATGCTAAAGCAAATGTTATTACTTTATTGAAAATAAAATAGAGTAAAAATAAAATGATAAGCACTTTTGTGCTACAAGCACTTCTTCAGATGACTGTAAAATATTCAAAACATCTTCTTATATATTTATACAATTACAGCAACAATTATCTATTAACAATTAAGTCATCAAGACTCCTTAGCAACCATTACTAACCCTAATTAATGACGTAGTTTCTGTAACTGCAAAGCAAGTTTAAATTAAACACTATCATTAAGGCCATGGCCTTTTTCTGCCTGTAAGGTGATAATCCATTTTAACTCATCCATCTCTGTCCTCTTCTTTAAACATCCCCCTCACATTTTTATTAGTCAATTGTAATACCATAAACTCAAAGACATGTTATTATAAGCTCTAATATGCTTATTCAAAGCATTCATATCAACATCCCACCCTATATCACCTAAAAGCTCAAGAATTCTCTCATTTAGGCTTCAGTTTGTCTTGCTGATGTAAAAACATGGACACTTGTTTCAGATAGCTATGTAAACAAGTTCTCTTCTCTTGCAGTCTGCATAAAAGTTAATAAGATATTTTGTTTCAGTGGTTGGATGCATAAGCAAGTTTTTTCCATATATGGAATTGCAAGCCTTACACTTGCGACATGGAAAGGTCCCTGTTCTTTTAGTCAGATTATTCACTTTAGAATTATTGTTATTTTCATGCTAACATCACAAAGTCATTGCTTAAGGGATGGTTTATCATTAAAGGCAAATGCTAGCTTTTCACCAACTACATTCCTAATATCATCATTTACCAACCATGTTGGCCAATTTCTTTTTATAACTTCACAGACTAAATTAATATCATTAGAATGCTTAAGATTAACTCTAGGTTTATTTGAAGTGTGTTCAATGTTTTTTACATCACTCTCCCTGTGAGAAATATGGTTTCTCTACAGTATCTCTCAAACCCTTCACTTCTTGAATTGCGTAATTAACTTATTTATTATTTATTTATTGACATTTGTTAACTGGGTTTGTCCAACTGGGCTTGTGGCCCATTTTCAGTGGAGTCCCGAGGAGAAAAGCTCCAGTAGTACATTTTAAACAAGTACAATTTTAAACAATATTGATATAATAGCAGTTATAGCAAAAAGATTCACATATGTTGGGTTACATGCAAGAAGCTAAGTAACAATTTTACATTGATATAGTTCAATAGGTCAACAATAAAAAAAATTTTGTTTGTATAAAATTATGCAAATGCATACTAGACACATTGGAGAGAGATGTGTAATGAAGTACTAAGTATAGTCCTTTTGAGGGTACACAAAGGGAAGGAAGACTAGGTAGGGTCATGGCAAGGGCAGGTTCTGGAACTGAGAAAATAAGCTTTTAGTTCATTTTTAAAGTGTGAGGTGTGGGAGATTGAACGTAAGTCATGGGGAAGTTTGTTTCAAGCATGGGCAAGGGAATGTTTGTAGAGTGGTTTGCCTACTGATCTTTTTGGTGGTAGATATCAAGTAATTGTTAGTTCGAAGTATGGAGGGTCCGGGATGGGATGTAGATGGAGACTAAGGAAGATAGAGATGGACAGAAGGAGGGTTTATAAAGAATAGAGTGTAGCATATGAAATTGATAAGATAGCAGAAATTGGGGAAGTTCAAGCCATTGAAGAGAGTTTAAAGAAATGCAGTGGTGTGAGTTGTATGGGGAGTTAGTAATTAATCTGGCTATTTCATGGTAAATCTGTTGGAGTTTGTTTAGAGTGGAGGCCTGGATATCGGTAACAACTGGGGTGGCGTATAAGAGGGAGGGGAGGAGGAGGAGTGCCTGGCCCAGGGTAAGTCTAGATTCAGGGGTTAGGAATTTCTTGTTCCGATATAGCAGAACTAGTTTCTGTTTTGTTTTTTTTTATACATTGGAGTATGTGTAAGTTGAACTTTAGTTCGGCATCGATAATGACCCCTAGGAGTTTTGTGTGGGTGTCAGGTTGGATAGTTGTATTGTTAGAAGATGTAATAAAAAAGGAGGTTTTGTGATGATAAAGAGAACGGGGAAGGAAAAGTAGGAGTTTGGTCTTTTTTGGGATTTAGGGTCAATAGGTTGTGAGAGAACCATTGTTCAGTGGATAGTAGAGCCTGTTGGGTCAGGGAGTGTAGTTCAGGAATGTTATTTGAGATGGATATAAGTGTGGAGTCATCGGCATACTGAATAAGGGAGGATTCTTTGCATGAGGTGTAAAGATAATTGGTGAAGATGTTAAACAAAAGGGGTCCCAAGATGGAGCCTTGGGGAACACCAGTGGAGATGGGAAGGGAAGGTGAGGAGGATGGGAGCCATTTTACAGATTGTTCCCTGCCAGATAGGTAACTATTAAACTATCAAGTGCGGAGGGGGGTAGGTGGAGATTTGCGAGTTTGGATAGTAGTAGAGGATGAGAGACAGTATTGAAGGCTTTGAAGAGATCTAGAAAGAGACAGGAAATTAGTTTATTGTTGTCTAGGACCTCTGCAATGATATGAGTGAAGGAGAGGAGGGCAATGGTGGTGCTGTGGTGAGGACGAAATCCATGTTGGGTAGGGGTAAGTAAGTGGTGTGTGAGAAGGCGATTGAGAAGCTGTGAGTGAATACATTTTTCTAATATCTTGGAGAGGGGGGACAGAATGGCAATTGGTCAGTAGTTTGAGGGGTCAGTGGAGTTTCCCCCTTTATGAAGAAGGATAGTGAAGAAAGATTTCCAAAGGGTGGGGGCAGTTGATTCCAGAATAGATTGATTAATTACTATAGATATAGGATAAGCAATTGAGTTAGCAGCAAGTTTGAGGAATGTAGGAGATAGATTGTCAGTGGAAGGAGAGCAAGGTTTTAGCTTGAGTAGTAGAGATTTGATGTAAGTAATAGGAACTGGCTCAAAAGAAAACAAAGTTGTGTTAGTGGGACTTGGAGGGGTGGGTGTTGAAGTAGAGTTTGGCTTAAAGGTTACCAGATTTTGGATGGAAAAGATAAAGTGTTTATTCAGGAGGGTAGCTGTTTCCTGAGAGAAAGAGTTAGGGTATGGGGAGGGATTAGAGGGCTTTCCAGGATAGAGGATGTTGTTGAGAGTTGACCAAAAGTTTCATGATTGGATTTGTTGTTAAGCTGAGCAGAGCTATAGTATAACTTTTTGTCATTAGTTGTATGTTATTTTGCAAGGTTCCTCAGTTGCCTGTATTTTTGAAGAAAAGGTGGTTGTTTAGTTTTAGTCCAGGTTTTCCAAGCACCATCTCTTTGTTTCATAAGGGAATTAGTCTCTTTGGAGAGCCAGGGAGCATGATTTGATTTTACTCTGATCTTCCTAGAGGAAGCTAAGGAGTTTACAGTATTCATGAAGATGCTATTGAAAGTGCTTACAGCATCATTTAGGGGGAGGTTTTTTAGGATGGACCAATCTATGTTGTGGAGAATGGAGTTAAATTGGGATGAATTGACAGTCGATAGTTTTCAACAGTCTTTGATAAGGTGGGGTTTAGGAATATGGGAGTAGTGTCTTAAGATGGTGGTAGGAAGATGATCATTGAGGGAATCAGGTAAGGTGGTGGGATTGTGGTATTGGTGGGGGGAATTGGTAAGGATCCAGTCTATGATGGAGCTGGAAGTGGAATTTTTATGGAAGCAAGTGGGAGATGTTATAAGTTGGTGGAAGCTGTGTAGATGGATACTGAGTTGGGGGGAGTCAGTTGTGAGTTTGGACCAATCAATGTTGACATCAGCAAGGATAAGTGTCTCATATGGTATGTTGTGGGAGAACCAGGATAGGATGTTTTCAAGAATGGGCAGATTGTTACCAGGAGGAAGGTAGATAGAGGCAATTGCAAGTTTTTTTGTGGGGATTCAGATGACAGTTAAGGATGATTATTTCAGCTGGGAGGAAGTCAGGGATTGGGATATGGTGAGAGGTTAAGTTTGTTTGTGTAGAGGATAGCCACACCACCACCTTTTTTACAGGTCTATCAGATCAGAAGATATTATAACCTGGTGGGAGTATTTCACTATTTGAGATTTGTGGCTTGAGCCAGGTTTCAGATAGAGAGAGGATGTGAGGGGTACTGAGAGCTATCCATGAGTGCAGCTCAGTGACTTTATTTGCTAGACTCTGAATATTCAATGAGTAAATAGTTAAGTATTTGGATGGAGATGATTGTTGTGACTGAGGTTGGTGACTGTTAGAGGAGTAAGATGGGGGCAGTGTAGAGGTAATTTTGGGGAGAGAAGAAGGGCCAAGGTTGGGATGGATATCTCCAGAACAAAGTAGGTTTTTAGTGAGGAGAGAGTGTGTAGTAGATGCTAGATGGAGTTTGTATAGTTTTGACTTAGCTTTGTGGGAAGGTTTCTTCACTAAGCTTATAGCCCCTGTCTTTAAATTCAGTACTCAATAGCTCAAATGCAGCTTCCAACCCCTTAGGATCAGTAAAAGGTCTAGATGTTCTCAGAAACTGACGCTTTAACGTATTATTATACATGAAGTTGGGATGCATACTACTGAGGTGTAATTTAGTATTCTTCCGACAGGGCTTTCTAGAAACACATGTAGCAAGGCCCCCTTCAGAAGTCAAAGAGATTTCTTCATGTAAAAAAACAACAATAGAATGTGACTGTTTAACTGTAAACCTAAGAAAATCTGTACTGACATGCAAACCCTTAATAAAAGTGTTCAGTTTCTCTTCACTTCCTTTCCATAACAAGAACACATCATCTACAGATCTTCTATAATATATAATAGTTTCTCTTACAACCTCATTATCTAATACGTCTCTGGTCCAGACTGCTGTAGGAGACTACTACTTAGCTGCATAAGCCAAGTTTCTGAATCACAGCCAAAAAACTGCAACAAATATGAAATAGATTCTTATCTCACAGCAATTTGGAGCATCCACTGGATAACTAAAAAATGACAGCTTATTGATATGAAAATTATTAAAGGACATGTGACATGACAGTTCTCCTTTGTAACAGTAAATATAATTATGTTTCATTTTTACATCAGATTGTTGCTACGTTTTTGTTTAAATTTCCCATCATTCATTATTAATGTCCATATTACCCTGTTCAGAGCCACAGAGGAATGTGTGTTCATCCAGCAAAGCAATGGGCATGAGGCAATGAACCAGTCCTCCACAGAATGCCATTCTAGGACATTACACCTGCGTGCGCGCGTGCACACACACACACACACACACACACACACACACACACACACACACACACACACACACACACAGAGAAACACAGGCAATTTAGATGAGTGCCTGTTCACCTAGATGTCTTTGTGGTAGTGATGGAAACCAACCTTGGACACAAGGGGGACATGCAAACTCATTAATTAAGACACAACCACTGAGAACCAAACCAGAGAACCAAGCTCTGTGAAGTAGCAGCACAACCTCCTGCTCCACTGTGTTTCTGTTCCATAGTTTATCTTAAAATTAATTCAGCATTTCTTAGACAACTGTCATGTTTTTTCAAGCAAATATTTCTAATGCCAAGTATAGTTATTTAATCTTAAATGAGCCATTTGCTTCTCAATGGCTTTTAATGTGACACTTATAGACTACATTCAATATACTGTCTTATGTTTGTGCCAGAACTATTGCAACATGCCATAAATAAGGATTCTGCTATAGCAAATTCTATGGTTGTTATTAGAACAGAAGAACAGCAAACCATATAACAGGCATTCTAACATCTGAGATGTGTATTGGTAATATATTTTTTATTAAATAAATTATAGCTATAATACTATTCAAACTTTAATGGGGAATAATATTCAACAATAGATGTGGAATGTGATGTCTCTTCTTGCCTCTCTTCCCATCTTCTGAATACATAACAAGAAATAGTATAACTTGGTCAGCAAACTGACAGAATGCAATGCTTGGCAATCCTGGCTTAAACCATGGCAGAATATATTGCTCGTTCTGTGACCTAACAGCAGCATAACCTTCTTCAGTTGCTGAGTTACTCATGAAAATGATTCAGTTGCATGTCAGAACATCATCACTATTCACCATCACATCAAACAAATAAATGCCACTTGTGTCTTCAGGCTGCCTGAAGAGAATTGATGTGATTTGCAAGATAAAATGGTATTGTTTATGTCAGCCATGCAGTGTACTAATTTGTTTACTTACTATCAGCTGTTTCTTTAGTCCTTTTATCTAAGCAGCAGTGCTTTTTAACTACTGACCTACATTTGTCTCTAGCAAACGGAAGAAAACAATGAGAACTAACTCACTCAATCATCAAATCTCAGCATTATCAGTAAAATACTATTTCTGCCAAGCCTATTTTCTTCTGTGTATAGACAATGCTATGCACTATTACACATGCATTTAATTTCTGCAGAAAACTCCAATAACTGGAAATACAAAGTATCAAACCCACAAACAAAATAAATTTAATGAAAAGTTTTGAGTTCAGCAATAGAGTACCTTTTTCATTTACTGAGCAAACTTTTATATCACAGAAGTGATTATTATCAATACAATAAAACATGCTGTAGTGGGTAAGTGAAAGAATATAGTCATGTCCATGTGTATCAGTGCATGCAAGTCTAGCTAAGTATCCTCAACAGTTCACAAAGTGCTGCTAGTGAGCCTAACGTAGACCAGATAATTGACAAATGATAAAAAATGGTTCATAATGTTATTAAAAAATTTCAATATTTTTATTCACTTAATTTTTGTTCTATGCTGATAAAACACTCTGTCTCTAGCTCATCAGATTTCAGAATAAATTATATTCGTTTTTACAATATAGTTTAACTGACTCAGTGGAATAATCAATTTTATTGCATAAATGAAGATACAGTGTTTGCTGGTGTGGTCATATTTCAACAGACAACCCCATTTCAGGTTTATTTCAGTTCATTATTTTGTACAGGTTCCATTGCAAATGAATATCAATTTAATAGATGAAGCACATGAGAATTAGACATATGAAACTGTCAGACCTCCATAAATTCTAATGAAAAAGAAGACCATTAGTTATTTGTTTATTAATACAAAAAGGTGCCACAAATTAAACAAAGGAAAGAGCCAGCACAATGAAAAAAGTGAAGGAGCCCAACCATTTAAATGTTAAGTACTTTGCCAAATTCAGTGTATTTTATTTAGTTTGACTCTGCTGACCCTGATT